>NC_089874.1:103669166-104030833 GCF_040182565.1 Anser cygnoides | reverse complement strand
TTCTCTTCTTCAAATTCATTAGATGCCTTACCCACAAAACAAAGTTCTTTAGAAAAGTAGGAAAATATTATATGCAAAATCTTTTTTTTAGAAACCTGGGCTTAGCCTTCCAAGTGATACACATTTAACAACAACAAAATCTTATGACCTTGCTTTCAAAGTCTTTTCATTTATGTAGTGTTTTCTTTTCAATTACTGCAATATTCAGACAATTTCCTCAAGGACTTACAACGTCACAACAGCATAAGCTTTGAGGACCAATAATGTTTTATAACTCAATGAGCTTCTTTTAAAAAAACTTCACATTTTCTAAGAGCAGTCCTTACCTACAAGTTAACTGAACAATTAACATTTTAACATTTTCCTGGACAAGCCATAAACTGGATTCACAACATACTCCTAGATTGTCAGTAGTCCATCTGATCCTGAGTCTGAAATATAAATAGGAAAAAAAAAAAAAAGTTGAAGACTGACTCTTATTTTATTTGTATTACAAATTTATCTCTTCAAACGGATAAAAAATATTAATGGACATTTAGATTGTCTCAGGAAATAGATGCATTGCTGAAAACACCAACAGGAAATTGGAAGCTTCAGAAACCAAACTACATATTTTGCATAGGAGAAGAAAGGATTCTGTGAGCTGAAGAGGTCTGGTTCCTGGATTCTGTGGGGCACTGTGGCCTTTAAACCAGCTACACAGGATGTGTTTCTTACATTTAAATCTTTAATAACATCAGTGGCTAGCTGTTCTCAAATTGTAGTTGCAAATGAAGGGGCAAAAAGACAAAGTATCTCTCTACCTTGAAGTATTATTTTTTTTGTCATACTACATATGCATATACAAGTTTACAGATGAGTGATGTTTCGCAAAATCTGCAGTGGAAAGAAAAATATAACCATGTTAATTTTTTTTTTTAATTATTATTACAAATGAAACTTGTTACACATCTGTTTTCTTTAATTAAAGGTAAGATAAAGTACTCAGAATATCTCCAAAATAAAGACAAATTCTCTTAAATTAAAATTATTCTTAATTTATCTGTACATATATAAATTAGTACTTTATTGCTCTGGATTTCATACTCATTTCTCTGCACATGGCATTAAAAGAAATACAGAAGTTAAGAAATTAACATCGAACTTCACATGATGTTTAAGTATCAATGATATAAAATGTTGTCTAAAGACATTTATTTGTTGTACAATAGACACAGTCACTACAAAAGTCAGTCAGAGATTCTTGGTCAGTTAGTTGGTCCTAAAAACAGAGTCCTTTGTCACACCCGTTAAGAGCAGTAGCCTGTAAACACAGCATCACTGGGTCTCCCCCTACAGACTGAATTTTAAGTCCACTCTAAACACCTGGGCAACGTGCCTGCAATCACACATTAGAAAACTGTAGGCACTGTGTGTACCACTTACCCACTGGTATAATTTGGGAGCAAGCAAACAATTTGTGTCATTTTTTCACATAAGATATAACCTATAAAAAGAGAAATAAACACTGTCTCCACCCTGCCCTCCTGGGCTGTGGACAAAACAGAGCAGGTTGCGTAAGGGAAGGTCAATCTTCAGCCTTCCCTCCTACCTACCTTACTTCTAACCTGTGATTCTCCCTATTCTCCCCAGCACCAAAAGGCTGGGAAGTCTTTTCTCTGATTTCTCTGATCATCTGTGGAGATTTGAGAAGAGACTCACAGGAGCAGCAGCAGCACATCTCATGGTCACCCCATCCCCTGAGTGGTTCCTTGGGCTCTTCCCCGCTGGTTCTCTGCCATTCCCCATAGCCTCGCTCTTCTTTCCCAATAATCCCACTTTCTCTCTGTCCTGTGAATCCCAAAGCAAAGGAAACAGAAATTCACAGAGGCAATCAAGCCATTTTTCACTAATTGTTGGCTAAATGCCAATTACTGTTTGACAGCAAAAACAGCGTAGTGGAATTTTCCAGCTGAATGTGTAACTAGGGTGTGGTTTAAAAGAAAAACTAGAAAGAGAAGAGAAAGAAACAAATGTACAGTAAACACAGTGGAGATCTATGGCTTGGATTTTAACCTTGACTTGAACACACATCTTCTGTGACCCTGGGTGAGTCATTTCATTTCCTGGTGCATTAATTTCCCCAAATCCAATACACAGATAATATATAATGAAGGCTGCTGTTTCAAAGCATGTCACAATAATTTCTGTAATGAGGTTCTCTAATGGAAATTGCTATAAAAGTGTGAAGAATAAGACATACATATAGAGCCAGCACAATGTTAATACCCATTTTAATAATTCATTAGTATTTAAGATGTAACAGATAGGCCTGCAGCAGTAGTGCAGAAAGAGAGGCGAATATACTATTGCTATCATCAGAATACGGGCCTTGACTGTGGCAGTGAATTGAAGCAGGAGATAAACAAAAAGGAGATCAGTCCAGGTACCATTTATTTACCTATAAACATGACCAATGGGAAAATGGACAGGACACATGGTCTGTTTAGTTTCAGTGAATCTGCAGTGAAAATAATTAAGAAAATAGGCTGGGAAGAGTGAGTGCTTTGCATATTTTGGGCTTGGTCTGATCATCTCTTAAGATTAGCTCTTCCCTCTAGGCACCAGGTTAACCAACCCAGAATGGTAGTTCAGCAACAAATGATATAACTCCCTCTTTCTCCAAAGATAAGGGTTCTCTTCTTTACTACCATCAAGGAAATTAGATTTTCTTTCCATTTTTTTAAACAGGAGGGCTGAGTGGTACAGTTGGCAAATAATTCAATTTGCTTTTTCCTATTCTGCATCTAATCTAATTGAACTAATAAAGACCCCCAAATTGGATTAATCTACAAGCATGCCTGATGCAGTAACATAATGGATAAGATTCTTTAGTATGTACTCATTCACCTCAGAGCAGAAGTTAACACCCAGTATTTCTCCAAAGAAACAGAAAAAAAAAAAAAAAAAAAAGCTGTGAATTAAATACAATCACATTGTATATCTAAATGTGATCCAGACAGGGAAAAAAAATATATATATATATATATATATATATATTGAATATAAAGGCCTTCTGCAATGTAGAAAGGTAAAGAAAATATAATTTATAAATTATACTCAAGCTCTTGATAATTTATTTTTTAAACACACTGGTCACCAGGAGGCTATGCAATATAAGTTATAATTCTATGATGAAATGTTTCAGCCCGAAAAACTGCAAGAGGGAGGTCTTTAGATAAAGATTATGTTCTTACATTTCTGGAACTGGAAAATCATTTGCATTTTTGGAACCAGACCACTAACTGGATATTTATTCTGACATAACACTGAGCACCTAAACAGGTCAGGAAGCTGAAGACTGTTGGTGGTAAAACCACAGCTGCACTATGAAGGCTAGATATCACTAAATGTTGAGATCCAGGAAGTGTAGTTTCACATTTATTTTCAGGGAGATTAATCACAAGTAATCTATGGCATCTGAAGATAGAAAAGCTATGCAGAATGACAGAATAAGCTCATGGTAAGATATACTAATAGTAATAGTATAAAGGTATGGTTAAGGAAGTGGGAGAAATACCACTGAAGAACAATTTTTTAACTAGACACTGTAAAGCAATACAGCTGCTGACTCTTAAGTGAGAGGTGTGTTAGTAAGAGGTAAGAAGGTTTGTTGCATTTCTTAAGTTCACTGTGTAAGTAGTGTTCCTTTGATGTGTTTGTGGCTAGGCTGTCTGCCTGTGATGATTTACCAAACTTAGAGAAGTTTGCATGTCTGTTTGTGTGAGGGGAAAATTCTTAAAACAGACACTCAAAGCACTCTTCTGTCCATTTTAATAAAACAAAAGTGAAAAATATGACAAAAAAGTGACTTTAACACAATTATTAAGACAGTTAGAAAAAATGATCTACTTAAAAAACAGAAAGAAAACCTCAACAAATAATCCCAAGAAAATAACCGCATAATTCATTTTAGCATTTAATATTTTCTTTATATTTTAATTATATAACTGCTTAATGATAGAGGTTATCACCAAGCTATTTCCATCCATATAAACATTTCCTTTTATGTGGTAGAATCTGTAAATATTTGTCATTGGTTCAATAAGGAAGTTGAAAATATCAACAAAAATATTTTTTAAATTCCTCTTTTTGTTTTAAAATAGGAAGATACTTTTGGATTTCTATCCACTTTTTTTTTTTTTTTTTGATAATTGGTCTATGCTATGACCTTGCATTTTTATCTGGTATTAACATGGAAGACAGTATTTGAAAGGCATGAAAGAAACTAACTCACCAAGGAAAGTATTAAATTACATTTGAGGCTCTATGAGTTTAAAGTACTAACACTTTTTAGTTAACTATGTGTGTGGGCTTTTTTAATCCTTGTCTTCCTGCTGAAGTCTCTTAGCTTATTAATTTACAGAAAGTGATATTATTTACAGAAACCTGAAAGTTTCATTTTAATGAAAGAAAAATGGAAGCAGAAGGACTTCAAGGTCCTCAAGCAAATCCATTATTGGGAAGGGACCTTTCCCTTTCAGAACACAGCCATTCTCTCTTATGCACCTGTTATCTTTCCTGAACTATTCTTTTCCTGATTCAACTCTACTTTTTATGTCAATCGTGCTGCTAAAAAAAAAACAAAAAAAAAAAAACAAACAAAAAAAAAAACTTTACTTTAAAATTGTTAAAAGCCAGTTCAAGGAAATGAATGTTGCTGCTTTTCCCTTTTGCTGGCAAAGGTTTACAGAACTGTTTCCTAAACAATATCCTCAAATATAGCCAGGATGTGAAACCTTCCTTCAGAGGCAGTTCAGTTAAGGTTGAGGTCACCCTGAATTATGTGGTGTTGTCAGCTCAGCCATGTCTCCACTCCAAGGAACATCTGGAACTGATAGAAGGCAAAGAAGCTTATAGCTTTAAAAATGGCCTTCAAAATCCAGGGAGAAAGCTAAAGAGAGAAAAGACTGCATATTTTTTTATACAGCATCTTTAACCTTTTTTTTGTTGATGCATTCAGGACCTGATACAGCCTACCTTTCTAGAAAAATAAATAAATAAATAAATAAATAAATAAATCTCAAGTATCTTCTTTTCTTAAGCCCTTTTTGTGCCCCTTTTTTGAGAAAAAAACTTGATAAAGAGCAAAGTGGCAGATTATTTTTTTGTATTGCTCATCTCTTTCTAACAAGATCAAATCAATCTCCCAATACTATCTAAAGGCTTCTTCCCCTACACAAACACAACCAAAGGGTCCCCCTCCCCACCAAACCCCAATATTCTCAAGTTAGTAGTGGTGATGTGTAAAAACAGAAAAACAGATAACTTTGTTAGCTATTTCTAGTTTGAAGACTTTTGCATATTGTTTTTTCTCATTAAAAATAAAAAAGGAGGGGGTAGGGTGTCACTGGGCAACAGAGATGGAAGTTGCTTTTGGCCTATGGCTGAGAAAGGATGTACAGCCAGGCATTGAGGTGGGGCAGGAAGCCATGTGCCTGCAGCATGGGCCCAGGCTGGAGGAGTCAGGAGCAGATGAGAGGAGACCGTGAAGCAGGAGGCAGACAAGACCCGATGCCACCAAGGCAGTGGCCTTGTGAAGCCCTTCACCCAAGTGGCATGGAGACGCTTTGCAGCAGAACTGGAGGAGAGACCAGCTCCCAGGAGGACACTGAGTTTGGGGGAAAATTTATTTTTAGACTCTTTTATTTAATCTGTCACACCCAGCAGGTTTGAGATCTTAGAGTTACCTTGTTCTGGTTCATTACCTGTGTTCTGATGAAAAGAAACCAAGGGCACCTAAGTTGTACCTTGGTACAGTGGTTTCACGGAAGGCAGTGGTAGTGCCTAACACAAGGTCTTGCTAACTTAGTGATCCGTTAATGGTCACAGAGAGGGTTGTATTCAGATTTCCAGATAGCTAACTTGGCACAAATCCATGGTAGCTTTTCTTTTCATCTTTTTGTTCTTTGACTGTTTTTAAATGCTGCAGGAGATACCAACCCAGCTATTCAGACTGCCGCTTGAAAGCAGCATACTTCAGAACAAACAAGCAACCTCTTCCCCTACAAGTATACTGCTAAAGGTATTCAGAATAGAAAACTAAAAATATTTGCTAGCATACTTTTGAACAAACAAGGGTCTATATTCCCCCACTCTATAGGGGACAATGATCTTGGGGAGAGAGAATAATAAATAAATAAATAAATAAATGAATGAATGGAAGACCAACAACTACTTCCTAACAAAAATTTAAGTATGCAATGAAAAGGAAGAAACAACAAACAAAAACAAGAAAAAAAAGACAAATCTGAAGACAAATTAAAATTTCTGTTCTATTGTAATTAATTACACTGTTGGTTTTGGATTTTGTTTTTACGTCTACACCCTCATATACTGATACGTTGCAATTCTTCAAGCAAAAAATCCCATCCTGACTAAAATCAAGAATAGATGTTCAGATGTTTCTTGATAACTATGCTGTTTTACAGTTCATTTGCTCAGGGAAGGCCCAACACAACAGTAAAGCCTTTTCAAGAAAGGTCTCACAGTAAACTGTAAATTAGTGGAACTAAAGAATATCTGCTGCAGTCATTTGTTTTAGTAGCAATAGCATAATTGTACCATAACCTCCTGCCTGATTCACTACAACATATTACATCTGTTTTATGCTAATGGAGGTGCAAAGAAATCAATGATATTTATACAGACATAAAGCAGTGGTGAGTCATATTCTCAATCTCTTCAGTTTGATAAGAAATATAATAGGTTGTCTTTATTTTCCAAAATTTAGTTTGCAAGTGTGATTGTTGATTTCTAAGATCCTGAAAGTTTAATTACATCAATATGGTTTCAGAGCAACCATTACAGAATCATCACAAATTATTTAATGAGGATTTATTTTTTGAATTTAATTATGGTGACTGCAGAGGTTTTTTATTTCATTAATTTACTCATAACAAAAGGGCACTGGACTTTTTTTTTTTAATTATGTATGTGAACTGTAACATAAAATGTCTTTAAAATAGCATACCTGCTCAAAGATGGCTTATCAAACATCATAACATAATTATGATATATATATTAATACATTGGCATATAGATTTTGCTATTAATTAAAAATATTATGCTTTTGTTTGTACAGTTTGGTTCAATTCCCCTTAGATGAAATTTTGTGTGAAACCTCTGCCAGTTTGAAACCTAACCCATTTTGAACCATCCGAAGTTAAAAGTTACAGATATTTATTTTGTCTTTCTATTTTAATTGAAATTTTATTTCTCTTTTGTAACTGTGAAAGAGATTTTTTAAAAATGTAAAGATCTGTGTTTATGATGTGCAAGTGCTCAAAGGCTTAGCAGAATAATCTGATGCATTAGACAGGAAGGAATATAAATACATAATCTCAGGCAAACCTTGCTAGGATAATTTTAAAGAGTCTGTTGACTCAATTTAGGTTGATCAGAAATGATCAGAGAGCTTGTTTTTGCAGGCAGTTTATTCTTATAGTTTTAACTGAAGAGTGGTCTTCATGCACACACTGGACTGTCCTACATACAGCTGTAGGCTTCAGGTTATTCAGGCTAGTACCATGGATCAAGATCAAAATCAAGGACAGAACTGGATTCATCAACTTCCTTACAGTACTGTTTGTATTCATTATGAGTATATATGTATTTTGCAATGAGAAACCTGGATATATAGCATTAGTATTTTTTGTTGATTATTTTTCAAAATGTAAAATAAAGGATACAGTATATCGTTATAGATGACTTTTGTCTCAAAATTCCTGGCTTGACTGAGAGCAGTGTGTGCTGTTTTTTATTGTTGTTTCTGTTGTAGATGACGGTAAATGGTATTTCCTGCATGTTACGTTTTAGTCTCAATGGGATTTTTTTTTGTTGTTTTTTTAAGAGCCAAATCAATGGCATTTTCTATTAAAACCTGAAATGAATATATGTGTGCACCCCTTCCATTTGAGCAGAAAATCTATTACTTCAAAAAATACATATATATAATATACAGAATGTGGCAGCTCAATTAATTCATCCAATTTTGAATAAAGTCTTCTGAGAACAAAGATACAGATTTCATGTCATTCTGATATTAGACATTCTTTGTCTAAGACAGGCGGTATCTAAAGCATCTTAAACAGTTCTCATTTTGCTTTTCTTGAAAGATTTTGACAATGTTAATTACTTCTACAAAGAGAAATTTCTGACGCTCTGAATTCATTTTTTTCCCTATATGACCTTCTACTGCATCTGAAAAAGGCTGTCATTTGTTTTACTGATACATCCAATGGAGTTGGTGGGTGGTGAGGGGCGGTGGTAAAGAAAAAAAAACCACACACACAAAACAAATCAAAACTTATAGTTATCAATCTTGGGTACCAAGGAAGACATTTCCAATGACTCCCACAAAACATTGATATTACTTCTGTGAGGGGACTTCTGAGAGAGCGTATGCAGAGATTAACTCCTTTTGAATGTAGCAGCAATAAAATGCACTGACTGCAAGACAGAACAGAAGGTTGACTCTTTGCATTTTATCCAGGAAAAAGGACACTGCAAACATGAGTGGAGTTCCCTAGTGTCCTGTGTTGCTGCTAGCCTGATGTTATGGATGAGTGAGCTGCTTGTAGTCTGTCAGGGACAGAAGCTTGTGGTGGGTTTGTGCCTCATTTCACTCTCTGCTGGTCAGCAGCAGATTATTAGTAATTCTCAAATAGACTGTGCTAGTTTCTGTGAAATCAGATGAAAAGATTCTAACTAAAGCTAATAAAGGACAACTATAGGAGTTTGGGAGAATGGCAGATTGAGGACATTTTAAGCACAAGAAATATAGAACTGCTGAAGTAGATCATTTTATATTCTCTTTATTTTCCTTGGAAAAGATGAAGGTTTTGCTGTGCATGAAACTTGTACCTTTTTGCCACTATGGTTATAGTAATACCATTGCTCTTGGACAGACACAGTTATACCATTACAAAATTTTGTTTATTCATCAATTGTTTGTTTCATTCACAGATGAGAAGGGAAATATAACACAAGAAACTCATGTTTATGTAATATGCTTGTAAGAAAGGCACCAATAATATTGTTACACTGGTATAAAAAATAACAACAGCAAAATTTACTGTACCTATGATGGTATAAAAGGATCCAACATTTAAGTGGTTGGCACAAAAATCTGCTAACTGATGTTAAGAGCACTGACTGCAATTCAAAGAGGAAGGTTCAACAAATGTTTCTAGAACTGAAGAAATGGAAAGCACTTTAAGGAGGACATTGATATGCACTGCAAAATAAGAAGAAAATAAAGCTCAAACAAATGAAATCCTTACAAAGTATGGTGGCGCAGGTAGTTAGTGTTTTCACAGGTGTTTATAGTTGTGGTCCTTTGAACTTACTTACTTCATCAGGCTATTTTACCTTTTACGGTCTCTCTCTCTCTATGCATAGACTGTTGGATTTCAGACCCTTGGTTTAGCACTTGTCACCTACCACTGTTTCCAGTTGGGCATTTTACCTCTAACTGAAAATAAATTATTGCAGCACACTGGGGAGAAAACACAGAGTATTTTAAAAAGTCATATGAAAAAGTGTGTAGGCTGTTAAAGAACTTTCTTCTGACACATCATTGCGAATACACTCCCAGCACAGGATAAGATTTATTACCATTAATAGATGTTTCAGTTCAGTGGGAGAATAAAACATTCTGCCCTGAAGAGCTATGTTCTGGATGATTACATTTTGACCTCAATTCCTGCTACACCCCATAGTGAATTTGTCTATAGAATAATATTTCCTCTGCTTGGATCTAGTTCAACATCATGAGAAGTTAAATCTTTCTTTTAATTTTTACATTCTTTGGCTTCTTAAAGTCAGTTATTATTACATGCATGATGATTTTTCATCCATGTTAGATGTTAATTGTTTTGCCATGAAAAGTTTTTTAAAGCATATAGAATACTTTTATTAGGCAATTCAGCTTTAAAAAATAATATTCAAATACATTTTTCTGACTCTGGCCTCAGTCCCTTTGTCACTTAAAATAGCAGCTTCGTTTAATTTCTTTCCCTCTGTTGGTGTAATGATAAACCCAATAAATGGAAACAAAACAGAAGCAGATTACTATCAACAAACACCCAAAGTGAGCAGAAGTCATTTTCCTCTAAGAAATGTAAAAATAGAAAGGCATTCAGAAGCCACCATTAGCGTTATGCTAGACACCACCACTGCCTTCCAAGCTGTTCTCTGGCTGCTTGCTGTGGATACCCCACCACCGGGTGCAGAGAGGGAGAACCCCACACTGCAGAGGCAGCTGCAGGCAGCATGGTGCCCCGAACCCCAGAGTCCTCCCCACTGGTGGCTCCGCGCCTACTCACATAATAGCAGGCCCATCCATAGAGATTTTTCATACGCAGTTTGTTATGCTCAGTAACTTCTCACAACAGAAGGGTTCTTACTCAAGTGTAGCTTTTATATTAGGTCAGTAACCGGTAGGCAGGGGAATCTGATGTTCCTTTTTTTTGAAACTAATTTTTAATGCTGGAAATATTACATTTTGCAAGTGCAAAGCAACCACTCCAAAGGGTTTAAGAAAATGTTTTCCAGAAATAATTTCTGGATTAATGAGCAGCAGATGTCTTAAATTACACAAACGGATTCAAAATTACACCAAAAGTTTCAGAAAAGTTGTGAATTCCAATGACACTGCTTCTACCTGCAGAAGTTTTACATTAGCTCTTGAAAAGCATTTATGAAAAGCTTTCAAACCGCAGAGAATCCGATCTTCACGGCACTGAAGCATGTGCATAGTCTCAGGATTCAGGAAATTCCAGGTTGGGGAAGGCTCTGAAATTCAGATAAAGTGGATTTAATTGGATGTAACTTAAAGTTTTTATTTGGGCACTGTTATTCAACTCTGGAAGACACCTTTCTGGAAAAATCTCCCAATGGGCAAGAAACCTGGGTGAAGGAGAATGAGTCATAACCTAGTTGCCATGGCAATGGTAAATGGCTCCCTGTGCAAATCGTCAATTACGAGAGCACTAGAATCACAGAATGAGGACTGATAGGAAAGAAGATTTTCTCCTTCTTGATTTTATAAAATTCACTTCTGAAGTGGAAGCACTTTGAGCTTTTCTAAACTACCCTACATTTGGATTTATGTGATGAGTACTGCTATTCTGATATTAACATAGTGGTTGCTGCCTCAGTCAAGAATACATTTTTCCCAATCCGTCTAAATTTTGAGCACTGTATTCTCTTTTGTGAGAAGAGCTTTTGAGGAGTTTTTGTTTGTTTGTTTGCTTGTTTGGAATTCTTCGGTATTGTTCAGGTTTTGGTTCATCATTTGGTTCAATGATTGGCATCAAGACACTCTAGCTGGTCTCTGAAGTAGATAGCGACCTGTGACGCAGACCTCACATGGGAAATTAAACTGAGGAGATACGACCTTCATGTTAAAAGTTTAACATCATCTAATGATGGCTTGGATGAAGTTTAGACCTCAACTAAATTGGCTGGCAAGTTTTTCATAACACGCATTTATCATTCATGGATCAGAAACAAGGACAGATGTTATCTTTCAGTTCCCTGTACCTGTAAAACACCAAGTCCCAGACAGCGAGGACATCTTCTCTCTCTCCATGAAGCTTTGCATTTCTATTTAATGTTATGGAGGGAGTGAGAACTGAGAATACTTGGCTTTAAGAGACATGCCTTGCTGATGATGATCTCATGTATTTCAATATCAGGTGAGGCTTCTGAAAATATTCATTAATTATGAAACATTTCTAGAGCTGCCTTTTTATATAAACAACACCTGTGAAAGACTGCAAGGTATGCAAGTTACTCATTCTAATGAACACATCTTGTATTATCTACATGAAGCACTGAGAATTGCCAAACTGCATTCTGATGGCTTCAGACATCTCAAACATTCAACTTCCTAGCTGTGTTATTTGTTGCATGCTACTCTATACTTTTTGTTGTTTTTAGAAACACTTCTCATATAGAACAAGAAAGAAAATGAAACATACAGTTTTACCTGCCAGTAAGAAGCAGAAATTAGCTCTTCCAGAAAGTACACGTGGATATGTATTGCTTGAAAGGTCAGATCTACTTTTCATTAGCCGTAAGAGCAAGCTGTAAATTAGCCAAGCTTGCCTAGTTGATTGAGACATTTCACACACACAGAGAAAAGACTTTTTTTTTCCACAAAGTTTATTTTGAGCCTTTTCTATTTTAGAAAATATTTTTTGTTTCTATGTCCTTTTGTGCCGCTTTTGGCAAATTTTATGTCAAAGACAATGCTAAATTTCTACTTTTAAACAGTAAGTGCTATAAATTATTTTATAGGAAGCAATCATATAATATGCATGATTCTTGGGCTCTTGACCTCAGGCTTAACAAAATAGATTCTCAGCTTTGATACAAATGGTCAGAAATCCCGTTATTAAGTGATTCTTCTGAAAGCAGATGTGACCTGGCCAGCATTAATTTTGAAAGGGTATACAGCAGATTCGCTTGGTCATCTTTCTTCATTTCCAAAAATATTGTGCAACTGAACCAGCATTCCACTACAATGATTCACAAATGAATGAGAAAAATAATTAGCTTCTGTATACCCAGACAAAGAATATCTAAGGCACACCTAAAACAGTTTTTCCTTCATTTTCAGAAAAAAGCAAACAAATTGGAACTTGGTTACATTTTTTCCTTATTGCTACTAAAGTTAGAAAGTGCATTCTGCCAGAACTTTCCTGCTCTAATCAAAAGAGGATCAGTAGTCTTTGACCACTGTGTCCTTTTAAGAAATGTGGGTGAGTGCAGTCTGTTCTCTCACCACTTTGGTGAGACACCCCATCCTCATGGATTTTGAAGACAGCTCTCAGCCAGGCAAGCTTCAGGCTAATTCTCTTCTAGCATAGTTTTACTGTGAAATAGCTGCTGAGTTCTGAAGATATTTTTTATTTCAATTCTGAAAGATTATTTTTTGTGTCTTCCCACTGTATGCCTTAAAATCTCACAACATCTCAGTAAACAAAACACTACACTTATGATTAAAGATTATTTCAAATCAGCTATATCCAATTCTACATTTGGAAATGTTTGCTTGCTACAAAATACTTATTGAACAACTGTTCCAATACAGACAAAGAATGGTTGCAGATTAAAGCACTGTATGCAATGATACAAGGTTATGTTTGGGTAAAATACTTAGCTCATTGCACTCTGTGAATAGGCACAATTTAGGGTGAATAAAGGATTTTTGCTTGTGATAATTATCTGTCACAGCTATTTACTGTGATAAGTTCTTGCACTGCATTTGAAAGGGAAGGGAGCAAGTGTAGCAAAGTTTTCAGTCTTTTGCAGATAAAAGCATGTTCTGCAAGTTGTAGGGCACATCTCTGACAGGTTTAAAAAAAACAGAAGGGGCTTTGTATGCATCACCCATGCTTTGTAAAACCGCAGATCAACAGATACCTGCCAGCTTTCTGAAAATCATCAGTTTCATTTGGCAGCAAGAATTACTGTTAACCTCTGATATTTTGATGAAATCATGTGAATGCTGGCCTTAAGAAGGAGGAAAAATGAATTTTGCTTAGAAAAAATAAAGAGCAACACAAATTTGTATATTTTTCAACAGAACAATAAGCAATATTAAAACATGGTTCTATGGTTGAGTTTAAAAATTCAACATTATATTTCAGACTAGTTTGATAATAATGGCTGACAATTTAAATGGCATAATTTTACATACTAAGAATTAGAAATGCCAAATTAAATTTAAGATTCATGTATTGGATAGAATCACTGACTAGAAGAATGTATATTTTTAGGCTCTTGATAATGCATTGTTATATCTAAAAGGTAGATAAAGGTACATCAAAGGTGTGTCAAAAACAACAAAAGAGAATAAAAGCAGAAAAATACTAACGCCAAAGTTACTCAAAATTCAATAGCATTCTCTGAAAAAAAGATAAAAATCTGACCATAAAATGTAATATGAAACAATAAAATTTCTTTTACTAGCCTCTTGAAATTTCTTTATAGAATAGATTATTCTTACTCTCAGCTGAAGCGGAAATGTAAAAATTTCATGGAACAAAACAGAACCTGTTTCCAAACTCCAACTGCCTTACAACTTGTCCATTTTGAATAAAATTACAGAATCATATGCACAAATCACAGGCAGCATTGATCTCTTAAAATTACATTCCTGCTCTACAACAATCTGTGCACATATGCCAAATATCTAAGGACCAGAATCTCAAAAATGTAAGCTTTCATATACCTGTGTGTAAATAATGAAGAAGCTCAAATGATAACAAAACACTCAAATTGATTATTCAAAATTGATTCATGAGTTTACAAAGAATTAGTACATTTATGAACCTGAGCCCATTTGTTTGATGTAAACCCAGTGCGGACTGCCACTCCCCACTTGGAATGGAAGAGAGTGGTATTGTAAGAATCTCCTCTTCCAGTGAAAATGGGACCAGTTTTCACATTTTTTTTTTTTCCTTAGAAAGGTCATGGTAGCTGAGTTAGGGCTGGAAGGTACAACACAGAATACCAAACTGACTTGTCAAGTCACTATTGTTAATCTTCAGCACCTAAAACACCAAGGATAAAAATAAATAAGATGTGCCTAAGAGCAGCTAGCACTGAGATCAGAGAGCACAGAATGACCCTCATCCACAGGGCCAAACCCTTCCACGTTACCAAAGGGGAGACTAAGCAGCTATCGGGAATATTGTCAAATATTGTCATTAGACTGGGGACAATACTAGTTTGCACACCCCAAAACTCTGCCAGACTTGTTTAAAACTATTTAACATTCCAGGCAATCATCTTTCCTGTTCTGAGCACTGGTTCCTGTTACTATTTAAGCTGCATTAATACTGATGAATTAAGTATCTTCAATTAATTTATTGCAAAGTTACCGAATGAGGTCAGGTAATTAAAAAAAAAAAAATGAGATGATAAATGTAGAATGCACATCTTCTATAGTGTGGCCCAGGAGCAAAAACATGAGCTAAAAACGATTAAGATATTGTGAAATTATACTTACCACAACTCTTTCCTTCTAAAGCAAGGGTAGTATGACTGCTATGACAGTGATGCAGCTGTAAAATAACTCTAGGAGGCCATCTGTGGAAAAGATTTGAAGGGATTTTATTTTTTTTTTAACAATCAGAGGAAGCCTGAACTGTAGTTCCCCTAGACAGCATTCTTCAGATCTTTGCTAACCATTTTTAATTTTTTCCCCAAAAAGACAGTAAAAAGCTTCCTTGAAGGACAATCAAATTTGAGAAGCTGTCTCATTAACTGTGAAGGGAAATCCTTACATAAAGCTAGGCCAAAGTCTCAGTATAGAATTTTCCCCTCTACGGTCTGGCATGGACAGCTCAATCAACCCCCTGAAGCCAAAAGCCTTTATACATCCTTAGTAAAAGAAGTTCTGCAATTTGCAAGTTTGATATTGAGATGGAGTGATGAAAAACTCTACCAGGGGTTGTGTAATTGCTATGACTGAGTGATGCTGTCTGATTTATCAGGAAACCAATAGTTCCAAATCAAGGGGGAATAATGCCTTTCTCATAATTGAAATCTCTGAGAATTTTCACATGGGCTTGAAAATCTATTACTCAAAAGTTTGAAAACTTCACTGGTAAATCATGACAATGTATGCATTCGCATGAACATTCCCCATACCAAAGCCAAATATGATTTGTTTAATCTGGAATTTCTTACCACTCAAGTGGAACTGAGTTCTTTGAAAGCTTTTAACATGCAATGGATGACACAGTCTTTGACAAATCTGAAAGCCTTATTTGGAGTGGATTTTATGTATATATTTCTTTCAAATTTAAAATAACTTCCTACTTGATTACAGACTTATAAAAAGAGAAAGCAACTAAGTAGGAGTTAATGCAAATGCTAATTGTGTTCTCTTGGATAAGGATTTTAAAAAAAAAAATCTTAGCTTGCATGGCCATGCCATTCACTAGAGAAATTAGATGCATGATGAAAATTACCTTTTAGTTTAAAGTCTTCTCTGAAGACTTTGTACTCAAAGTGAGTATAGAGATTTGATGCATGAACTCTCAAGAGGCTTTTTTTTTTTTTTTGATTTTCCTGAGGAGCAATACCAACCACAAGTATATTTACTGATGCCATTGATAGTTGCTTCCCATAACTGTAAAACATTGCAAAATACAGAGCAAATAGAGGTTATGTCTCTGCTCAATTTTCAGATAAACACAACACTCACACTAAAGCTTACCATAACAACAAATGTACTAGCAATTTGTCTAGATTTTTTAACATGATAATTTCTTCAAGAATTTCTATATCTCAGTAAAACAGAAGCGTTTAAAAGTAGTCAGGCATCCTATTTGTGTTCTTATTATATTGTGTGTGTATTTAATGAAATCATTCAACTATGGCTAGCTTATGGATATTTAAAAAAAAAAACAGAAAGCAATATCCGCCATCGTGTGAAGTAACATTACCTTAACTAAATAAATTATTGTCTGTGCAGACTCAAATAGTTCAGAGGTGAGAATCAGTTTTCTACCAAAACTACAAGACTTCAGACATCTCTTGGTTTGTAATCTTCAAACATCTCAACTTTGCAGTTCCATTTCTTGAGAACATACTGCTTTCTTTACAAGGCTAGTGACTTCCAGCATTGTGAATCTCTAAAGACATTTTAATACAAATCAGACTGGAAAAAAAAATTAAGGTTGAATAAGCTTTAAAAATGCAGTTCTATTTCATCTCACCAGATCCCCATGTACTTCTGCACTTTGAAAGAGCTCTCACGATCCTTGCTAAATGATAGGTTACTTAAACTGAACATAATTTGGCATTAAGTGCTCTTTTTTCTTTTGTCTCTGAAAAAGCAAAGTGCATTGTGTCACAAAGCAGTCACAATCTGCATTGTGACTTACATCTTGACTTGAGAGACATCATCAGGGTTGAGTATGCTGAAATATAAGCCTTTGAAATAATCTTACTAATTTGAAGGGGACATCCTGCAATACTGTGAGATGAGAATGACAGCTTTTAATAACCATTTTTCAAGTAACAATAATTATTCAATGCATAAAGTGGAAAAGAGTCAGGCTTTGATGGCCTCTCTTTGCTTTTTGTTTTGTCAGGGAGAGGAAGGTTAGCTGATAATTATATTTCTAGTAATTATTTAATACAACTATTATAAGAATCATGGTTTTGTCAAATGAGTAATACCAAATCACACATTCTATGTCATAAAGACACAGAATGATTTGGGTTGGAAAGGACCTTAAAGACCATCTCCCACCCTGCCATGGGCAGGGACTCCTCCCACTAGAGCAGGCTGCTCAAAGCCCCATCCAACCTGGTCTTCAGCACTTCCAGGGAGGCAGCACCCACAGTTCTTTGGGCACTGCAGAAACAAGCAAAAATCTCCTTTGTTTTGTCAGTGGAAAATATCTTTTATCACCTGGCTAGGTAGAAAATGCTAGTGACACATAAACATGGCATTGCTACAACACTTTTAGAGACATTACCAAAGATTTGGTATTTGCTCACTTCTGTCTGTCCCTGACTTAAAATAAAACTGTATGTCTTCAGGGAAATCTATAAACACTCTGCAAATATTTCAGAAGTATGTTCTACAAAACTGTCCTGTGTTCAGGCATTAATTAAAGTGTATTTCCCTCAAACTCATTTAGTAAATAATACTGAAAAACTTGTGACCATAGTTACATAGTAGCAGATCAAAGAAAGCACAGGCCTGGATAACATATTGTTTTTTGTTATTATTTATTTTTTCCTAAAGGAAAAGTTTTTGGAGGGTTTAGGAAATGGAAAGTACAAGATTTTGTTTCAATATTTTCTATTTTCTATGATGTTGTAACTAAAACTGATGCACATATCTCAAACTGAATAAACTGGTTGTTAACATACCTGTCACTTGCAGTATCAGTAAGTGGGAGTTGTTTTTTTTTAAATTGTTAGCATTAAAAAAATGCAACAATTTTAACTGAAAGCTCCTTCAAAACTAAAACTCACATGTTGCTGTTCTATACCTAACAGGCATAACACAACATGACTGCCAACACTACAAGTTCTTAAATCTAAGTATATTTCCACTGTGCTTATCTGCAACATTACAAGTTATGATCCACCAACACCATATGCTGATGTGAATTAAAAAACAAACAAAACTTTATTCAGACCAAACTGAAACCACAATTCTAATAATTTACAGTAACAATTTCAATGCATAATTTAAGAAGATTACTGATTTTTCACATCTTTTTCCTCTGTACATTCATTCTCCTGTGTACATACTTTACATAGCAGCATCATTATAACTTCCCAACTGGGATTAGAATACAAACAGTCTGAGCCACAACTAGTGCAACTTCTTTGGTTCAAGGTGATCAACTCCTTCTTCAAAGACTTCATAAATTTCTTCCATAGCATGCATGCTACTTCCATAAATCCATGAATTAGAAGTCTTTTCTTTAAATTTCAGGCTCCCATTGAGTAATCTGTCCAATTTCAAGATAAGAATTCATCTGATAATCATTAACAATCAAGAAGCTGCACAACATTCTCTAAGCATTTTAAGTAGTAGGCATTTAGCTCATTCCCTTCTGGCTGTGGAGTAGCTAAAAAAAAGGAAAAAAAACAAGATGTGAACTTCTCACTGATTCTGAATATGAAATGATTTTTTTTTCAAAGATCATATCAAACACCTTGCTAGAATTCATCGTATTTTATAAGTATATCCACAATGTTATGAGTAGAAAATTTAGTAAAAGTACTTTATGTTGCAAAGTCTGTTTGTTGTTGTTGTTGTTTGCTTTTAAAAGGCTGTAATTAACGACATTTCCAAGACCCCATTCAGTTGTAACAAAAAAAAGTGAAAAATGCCTTTTGATTCTTCTGTGTTACAATAAGGTAATCCCCTGCTTTTGCTAAAACTTGTCCTTGGGAAAGGCAAAGTATGAAATGAAAAAGACCAAAAGGCATGTTGAAAAATTTATTCATTTGTACTTAGAAGAACAATCTACCATTTTAGCCATTTTTATACCATTTTAAACCATTTTGGTATATGAAACATTGCATTATATTATTGATATTGCACATACATATATTGCATGTATATTGATGGTTGACTTAGTGAAGGATGAATTTGAAATGGCACAATGATGAAATCAATGGATTACAATAGCATAGGACGAACTATCATGATCTGTTCTATGATATACTTATTATGATACTGTCAAGTAGTGCTCAATGTAAGCAGAAATTTTATGACAATTCTGTCTTGCAAAATACTATGGGAACTTGGTATTACAAGCCTCTGCACTGATGAACCTATTTCATTAGGAATATAGAGCAAATGAAATCAGTAGGAAAACATTGGCTCAAAATGAAACTTTGCATGTGTTTCTAAGATCAGAGCCTGATGTGATTATTACCTACTAAAGCTGCAACGCCAGACCAATGTTTGAAAATCATTTCAAAATGAATGCTCTTGAGCTGAAGATAGCAATCTATCATATAAAAGCTATTCAAACTATAGTTATCTTCAGTTACTTGAGGAAAATACTCAAGCTTTCAACTAACTCATGGTACAGTATTTTAAGACTGGCACAATGATCTGTTCTGATCCCTTATCTATGTAGCTGAATCAAGTCAATTTGAGAACTGTTAAGCAAAGTATATGCTAGATGAAGACTTTCTTTTCACTAAAGTTTAAGAACTAACAAAGAAGCATCACATGTAACGAAGAAAGCATTTTGCTGCAAACCAAATCAGACCTGTTCTTACAAACTAACCTGAGATTTAAAATTTCAAATTTGTTAACCATTTTACTATATCTGTACTTGAAAGATGCCTAGCTAAAAATCATCTGTACTCATAATTTTAGAGATGAAAGTATCCCCTCAAAATCTTATAGGAAAACAAAAAAAAAATCATGAAGATATAAATTAAAATGCATTAGTGAGTTACTTGATGGAAAAATACATAATTGACATTAGTCGAAATTTAAACTTACTCTTCACTACAGAATAAGCCTCATCTATTTTTCTCCTTATTGATGGATTCTTCAGAGTCACTTTTGCCTGCAGCACACACAAACAAAATAAAATGACTTGATTTTTCCCCCCCATGTTAACACTTTAACAGCAAAGTTAACTCCTTTGTTTTCAACTAGAAAATGACAGTAATTAAGAATATGAAATGCTGGAATTTTAGAATTAGCAAATGACTTTGTCATCATCCAGAATGCATTTATGTAAGCAGTCTGAAATCACACAGGACAAGTTACTTATTATGTTGTTCAACCCCCCAGCCCAAGCACCTATGTTATTAACATAAGAAAATGGAATTGCTGGTGTAAGCTTTATTTTTTGTTTATTTCAAGGTTGCCATGTATAACAGTAAGATTACATTTTTTCAAGTATTTCTCAAATACTAACCTTCTGATAGTTGTGAAGCAAAGCCCAAAGTGAAGCTGCTCCTATTCTCTGGACTGCTTCACTATCACTTTCCAAACAGGTAGACAGCACTGCAATAGCCTTATCTAATGAGATAAAAACAAAACAAAAACAACCCTCGTCTAGAAAATATCATCAAATATACACATCTCTGTATTTTTATCCTTGGAGAGCACTTATTTCTATGACAAGTATTGGTATGGCAGAAGAATTAAAGTTATATTATCAGACTGATTAAATTTAAATATGCTCACAAAATTGAAATTAGTGTTTAAAAACACAAAAACAAAAACAATCAATGCTAAAAAATCAGCAATTGGTAATAAAACACGCACACGTTATGCACAGCCATCAGATATGCACTGGAACTGAGGAAGCCATAAAACCTTTTTATAACTCCCAGTATCCACAACTTGAGCCATATCAGGATAGAAATTAAGATGTTTCTATTTTCCGTAGTAATTACTACATAGGTGATTTTTAACTGATGAGAAATATTTTAACCCTACAGTAGGCACCTTAATATTCTAGCCTGACTCTGAAACCTTCAAGTCTCTTCAAGTCAGATTGTTCACTTCACAAAATTCACAGATAATGTATGTGAATAATGTACGCTTAATTAAGGCAGCAAATCAGCATTGCAGGGGAAAAAATGACAAGGATGGACACTATAAAAGACCTGCTGAGTAGTTATAAGGAAGACAGAAGCATTCTCTCTGCAATTAAATGGGAGAAAGAAACATGCTCTTTACAAGCAACTGAGAAAAGTTCTGTCCATGTTGTTACATTAAACATATACGTCATGATCATAACTTCGCCGTTATTATAAACAGTTTCAGCACATGCCAAAACAAAAAAGTTTGTCTCAACAGCCATGATTTGCAGGAACTAATACGGTTTTGTCCAACAAAGTTATGAAAACCCATGGTAGAAATATTTAAAAATAATTATACATTGTTTCAGACAATGACACATGGAATCTCCCTCTAAAAAACTAGCTGTTTGAGAAAACTGTAAAAATACTTTAATTGTAAAAAGAACTGTTAACTGTAAAAATACTTTAATTCATGTTGTATTACTATATTCAAATGTTCAGTTTCATGATATTTTTTAAATCTGTTTTGCTTTTCTTTTTGTTACAAATTCTTATTTTTAAGAGTATTTCTGACAAAAATAGCAGTTCTATAAGAACTTCTATGAAAATCATTTTAATATTATTTAGAAAGGCATTTCTATAAAGTTCTTGGTCAGCAACACAAATTACAATGAAAACATGGTATTTTTGAAGATATAACATTTTCTAATAGCTTAAATACCCTTTAGGCACTTACCATTAGCTAATATTTTGGGTTTATTTGCTGGACTAAAACAAATGTTATGTAGAATAAGTAGTGCTATATATTGGCTATTCTTGTGTTTGTTTTTACACATTTCCACGATCTGTTCTATAAAACCATTTATCTTCATAATCATTTGCTGTCCATCTTCTCCAAAAGATATGTTCAGTAGCAGCTTTAGCCAAAGAATACATATGTTACTAGGATTTTTATGACTTCCTTTTGGTAATGAAAGGGACAAAAAGTTCTGCAGGAAGTTACTCTGTCAGAAGGAAGAAAAAAGATATTAGGATATATAGTATTCCATGGTTTCTTCACTAATGTTTGACCTTCCAATCTCTATGCTTGATCAAAACCTAGTACTAATGTTTTTATTTATATAGTTTTATTTATATATAAATATATAAACATTTTAATATATATAAACATGTATGTGTTATATATTGTTTTATATATAACTTTATACTTTAAAGAATCCACATCTTGGTTAAAAAGTTAATATGGTATATGTAATCATTTATGTAGTAGATACTTAAAAGTTGGACCAACACAATACATGTATTTGAAGTACAATTTCCACCACTACATAAGCATTTTACTTTCTGCTTACTGTTTTTGCCCCCAAACGAGCCAGAAACAATTTAACTGAATCAATGCAGTATTTATCTAATGTGTTCTTGATTCCTTACTTATATGAACAAGTGTTAAACGTATAGTATCCTCCCCTTCATAGACAATGAGGGGGCATTGGGAGGAATGTCTGATATGCCAGGGGGCCATATCGACATCCAGGGGGACCTCAACAAGCTGGAGTAATGGGCTGACAAGTATCTCAAAGTTCAACAAGGAGAAGAATGTAGGGAGGAACAAACCCAGTACGTGCTGGGGGCCATCCAGCTGAAAAGCAGCTTTGCAGAAAAGGACCTGGGAGTCCTGGTGGACACCAAGCTGAACATGAAATACATCGAGGCTCTGGAGCGTGTCCAGAGAAGGGCTACGAAGCTGGTGAAGGGCCTGGAACACAAGTCCTATGAGGAACAGCTAAGGGAACTGGGGTTGTTTAGTCTGGAGAAGAGGCTCAGGGGAGACCTTATCACTCTCTACAAGTACCTGAAAGGAAGGTGTGGGGAGCTGGGGGTCGGCCTCTTCTTGCAGATTACTAGAGATAGGACTAGACAGAATGGACTCAAAGTTGTGCCAGGGGAAGTTCAGGTTGGAAATTAGGCGAAACTTATTCTCAGTAAGAGCGGTTAGGCATTCGAATGGGTTGCCCAGGGAGGTGGTGGAGTCACTGTCCCCAGGGGGGGTTTAAGAAAAGGTTGGATGTGATGCTTAGGGACATGGTTTAGTGGGCAATATTGGTGGTAGGGGGATGGTTGGACTAGATGATCTTGGACCTTAACGATTCTATGATCCTATGAGTCAGCAATGCGCCCTTTCCACAAAGAAGGCTAAAGGTATACTGGGCTACATTAGGCAACGTATTTCCAGCAGGTGGAGAGGTGATCCTTTCACTCTAGTCAGTAATTGTGAGGCTGGAGTACCAATTCTGCCCCTTACCCAGCACACGAGAGACATGAGCATACTGGAGAGTCCAACAATGGGCCACAAAGACGATTAAGGGACTAGAGCATGTCACATATGGGGAAAGGCTGAAAGAGATGGGACAGTTTAGCTTTGATCACAAGACACTCCATATTGAAGTATGAGGGTTTATTAAGAAAAAGAAAGTGCATATATGACATTGTGAAAAATCAGTAAATATTACGTACCTTCTGAATAATGCCTTTACAGTCATGAGACAAAGCAAGGTTAGAAAGAAGACTGAAGACCACCTGCTGAAATGGGCTGTTATCATTTGATACTTGGGAAGCCAATTTCAAGATGTTATACATTAATGAACTGCCAGCTGCACTTCGTACAGAAAGTGATGACTGTCCACCACTGACCCAACAAAGTGAAGTACAACCTTAAGGAAATTAAACATTTATCAGATGAGGAATGTACATATACATTAAAAAAAAAAGCTATCTAAAGAGTGGCTTAACAGCTCAAAGATCAAGCTGTGACTTTTAAAAGGAGTGGTTTTTTGTTTTGTTTTTTAATTCCTTTGAACCATAGTGAAGTCAATGGGATGTGCTTTGAATAGAAAAGTGACTCAAATGGAGCACTTTACAGGAATAGCAGTCTACTGTTCTAGAATCTAAGAGTTTATTCTGCTGTTAAAAAAAGCCATTGTTCTGTCTCGGAATGTATCCTGGTACATTATATCCAAGGCATTAAAAAATTATGTGACATAAGAATCCAAAGTGACCTTCTGAAACTGGTTCACAAATCGCGTCTGTGTACTCTGAAACTTTTATTTTCTTAAAGTACTTTTCTGAGAAATGAGTGTTGTCCGCAGCTACCATTACTTTGTACCACAGTACCAAGCAAAATACTATGCTACAGGACTACAAGCTCAAATTAGCACAGCAGCAGGGAACAAGTAAGTTGCCAATACAATGTTTATGCATGAATGTGCATGTATACATTTTAATTTAGTGGTATTTGCCAACTGCAACTGTGGTTAATTATTTACATGGCAAAAGTAAATAAAAACAAAACAGTCTTTAACCATTACAAACATCTGCATCATTTATTTGACTGCACTAAGGGAAAGCAGTTAATCAGCTCAAAGTAGATGAGTAAGTTTGGGTCACCTCAAAAATCAACAACTATGAACAGAAAGAGAAAACATTATTTATCCAAAACCTTATTAGCAAGAAAAATACAAATACCACCCAGAGGCAGAGGAACAAGAAAGACCATCAGAACTTTAAGCTTGATTTCCGGTATATCACAGAGCCTTATATTCCCTGCTTTTAAATCTATATCCTGTGGGTGGCTATTATATGCATGTATTTTTTAAATCCATATTAAAAACAAAAAAAACCAATACCTCATTATGAAAAAGTACATTACAAACTGATTTGAGGTCTGGAGACATTAACTTAAAAAGAATATAAAAATGTTCAGATACGTTCAGTTAGTATATTTTAACTAAGCTAATTCTTAAAGGTGTGTTGATAGGGAGAAAACAACATATTTATATGGCTCTCTTCAAGCCACAAGCAAATTGTTATCTGAGTCAATAAACCAGGATATGGAATGAGGCTTCTAGTAGCGGGGATAATTACTCTGAGAATTTCCTCAAATGAAGAAAAAAATCTTTACACAAAATATACTTTCATCAAACACAAGTTAACTGAGCCCAATATATAAATAGAAGAAATATAACATGGAATTAAATTAGAATATTGAATAATTCAAAACCAGAATCTTCTCAATAAGGGCTTAGATACAAAGCGTATAAAGTACTGATATACTGTTCTCTACGATACAATTCCCAAAGTTGTATTTCTACAGTATACTATTCAGTTTGGTAGGACTTTCAGAGTAACCCTCAAATATGGTTTGAATTAAATGTTATTTAATACTTTAACACAATTACATTCTTGTTAAAACCAACAGAGTGAAATGGGATCTGAGCAAAAGTCTTAAATGTATTAAAATCAAAACTGTTGATGTACTTTGATGGACCAGACCAGTGCTTTTATACTCTGCTGTTATGGTAGAAATTGACAAATTGACATTCTTTTCCTTTTATGCTTTTTTCTTTTTTTTTTTTAATGCTATCCTAATTATTCTTTCAAAATATGTTGATGTATTACATCACAGAATGACTCTCATACCTGCAGGATAGTTTGCAGTGTAGACACAAAGCAAATGCAGAGCAATTTCCATTGAGGAGTCATCTATTAAAAACCATGGCCATAGCAAATTCAGAACAGGAACAAGATGAACTTTGAGTGCTGCCATCTATGAGAACATGAGGAAGAATGAAAACTACTATATTATTAAATACTTTGAAGTATAAACAAAGTGAGAAAAGCATTCTTTTTATCTTGTTGAGTCCCATTAGTTTGGTTTAAAGGACTGAACAGAGAGAAGCAAAACCCCACAACATTAATGAAAGATCCATGATTCCAACAAGACATTTATAGCATTTATATTGTTCAGTTGTTCATACTTCAACTTCTTCAGTGAATACCTTGAAATTATTTTTACTGATATATATGCTTACAGTTTATAAACCATATAGTATTATAGCATCTCTTAGTATTAAAATATTTTGGCAGCAAGTTCTCAGGTATATATCCATATTTTTGTTTCAGTTCAGCTTCGTAATATATGGTTACTGAATATTATTTGCTAGCAATTAAATTTAGTGCTCTGGAGAATTACATCAGTAAGCCAAACTTGTCTAGAACCACTGTAAAATGTTTTAATTACTGAGAGACATGCAGATAAAAGTAAAGATTTATTCACTCCAGCTGTGATTGTTGAAGAGCTACCTATTCTACAGTTTTATTCTACTCCAGTTAAACTAACTGGAACTCAAAAAGCATGGAAATAGAAGAATGCAGTTCTACAGAGCAAATAATAGAAAACTTCAATTATTAACAACGTCCTTTCCTTCAAGAAAATGTCTCTGCAGATTCTTGACGAAAACAGGAAAAATGCTCAACAATAATCTCATCTATTTTTTTTCCTTTGTGTAAAGGTAAAGTTCTTGATTCTAGAAAGGAAAAGCTGCATCAGTGTAGCCAAAGCACTGATATATGGGAACCTTAGGGATAAGCAAATGTCTGATGCAGGCCCATAATTTACATGGTGTTCTGTATACAAAAAGGGGACTAACACATGCCTTCAAGAGGGGCACTTCTGGAAGGAATTACTTACTTTGCATTCTTCATTCTGAAAGAGGCAGTTTCTAAGGAGCTGCATAGCACATCTTAACTGCTTGTTAAGGCTATCCTCCTATTTAGAGAAAAATACTTGAAGATCACCAACACAAACAGAATTCATTTTGTGCAATGAAGGAAACATATTTCAATGGAGCAGTGCAAATCTAAGGTATCAATGTTCAGGTCACATATCTTCCACAGAGTTTCGTTCTGATTTCAGGTCAGATTAATCTCAGCTATCTTAAAACACTTATACTAAAGACATTTACAGCAAGTTACTTGGACACCTCCTCCTGTCTCTTTATAACTCACATTAATTCTAGGGGAACTGACCAGGCCAAATGCAGAGATCTGTAATGTAGAGCTCCATTTCTGTTACAACTAATGTAGAATTGGAGGGAATGCTTTCTGTGTTCGATTTGTTCCATCCTAAAGAAGACATCTAAAAAAAAAGTCAGATGAATCACTTCCTAAAAGAACCTATTTTTCTTCCCTAAACAAGATAAAACAAGGATAAAAACAAGGATAAACCAACTCTATCTTGCAGATCTCTGTATTTGGTCAGACCAACACATCCTTATATTCCCTCTGCCTTAGCTCCCTATCCTTAACACAGGAAAGTTTCCAACCTGATAAGAACAGTACAAAGATAAATACAGACCTTTGGACAGTGACGTACTATACAGACATTCAAGTATTCAAGTGAACAAAATATCTATCCTCATGGTACTGCTCTGACACTAAAAGACTAATGATGGCTGACCTCTAACTTCTACAAGGCTGATACACAAAACCACTTCTGAAAGATGATCTAATTCCAGTAAGCTTGTTCAATCCAGAAGACTATTTCTGTTTTATTAAGTATAAAGGAAAGAAGAGGTAAAGTAGGATTCATGCTTAGTCTCCAATATGGTGAAGAAACTGCTTACTTATAAATCATACCACGTAAAATTGTTGACAGTCAAAACAAAAGAAATATATACGTCATCATTATAAACACATTTATGAGTGGTGTGTCTCATTTTTAAATAAACAAGATGCTAATTCAAAAAATTCCTTCAAGAACATAACTCTGGGTGTGAGAGCAAGTTGATGAAATAATCAAGTTTGCAAAAGCTCCATACTCAGGGACTCTTAAAGAAGCCCTATTATCCAGAACCACCACAAGTTGTCATTTACTCTGACTCACCTGTGACAGCTACCAACAGTATCCATGTCAATGAAAAAAAAAAAAGGGGCTGAGAAGTGCCATATTATGTCAGGGTGGGTTTTGTTTGTTTGGCTAGTTGTTTTTGTTTGTTTGTTTTTTTGTGTTACCTTTTTTCTCTGTGCTTTCCCAGGCTTTAGAGAATCCAAATTCAGCTGTGCATGAATATGTTTCATCTGTTCTATACAATTGTCAATCAGGTCAACTGGAAGACAAAAATCATTAATATTTAGAAGATCATTCATAATCAAAGGAATTCAAAATACCCTTTAAAATATGAAGTTTCAAAACTATTGAAAAGAAAACAATAATAAAAAACTAAGAGGATGGGTTACTAACAACATCTGGCAATATGACAATGGCCATTATGGAACATAAAATATCTTGCTTGCAATGATCTTGATTGCTGTTACCCTCCTGAATTGAAATTTAAGGATTCAGTTCTACAAATTCTGTAACTTATAGTATATTATCTTTATATCAGAAAATAACTACTACAGTTTCTGAGATGGATTGTGTCTAGTAGAATGATCTCAAGAACCAAAAATATATTTAGGTCCTCTTGCAACACATTCCTGTGAGAGGAATGTCCAAAGGAGGGACTGATAAAATGGAAGGGGGAGGGTGATTTTTGATGAATTCTTTTTATGATCTTTTTCAAAATACTCCTAGCTCTGTATTAGTTACAAGTCACTGAAACAAGACAGACAGTTGTCAAAGATGGAGACTGTTAGGCTAGCATATGAAAATGAATTGGGAAGAAGAGGATAACAGATCAATTCTTCAGCTTATTTTCAACAATGCTGCACAGAAGACTAAAATTTCAAAAGGTTAGGGCATGCATTTATCTCACTTAAGTCTTTCCCCACCACAGTAGATTTGCTATATCCAAGGTGAGACAAAGAAAAGCACATGTTCAATTGACTCCAAGTGAAAAATGTTAATTTATTAGCATCTAGAGTTCCTTAAGTTATTTCAAGATCGTTACATCATGGGATAATTCACGTTGGACAGGATAGCCTCCAGAGGTCATGTAGACCAACATCCTGATCAAAGCACAATCAGCTCTATCAAACAAGGTTTACTTGGCCCCTCATTCAGTAAGCTCTTGAAAATCTTTAAGGACAGAGGCTATGTAATATCTCTGGGCAACCTGTTCCACTACTTGACTGCCCTCAAACTGAAAAATTTGCTTTATGGACAGTCTGAATCTCTTTCATTTCAATTTACGCCCATTATCTCTCATCTTTCAATACCATGCACTACTGTGGAAATCTGTCTTCTTCACAACCTCATACATACTACTGGCAGGTTGCTATTAGGTCCCCCTCACAGCCTCATTTTGTCCAGGTTTAACAAAGCCAATTGCCTCAGTCTCTCCTCCGAGGCTCCAGACCCAGACCACCTTGGTGGCCACCTACTGAATTTGCTCCAGTTTGATGATATCTTTCTTGTACTGGGAAAAATCTGGATACATTATTCCTGATTTGGCCTAGCAAGTGCTAAGTAGAGGGAGATAATACTTTCCCTTAATTTACTCTCTGTGCTCCTGCTACTGCAGCTCAAGATGCTATGCTGTCAGTCTTCTCACATTCAACTTGCTGCCTACCAAGATCTCAAGGTCCTTTTCAGTTGCCCAGTCAAGCTGTACTGTTGCTGCCCTCTGGGTGCAGGACTTTGCATTTGTAAATTTAAAAGAAGTCCTTAAGACATCTTCTTTAAATATAAGCTAAGCTAAGCTATTTCAGTACAATCTAGGTTTAAAGGACCAACAAACCAACAGAGAGATAGAAGTAACTAGAAAGCACCCAGGACAAAATACACACTTGTGCTGATCAAGAGATATTAAATGTACGGTACAAAAGAAATGCAAATTAACTGATCTCCCCTGCATTCTGGTAGACTCAAAAAGTCTCTTTTTAGAGGTGTTTGTTTTATGACTGTAAAAACCTTAGGCATGGAAGATGTTGCACTGCAAGAGAAGGTTCTATTTAAACTGCAAAATGGGAAGAAAGAAACAAAGAGGCACAAAAGAATGAAACCGAAAAAGTATTTTGTTGTCTAGGTATGGACAGAACTGAGAACACAGGGCATGCCTTCACCAACAAACCTCTATTGGCATAAAGTTAAATAAGAAATGGAAGAATTCTTTAAGACACTCCTAGTGTGAAGACACCTCCAGTTTTGAATGGATGGATATGCTGCTAGCTGTAAAAGCTCACAGCACTTCTCATTCTAACATATAACAATTTTTTAACCATGAATTTTTGGACTGGACAAAACAAAATATTATCTGTAGCTGAAAGTTTTAATTATTAATAAAATTTCTCCATTAAAATATACAAAAAATTTCTCTGAAAACTAGGTCTTTTATTTTGACAAAGGACATTATAATTTAAAAACTGAGAAATTTTATTTATAAAGCATTTAACACACATTTTTAAATGCTTACCTTCTAAAGCACATTTCTGGGCGTTTTTACTGACAGCCAACAGAGACAGCAATGCACTTACAGCAACTTCCTTCAGCACATCTTTTGAAGATTTCCTTTCACAGACCTACAAATAAAGCAATTTCATCACCATAATGAAAAAGTGATCACATTAAAAGTAGTATTCATAACATAAATATGTTACCAGAGTCTATATGCTCATTCTGATGATTCACCACTATATTCCTATCTGGAATTCTCCCTTCTCTACATTCATGTTTATAGTTTATTTACATTGAAGTGTTTCATTATTTTCTCTACGTAAAAGAGATGAGAGAGTGATGGAAAGGGAAAATATTTCTGAGCCCACTCCTTTTATTCTTTTCTTAACATGCTACTTTCCTAAAGCCTCGATACTGGCATTCCACAGACCATTTCTAATATTCAGGAATACTATTACAGACAACTTACTGACATACTTCAGTGCAATTTGACTTCCCTTCAACAGAATGAGAAGGAACATTACATATCAGTGAAATTAAAGTAAAAATATCATTGACCCAGATAATTTTAAAATACTCTTCCAACAGGATAAAAATGGCAGCTTATTTTTGTACCCCTTATCTTTGTGATTACCTTGCATTTCTAATAATGTAAATATAAACTCTATACTTTCAAAGGAATATATTTGTAGTCATATAACAAGAGATTTAAAAAGACTGAGAGCTGTCTGTGCTTTATATATTATTTACTGGAGAATTTTATCTGTCTAGCAATTTTCCCCAAAAATATGTTTCCCATGTAAATGAAAATGGTATATACTGTAATCAGAAGAATATAGTAAAGTTGGAACTGATGCTGGATTATGGCAAAGGAAAAATATATTTTGAAGTCAGCCTAAAATGCAGCATCCAAATAAAAGCTTACTTCAGACAGAAATCTTGTAAGTACCTAGCCATAGGACTACCTAAATTTTACACTGCTACACGTACATCACATATTCAACCTCTTATTAGCCTCTGTCCTCTAACTAGTAATTGCCTAATATATTTGTCAAATTTTAAGATGCAATAAAATATCAGTGTTTTCCCTAGAGTTATCACTTACTGATGTGTTCAGTGCCACCACAGAACTAAAAATGTCAAGAGATAAGGACTAGTATGTTAATGACTTGAAAAAGAAGACATTTCAATATAGACAACTGACAGAAAATTAGATCAACAAAGCATGGACATGGGACTTCTGTGATTTAGTCATTCAGAACCTTTCAGCCTGTTAAATTGCTATTTCTTTATATATATGTTTAAATGAATATTATAATCATTAAGTAAAAATGAAACAAAACAAAAATAAAACAACAAAACGTATTTCCCCATCAGTCTCTTGGGTGTTTTCCTTTGATTAAAATACTATGTGGTTGGTTAGAACTGATTAAATAACTATGCTTGGTTGTACTACATTTGTGTGTATATACATGTATACGTACGTTTATTTATATTTTTTAAGTTTCCATTTTGTCTATTTTCTAAATTTTACCCTAAAATCTAGCAAAAAGTCCATCCTTTTTTGAAGCATATTCTTTTTTTTTTTATTTTCCTTACTCTGCAATTAAGATTTGCAGATTTTAATAAAAAGGATAATTTATGTCAATCATAGGGAACACAAATAATTAATAATTAATTGATGACTACCTACTAGATGAGTGGAAAAAACAGCTATATGTAAACTCATAACACCTTCAAATAGCACATCCTGTGGTTTTAGCTTATTAATATTACGGCATTACGCTTAAAAATTCCCATTCACATCCTTTTTTATGTTAGTTAATTATTTGCTTGAGTGCTTCTCTTTGACCATATTTACCGTCACTGATTATATTAATAGCTTACTTTACATACTATAGCCTCCTATTTCAACTGTTTCTCAATGACCACCATGTGAAAAATAAACGAGTAAATGTAACTAAAATGTATATTCTCTGCTCTTCAGAAAACTGAAGCTGCTTCTTTCCTAATTCTGTTCTTTTTGAGGATCATAGCAGATATATACCCCTTCATGTAATATAAGAATGGGTTATCTTTTCAGCTCTTATTTGAGGTTATTCTACAAGAATTCAGCAACCATAGGAAGAGAGCAGATGAGATGATACTAAGACAGCATTATATTGGTCATACTATGTATCATAAACACATATCAATTGATACATACTCAACACACAATATTTTACATAGCAAAATAGGTCTAAACGTGATGATAAAAAAAAGTTAAGAAAGTGACTCCAGAACACTAGAAATTGAGAGTTACGTTAGGTTTTATGAAACTTGTGTCTTGTAGTCAAACACTACTGAACTATATAAAATAAATAAATAAATAAATAAATAATAAATAAAAAGCATTGATAAATGGAAGTGTTTCAGTTTCAGCAAATGTTTTAGTATGTTTACTCATGGATCAATGTTATTGTTACAGTGACAAACTGCACATATTTTAAAGGACAATGAGTACAGAGACAGAATTGATGATGTGAGGGAAGATGGACATAAATTTCATATACAACTTGTGTTATTGCTAAGTAATGGAAGATTTTAATTTTTACCTCCATTTATTTACAGACTGTTATTTTGGGCAGTACAAAAAAAGTATAAATAAAAATAATGAGATTACTGTAGGAAAGAGAATATTCAGAATGAGTATCTTAAAAAACATCTTGTCACCAATATATATTATGCTAGGCAACAAGTTCCTGAGAGACTTAATGAAAATATGCTACCCGGACGACTTAAAACTAGTTTGGAAAAATACAGTAATATTAAGTGTATTTAAGCACAATATTGCTCTTACATTATCTGGGAATGAACTGAAGGGCTTACTGGTTCATTCTGATTCACAATTTTTACAAAGAGTTTGTTAAGAACAATGATGCTGTGATTTACAATGGGGATAATTACAGCTTGAACCTTAAAATCTCATTTAATTTTCGGAAGAACAGGAAGATAGAACACCATATCAGTATTTGATCAGATATATTCTATACAAGAAATATCATCTTCCCTACATAAGACTTCATCCCATCCTGTTGTTGCATAAAAGTAATGGCCAAAGAACTTCCTAGGAGTGGTTTCTTTGCAATTTCTCTAACTTATTACATGAATTTCAAAAATGAGTGTAATAGATATCTCAGGTGAAAGTTGTCTCAGTTCATAACTGGAATCAACTGATTTTTCATTAGACAACAACATTCCTTTAACAAAGTACAAAAAAGCAAAAATATATCCCACAATCACATTATTAAACTTTAAATACCTGAATAATTAATTCAGTAAGTTGAATTACTGATGTTTGACATCCTCCAACGTGATCTAAAAGAAAGCTAACAGTTGAGTTCTGACATATACTCTGTTTATCTTGGAGCTGTCGTCTTCCTTCCTCACTCAAAAGGACAGAGAGGAACTGTAAACTAGCCATAAATAAAGCAGGATATGTGGTTGACAGATGAACACAATCACAAATGGTATCTGAAAGGTTAAATAAAAAAAGATTTTTATATTTCATTCTAAGTAACACTTAAATGCTTCAGAACTCAGAAACTTATCAAAGAAAGTACTAGCCAAGAAGCTGCTATATTAGTGTACTACATAAGGAATTCTACAAATTCTACGTATTTTGACAGTAAGTCTTTTTGATACTAAGTCTAAGAAAAAAGTTTGCTCTAGTAGTTTGAATGAATTAATCGTCCTGCATTAACTGGATTATAAAGTTAAAAAAAAAAAAAAGCAATTGCCATTTGCTAAGCCATTTGTTTTACAATTTTCTGAACTCTCCTCATTTTATTCAAAAGCTTACATTATAGTACTGACAGTACTCATCAGCTGCTTTATGTGAAATTGGATTTGAGTTTACCCCCATCATTTAACATACACCTGGTAGAAATCACAAGCTTGAATGATGCTCATACTTGGGTTTCTCTAAACATATTAGAGAATCTTGGTGACCTTGGAGTCCTCACTAAGCAAGTAATTAACAGAGGAATAATTAAAAAAAAAAAAAAGAAAAATACCCACCCACAAACCACATGTATAATAATCTTGAATTGCTGTATCCCTTAGTTTATTTTAAAACTTTTTGCTTTCCTTTTGTGTAAGATAAAACAAAAATACATACACAGGGAAAATAAAAAAGTGCTAATGGATCATTTCAGGCTCTATTTGCTGTAACCAGTTGAGATTTACAGCTAGAATTACTACCCCACATATAAAAACAAGATTTGTGAATTTATATTGCAGTTCAAAAATTAATCTGATGGTATAAGGAAGAGATAAAAAAGTTCATTTGAAAAAGTCAGTCAAACTTTCTGTGTACATTTATGTTTGTAATTTTGGATATACCATTGACAATCATTTAGTAGCATCTAAAGAGGTATGCCTCTTCTATTTATTTAATTATTTTATTAGTTACCAGGTTAAAACTCATCCAGAAATAGTTATTACCAATTATGGCTGTACAGTGATTTGCAAGAGCTGCTGTCACAAATGGAAAAGATATTTGGCTATTCTTCCACAATAATGTAGTTAGAAGGTTGAAGAGGTCTACCCATGTGTCACGAAGTACAGATGTTAACTCAGTATCTGCAAAGATAATACAGAAAAATCAAATTATTTACACATGCATACAAATCTGGATAGCTGAAGTGACAACTTTAAATGATACTTAAATAAAGACCTGCTGCTATTTGGCTATACTGGAAACAAAGTTCTTTATTTACCTAGCCCATCTTTACAGCGAATGGAGAGAATAGCGAAGGTATTTCCCAAGAGAGGTTTCAACAGTTCATCCTGGATTACAAGCTGAGAGTCCACTAGTAAACATGACTTCAGAAGCCTGGACACAGATGATAAGTATTGAAGTAGCAATAGTACCTGTTAAATATTTTTAAAATATATGAAATAAAAGCCATACATTTGCACCTTCCGTATTTTTTAATACATTAACTCAATTGATTTATAACTTTTTGAATGAATATATACCACTTGAAAGAAAAAATAGGATGCAAACTAAAAATTGTTCTCCTAATATGTACTGTAGTAGATGAAACAAAATTCCTAGTCTTGAAACATGTGTGTAATCAACTTTCTAGTGACAAAGAATAAACTTCCCTGTGAGAAAGTCATGACTTTCATCATGTGTACAGCATGATATTCTCTTGAAGCTCATAAACAAAAACATTAGAATGGTCAATAATATTGACAAATATATGTATATTTCCTGAAAACAGAAACTCAGTTTGAAGCTTAAAAAAATAATAATTTTTTGCAGGAACACTTTTCAGTATATCTGCACTATATCTGCCAGGAACACTTTTTCTTAATGACACGGGTATCTGCCTTTGAACTAAATATTTTGCTAAGTTAAATTTGAGACAAAAGTAGTTCTGTAAGCAACAACCCTTATACATTTTGCATACATCAGAATTAGTTGAGAACTATGCAAGTGTCTGCAGGACTGGAGCCAAAGCAAAGCTGCCAGATTTGTCACAGAAAATAAGTGTCAGTAACTGCATCTGTCTCACACTTCAATTCTGTACAAAGAAATTCTATTACACATTTATTGTAACTGCTCAATTCAATGTGTTTTAAAAATACAAAATTGGTTTTCAGTTGTTTGATGGTTATAGGTATTGTTCTAATACAGAAATTATTTTTTCTATGCTGAACATAGTACTGTTTATTTTCTCTTAAACCTTTTCAAAAACACAGATTCATATGAATATAGCCTATGGCAATATGTCTGGCATATGTTAAGAAATACAGATAACAAACATAACTAATTTCATAATTAAAAAAATAGTAACAAGTACATCTCTAACCTGAGCTTTTACGTGTTCTGTATGACATGGATGACCCAGTGGAGCTTTCAATTCCAAGATATATCTCTCAACCAGATTAGCACTTACAAGACTAAAATAAAATCAAGTAAGCTGGTTAGAAATATACTTAAGTAATTAAACATCCTACTAACTTAACACTCTACATCTGAGAACATTTTAAACAGAGCAAAAATAAATTATGTATTTTCTTAAAATAGTCTTCTTTTTAAATATATCTAGTGCAATAGCAACCGTTGTAGCATTAAGCTGTTCCAGAATAGCTAGCATAAATTCCTATTGCTATTATTTCACTGGTTAAAATTCTTTACATTTGATTGCTTATTTTCTTTCTTGTGTAACAATAAACAGCTCTGTAATAGTATAAACTGTATTCAAACAAGATTTTTCCTTAATTGTCATATGAAGATCAACTGCAAAAGCTCTTTAAAGACTTTAAAAAAAATATGCTGCACTTTAGGATTTCCAAGCACTGTCTGCAGATGAAAGAATTTATTATGATGCAAGTAAAAACATGGAATACAATCTGAAGGCTATTTAGCAGATGTTCCTTATTTAAAAAAATAGAAACAAAAATAAAAATAAAACAAGCGAACAAAAATATCCCACTACAGTCTCTGATCTTTCCCAAAGCTGTCAAGCATTGCTTACGCTCTTTTAGTGCGACAGACCTTGGCTCACCCTCAAAATATAGTTTTATTCAATTAAAACTAGAAAATCATAAAATTAATCAAAATGATCTGCAATTCTGTCAGATCAATATTCAATATGCTCTGACTACATCAAATACCACTGTGTTAAAAAGAGAAAAAAAAGGTGACTCAATGGTCATCTAGACCAAACATCACATGACCAGTACACAGTAGTCCTGCAGAAACTACACACCACAAATGGTATCACCAATATGACTACCTCTCCTATGAAAAAAAAATCCAAATTCTTGCATTGGTTGTATGTCAAAAAAAAAAAAAAAAACACTCCAGAAGCAAGAATTGATCAATAACTTTAACAATTTTGCCATAACCATAGATCTCATTTCAAACTTTTCACCGCTATTACATTACTACACTTTGTAGTTCAGCAGTTATTGATCTCACACCTGCTGAGAGCTGTTAGCAAATGTACTTGTTGAAGAGCAATTCCAGTATCTTTTGGTGTAACAATCATCAGATTATGCAGAAGGCTGCAAACAGCTGACAAAAGTGCAGGTGTGACTACAGCACATTGTTTAGACGTAACAGATGTGACAGAATCATGTTGACTTGGAGATGCTGTTGTGGTAGTATCACTTCGACCTAAAAGGTGTTTAAACAAAACAAACAAACAAAAGATACAAAATGATGTAGAGTAGTTACAGAAAATAACTTGATTTCTATTTTTCAGAAAATATCCAGGTTTCTTTTACACTTAGAACAGTATATTTTGGAGCGGAAAAAACATCAAATACAGGAAAGTGTTATTTAAAATAGCTCTGAAACAAAATGTTCTTTGTACAGAGCACCAATAATTGTAAAAGATAAATGCTAACTTTGGAATTATACAAATTTTGTTTTCAATTCTTTCCTTAACAATGTTTTTAAAATCTATCTATATATTATATATATCTTATTATATACATAAGCTTATTTACATTATATACATTTTATCACTTTACAACTATATTTAAACACACAAAGCTTTTTTCTGTGTGTACGCACATGCATGTTATGTATATGACAGCTTTATCAAAATCAAATGTTTTAAAAGGGTGACTGTAAGACAGTCTACTTCTGTCAAATCTAAGTCACCCTATTTCCTTTTAAAGATGGTATTTCATGCTTGTCTTCTAATATAACCATTAGAAACATCAATGGTGTATGTTCCAGTAATACACAAGCTTTATACTTATTTACAAATACTGGAATATTGGTAGGCTAAGCAGCAATCATTATGTATTAAAACTCAAAGTTTCACTCACCTTGTGCCGTAAGCCGACTAACTGCAGTTTCAGGAATGAAATTGGTTGAATTTGTTGGGACTGTTGACTGAAGCTCAGTAACACTTTCCAGTGACTGTGATGCAGATAGAATCTAGAAAGCCATAAAAAGGAAACTAGTTGATTCCAGCTTTGATAGAGCAGACTTCCATTTACATTTTGCTTATACAAAGAAACAGAAGTTTTAAAAATTGATCACGGTCAAAATATATTTGATTACAGTTTTACATATATATATGTATTTATATATATATAAATGTATTAATATACACCAAAAAATCTATATTTATATGCATCCAATGATTGAAACTATTGAAAGATAAGCAATTCAAACAGCCTGTAATGTTTCAGTTAAAAACTGATCAATGTCCATGGTAGTGGAAATTTCTCCTCTTCATCTCTTTCTTTTTTCCCCATCCATATAAGTGATTCAACCTATATTTGCATCAAAATAAATAAATAAATAAATAAAGGGTGGGGAAAAGGAAATCAGAAATTATTCTTCCTACCCATTGTATTCTTGCAGCTAGGTTACTTCTTTCCAGGTTTGGCTTTGATTTTCTAGAAGCACTTTGAGCTACTGGAACTCTCTACATAGTATTTTCTCATTCTTTGGAAGGTTTAACCCCATTGCCCCATGCACCATCACTGCCAAATGTTGTCAGGCTTCTACAGGGCTTTGAGCAAACTGCTCTTGGCAGAGAGGGGTGGAACTAGATGGCTTTTAAGGTCCCTTCCAATCCAAACCATTCTATAATTCTATCAGCACATTTTTTTACTTGAGACCACAGTCCCTGTCTGAGCAAAAGGTAGCTAGCTACCTCCATGTTACAGCTCTGTTCTCTCCCCCATTTTTCTCTGTCCTACTACAGTCCATCCTACAGTCTCAAATATTTCTCAGTGTAACACTGTGACACTGAAGCTACAGTAAGATTTGTGATGCATGTCTGAAAACCATGATTTACATATATTTGGGGGACTAGGACTTGCCTGGCAGAGTATTTTTCTTGTTAGCAAAAAGCAGTACCAAATTGCACCAACCAATTCAAATTCAAACTTTGTTTAGATATACAACTAAAGAGCATTATTTGCCACTTGAAATGAATTATTTAAAGCTTCATAACTGCAGATTTAAATCATTCTTGAGAATGATTATTATATTAAATCAATCCACCTTGACTTGTTACAATTTCTGCATGCATTTAGCACTGCAATTGCAAGTATTCTAATAAATGACAAATCTTTCTTGAAAAGTACAAATGCCAACAGTCCACTTCTGCAACATGTAAAACCCTGAAAAAAGTTACTACTATATAGAGTCATCTTAAAGGTATTATTATGAACTCATAAAGGCCTTCACATGTTAATAAATAACATCACCTACATTGCACAATAAATTCTTTTTGCATCTTGCAAAATTGTCTGAACACTTTCAGCAAACTTTTTTAACCTCTAGGATACAAATCCTGCTGGCACTGCTTTAGAAGGCATGTAGTGACTAATTCTCTTTTCAAAGCTTTAAATCACTTAACTGTACAGCTCTCTGGCAATCACAGATTCAGAAAATAAAGTATACTTTTTTTTATAAAATAGGAAGATTTCATAGAAAAGATTGGCCGTAACTTGGCTATCTGGGAAATGTTTGTATCTGCACCACAGCTCAAGTTTTTAAGTAACTGTTCAATCTGCAAAGCAGCCCTGGCCAAAAAACATCCCTAGTGTGAAATACGTTGGTATGTCCATGCTGACTGGTGTTCTCAACCAATCATACATACTAAACATAAAACAAACATACTAGTTAAAGCAAGTTTTCTGTAATAACAACTTGAATTAATGTTTAAACTATACATTTTATAGAAGTCAAAGACGTATTATTTTCTCAGAATCAGACTGCTTGCAACATCCACAGTACAGTTTACAGAAAAATAAATTTGACAAAATTCACTGTAATTCACTGAGACCTTAAAGACACTAAATACAGCATGTATCAATGTACAAGCAATCCAGCTCTCCTGCTGTCTTTTATGTGACCTTGAATCATTTATTTCATTCCCACACTGCCATTCTTCACTCTATAAAATGTGCAAAATTGTACTTATAGCCTCTGCAAGACCTTTGACAGACCATTTTATAGACTAAAGTAAAATAATAATAATAATTTCTGTTATTTAGTGTATTTGTTTTTCAATTTTCACATTTTTAATTTTTGCAGATTTGAGGAAAAACATTAGGGATAAGGAAAAACAATGAGTCCAAAAAAAATTCAGATACTATTTTGACTTAGGGTCACGTGAACACTGTGTGAAGTCAGACTTTGGTAGTGGATAGCTTAGATTATATTAAAACTGAAAACAGAAAACTAATACTGTCTTTTTGTTTATGTCAGAACTGTTTTCAAATATATTAAAAAAAAATAATAATAAAAATAATTCTTTTCTGTTCATAGAATTTATAGAATAATAATAGCCCTTTTGTTTTCATACAATTCAAGCAAGCTGGCTTCCATAAAAATCTTCTGGATGTGGCTTATTGAAACAAAAAACAGTTTTATCTTCCTAAACTAGCATTTATGCAATGAATATAGACATAATTAAAAGATTTTTTCTTTAAAATTTATTAAATATCAGAAACGATCTTCCAGAATAAATATTTTTACTTGTTTTGATAGCTGGTAACTCTCAATTACTTGTGGCTGTTGTCACCAAATCTGTATCATACACGAACGCTTTTCCCTGCAACAGAACCTGAAGACTCCCTTTCAACTACGATAGGGAAAGCTTGCCATCTAGTGGGCTTGGAATGATTATGTGCTCCTGGTACCATCAACAGAAGAAACTTCTTTAAACTTTTGGTAATGACTTCATAAATATGTTTCTTTTCCTCATTTATCAAAATGGAAAGCTTTAGGCCAATCTGTAGGAAGGTAAAATCTGAAGTTTTAGAAATAAACTGCAAGTGCCTTATTTCAAATCATGTTATTTTAAAGAAATATTTCTGACCTTTACTAGACAGACACTTCATAGCCATTAACTGTGCTCTGAAATTCAGTTTATATTTAGCCTCAGTTCCCTTCCTCTGTCTTTCCTCTCTCTTCAACTGGCATTGAAATACGAGACCTCTGCAACTCTTATCTATCCAGCATGTCAATGCTTTTTTTTATAGGCAAGAAACAGTCTACACAAACGAGTTTACAGCTGTTAAAAAGTTGACAGTGTTAATGAATGTGTAGGACAAATGGAAATAAAATCACTTTCCATCTTGACAGTCAAGTAATCCTACTAAATGTAAAGTCTACAACATCTGGAGGACTAATACAAATTACTATACCTCAATATGCTTTCAGATTTGTATAATTAGTTGGAACTACAGAACAAAGCCTTTACATTAATCTATGATGCTACTTTACACATATAAATTAAAATACATTAATTTGACCTAGTAGATTCCAAGTTTTTTTTTTTTTTCTTAAGCCATGAAGCTGCACTAGCTTGTTGTAATGAACTAACTCTTCATGAGAACTCAAGCACAACTTCAAGTAGATCAAATATTAGGAAGAATTGCTGAAATTTAACTTTCACCTCAGGTAAAAACAAATGAACAAAAACTTAAATTTGTTCAACTTTAATAAGAAAGTAACACCCTATTCATTAAAAAAAGGAAGCAACTGTTTGTAAATAGCGTGAGATTCCTATTAAAATGTTTTTTTCCTTTAAGTAGCATTCATCTAAGATGAAGCAGCATGTATTTCCTGATTTACATGGAGTTTCATTTATTTTAGTTTCAAATACTCAACTTTGAGTATTTGTGTTTAAAATGACCCAAAGGTATTTGTGATTTTTTTATTATTATTATTATTATTGTGGTTTTTTATAAGACAAATGAAAAGCAGGTTCACTAAAAAATTTCTAAATCCGAAAGAGATGATTTAGCTTAACACTCAGATATATTTTTCCTAAGTATTAAAAATATAGTAGAATTGCTGTTCATAAATCCATTTATAATAGAGTCAAACAAGAAGGAAAAATGTTAATTATGAAACATTTTGAGACAAAAAGTTGCAGTACTGGCTTTTCTGTATTTTCTTTTTTGATCCCCTTCCACAGTAAAATTAGGCATAGCAGTTTGAGTCAATGATACAGTATCCTGGTGTGTTTTATAAGTATTTGTTATATCTGTACATTTGCGTAACAGAAAAACGTCTGGGCAATTAGTTCAAAAGTAATTACTTTCAAAGTAAAGACACAGCCCTAACATTCTTTAACTGGGAAACTTACAAGTGCCCTAGGCTAATAATACATTGTTAAGAAAAAAAAAGAAAAAAGCTCAATCAAATGAAAACTATGCTAAAACTATGTATATGGAATTTTTTATATCCAAAATAAGCACCTATGAATATAGCAAAACAGAAACCATATAGGTGTCCTAAGTGCTGAGTTTCAGCTGTAGTATTTAATAGATCAGGACCATGTCAACTGAAATATGAAGCAGTGAACATGAATATGACCTATAATGCTCTTAATGTAAATGTTTTCTTTCATACAAGGAATTAGTGGAAAACAAACCTAGAGATAATGCTATTGTTATTGCATTAGTAATGGTCCTACCTTGTGGGGTTTTTTTGTTTTTGTTTTTTTTTTTTTACAATGACTTTCAAAGAAACCTACACTTAGCTGTGACAGCTTTGAAAGATGTAACATTATGGCTTTCATATTACATTATGAAATAATGGTTATTCATATATCAGAAACTTTCAAAGAAAATATAAAAATAGATTATATGTCAAAAATTTCTGGGAGTTATGCTAGAGTCTTTGAAAAGATATGATTTTTATTAGGTAATTAATGAATGTTATAGAAGCTTCCCCCACAGCCTCATCTAGTATTGCCAATCCATTCTGGAACTGGAAGAATGTATTTAATTTTCTCCTTTTGCATTTGCCATTTTGAAAATAGCATATGTTTACAGTATTTCACTGCAGAAGCCATCCTAGCCAGAAACAAACTTTTCAAACAGAAACCTGTTTTCTAATATTGTTCTTTTCTATCTTGAGTCTTGTGAACGCTTGTGGCACTTTCAAGTTTTATAAACACATTTTCAGAATCCAGTGTTCATTATTATATTGTATATAATTTTAGCACAATACACCCCTGTTGTTTTGATTGATCCAGTTCTATAGTTGTATTACATAAATATAGGTTCATTCTGAAAGGACAGTTTGGATATAAGCAGAAGTGGCAACTACAAACAGAGATGATTGCATTTTGTCAATAAAGCCAACTACAGAGTGAGTAATCTCTAGAGAGTACATCTTTGTGGGAGAAGCTATAGAATTTTAGCACTGTCCTATGCATTTAGCTAGACAAGCCATTTTAAAGTTTTACTCAGCATACTCAGCTAATTTACAGTAAATTTCAATTTTTATTTTTTTTTTTTCATTTCAGTTTACTTTAAGCTTTTTTTTTTTTAAGCACTTAGTACTTATTTTCTTCACAGCATCTCACTAACAATGGTGCATTAAAAATAAAGAGATTACTCTGGACATTACCATAGTTTCTGATGTTGACTGAGAATGTGAAGATTGGCTTTGACTGGCAGGAACCTTCCAAAGATTAAGAGAATCATCCAAATCTGTGTAGGAAAAATGGGGGGGGGGGGGGGGGGGGAGACAATTATCTGAATCAAACAGATTTTTCTTTTTTTATTACTACAATACCAGGAGAGAGCAAAACTAGCTTTTCAAAGCTTTGTTTCATAAAACAAAAAAGTAGACAGTCATACTTCTGAAAGTCTCAAAATATTTAATATGTTTGTATACGTTGTACGGCTCAACTATTATCCAGCAAATCCCTTGAATAAACAGAAATTAAATAGAATACAATATTCAGCTATGACATAAAATACCATGGAAAAAACTATACTTAGCTCAAATTGCAGTTACATAGCCTTTGATCATTTGAAATAGTTCAGATTTAGTTTTATTTAAAATATAATAGGATAAAAGTACTGATACTGTGGTCTCACAATACAAACATAATGAACTGACGTCCTCATCTTCAATAAAGCTTCAAGGTTATAACTTAAGAGAAGCAGTTTCAGGAGAACCCATATCCATAAATATAATGAAAGCAGAATTAACTTGTAAATGTGTTTCAGAACAAAAAGTGATGAAACCTTTATAGCTCAAACCTGTTAATAATAGGCTTTCAGTTTTTTATATGTAGAAAAAATAAGTAAGTCAAACAGTATGGCACTAGACTACACAGATTCCAAATCCCCAAACCATAAAAGTGGAGGTCCTATAAATATCTTAGCTAATTACTAAGCTGAGATAATTATTTTTAATGTAACTTTATTGATGAGGTTTTTTAAGTTGCTGAATAACGTGAAGAAAATACATCAGGAAGAAAACCTACAAAAACAGTTTCAGGAAGATAAACCAAAGGGAGATCTATTAAGAAATGACAAGGGACCTAATATAAAAAGCAGCAACAGGTCATTATAGATGAACATAATTGTGAAGGTATGAATGGAGCACTTATAAGCCTTTCAAGCACAATTGTTTTAGAGACAGAGAAAACATTGTCCTGTCCTCCCTTTCTTTTTCAAATAAAGCTTATGTTTCCTATTCCTGAAATCTCATAGATAAAAGACAGAAGATTCTTCCTCCTCACTTCAAAGCTGCCAGAACAGCATTCTGTTGGCTTTACTCTTCAAAAAACACAAAACAATATCTCAACTGCTCACTGAAATGTTCTACGGTCCTGGAGAATTAGTTGATCTTAGATATGATATTGCATCAGCTCATTGACAGAAAAAGCAATTGGGCCCAAACAAATGGAACAATGGAGGACAATGTATTGGACAGAAAAAAAAAACAAAAAACAAAAAACATTTATGACTGTCCCCTTCCCTCCCCCTCCCCCCGCCCTGCTGCCCAAACAAGAGAAAAAGGAGAAAAACAACACAGGAAAAAAAAGAAAAAAGAGGGACAGGAAGGAGGGGAAGAGAGAGACATGAGGTGGGGGAGACATGGAGTGGGAAGAAAGTGCCACAGGGAAAGACAGAAGGGAGAGCACAGCACAAGGGAAAAAAAAAAAAGAGGAAGAGAAAAAAAGGGGGAGAGACAAAGAGCGAGAGAGAGTCACAGGGAGGGGGGTGAGGCACAGAGACAAAGAAAGCCACAGAAGAAACTAAAAAATGAAGTGCTTTTATGACTAGAATTTTGTATATTGCTGAGGTACATCTCTGGTAACTGAGTAGGTTAACCACAAACATATAAATTCTATTTCCTTTCAGTGTGTCTGTCATAAAGTCATAACTTAGTAGGGAAAACAGCATTCCTCTTCTGTTCATGCTTCTGTAACGTAAGCTGCAAAGATGCAAAACCTACAAGAACTGCTCAAATTGTAACCTTAAAAGATGCAAACAGAATCTTAGATACACAAAAAAAGAAAAAACAAAATAATGATTCTATTAATTTTCCTCCCCTCAGTTTTCACTAGCTGAGCTTTCTCAAGAATTTCCTAACTTTCTAAACTTAAGATAATACTACATATCTGGACAAGAATGTGGGTTCCACCACGCATCATAGAAAGAGACTTAGAAAATGATTAGTCAATATAAGTGTTAGATCTCTGGTATTTCAAAGGTATGCAGATTAAAAAATCTAACCAACCAATCTGAATATTTGATCAATCTCTGAACTAAATTATGTCTGAATGTCTTAGAACACTGATAACTTCAGCATTTTGGAAGCCACTCCTAATCATGCATCTTTGAAGCTGTAAAAAATACACACATTAGGAAACAGAAGTAGGAGATGTAGACTGTTTCTAAAACTGTAAGTATTTCTTTTTCCTGAACTTTCATCATACTTGTCTGTTAAAGTTGCAAGCATAAAAAGTATTTTAACCCCAACATTTCACAAGAAAACTTGCTGTAGAAACAATTACACCTTTTTACACCTTTAAAATTATAACTTTTTGAAGATGTAACAGTTCAGACCTTTGTCTGAGATATGCCGAATTATTTACTCTTAGATATTTAGACCCATACTGAACTTGAAAACATTTAAATTCATGGCTTACATATTCAATTTTGAGCTTCATTTTTAATAAGATTTACTTGAGGTAAGTTACTCTAAACTAGACATTACTTCAGTAGGTTAAAAACGCAAGATTACATTAGCATAACTTACCAGTTATACCACTTTTTTCAATAATGTGGTTGTCTTCCCTGGAAGAATTTAAATCAAACATATAACAACCTAGGTAACAGCGTTTCACCATCTGATTCAAATGTTCGTAAAATTGACAGTGATACAAAAGAGCGTTAAGTGCAGGTTTTCCTGTCTGGGAGAGGCCGGATTCTTCATCATGTACACAGGGGCCCTGAAGACATGAAATTCACAAAGATAATTATTTTATGTAAAAGATTCCTTTAAAGAAAACTGTCAAAAACAAACAAAACAAAACACAACTCTAAGCCTAATACTGTTTGTGTGTATATGCATAGCTTTTTACAGACTAACAGATTCTAGAAGTCAGATTTAGATTTTATTAAGACTAAATCAAAGTTACAAAAACAGTAATGATTTAGTAAAATGGAAGTATTTATTTAACTCCTGAGAAATTTATAACAGCTAAATAGAAAGCCATGGAAAGCTATAACCTGTGGGATTTAAGACTTTACAACTCTAATTTCTCATTTAATCCTACTTACATATAAGTATATTGCTATTATATTATCTACCCATATCAATCTATTATGACAAAAGATTTATTTAAAAAATTTTTAAAAAATGAAAGAAATTCTCTTTGAAGAATGTTTTTCAGACATATTTTTAAACACTGACTCAAGGGAAAACATTGTAGAGAACTGAATTTATACCTAGAAAGAAATACCTTAGTTGTTTGTTTTCCACATCAACAGTTTGATTTGCCTGTTTATATTACAGTATTTTTCCAGTGTTTTCTACGGTAATAGAAGAAAACAAAAAATCCCTATTAAGCTATCACCTGTTTTAGAATGACCATAAAATTAGAAATGTTAATTGGCAAAAGAACTCAAAGTGAGAAAAAAAAATTACATTCTGTGAGTTTTAGAAGGGATCTTGCAGAACTTTAATTAAGAAACTTGTTTAAATTATCAGAAAAATAATGCTAGTTAGAAACTTTCCTTTGTAGTCAGCAGATAGCAGAGGAACATAACCAACAAATAAGTCATTTGAAAGACACTATTTACCCCCAAGAGGCTCCACCAGTCCCTCCATTTACACTGAATATAAGCCTTATTTCCAAGAAAAAAAAAAAAGATCAAATAGAAGGTGTAAAACTATTTTGTATGACAGGGTAAGTTATAGCCAGAGCTCTGACTGGTTACTGCTAATTATTTTCTATGATCCTATATAAACAGATTATTTCACTATTTGCCTTTTATGCTAATTAAAGAATTATATATGACAAATAGTTTGAAGAAGAATGTGTTATTTCATGAAAATTGCTCATAAATTATAAAACTGTAGTCATTTCACTATCAGCAATATACTTGGACTGTATCAACAATGACAAATGCATTCTTTGGAAATTCTGTTAAATTTAGTCAAAATCTTGCTACCCATAACTGTCTTTACCAGTTTAAAAACCTATACCATTCACTTTATTGCACAGTGGGTGTACTGAAAGAGTCATTCATCAGTTACTTTCACAACGTGGTTTGACTTAAGCAATCTTCAGAAAATGTAGTACATTGCAGTCCTAGAATACTTTATACAGGTTGACTTATTACAAATTTTCTCCTACGGCCACTCTTTAAAGTAATGTAGCAAAATGAACTACTACAAAACAAATCAACCAAGTAACTGCAACACTATAGACATTTATGTGAAGATACTGGCCTACAAGCTCCAGCAACAGCCTTTTCTTTTCCAACACTATTTTCATTAAATGATGAATAATAATGTTCTACTTTGGCTCTGGTACATTATAGCTACTGTTCACCCAGATCCACTTAATTGGTCTCCTTTGAACTTGCTTGCATTAAGGTCTACAGGCAAATTATCTTATCCAGTGTGACGAAAAAAAAGTAACTGAACTACAGAATTTTATCCTGGTGGTATCTTACAACTTTAATTGCTGTTTATATTTTCAACACTTTTAATTTACCAGTTACCATAAAGTGTTGTTTTATAATATCTTTCAGCATGAACACTTATTAAGAGATGAGCAATTTCCATTAAACTGCACTTAACAAGAATTGACTCAACACTCACATTAATTGCACTGGCATTCATCCAGAATTCTGCAACTGGATTCAATTTCTGTCACCTCACCATAGTCATTGAAATATTAAAAAAGAATAAAAAGCAACTTTCAATTCAGTTTATATTGACAAGTTATAATAGCTGCACCTTGCAAATCCCCTGCTACTAAATAATTATTATTCATATTGGTAAAATATTAATTTTTAAGTAATCAAAGACTGAAACAAGCCAGAGATTACAGATTACTTGAACATATTCCTTTATAATCAGATGTAAAGAAAAGATGTCTGGGGGACAAGAGGCTGGAGAGCAGTCCCACGGAAATTAATCTGGGAGTTCTGGCTGACAGAAAGTTGAATGTAAGTCAAGTGTGCCCTGGCAGCCAAAAGGGCCAACCATATCCTAGGGGTGCATCAAGCACAGCATTGCTAGCCAGTTCAGGGAAGTGATCATCACTACTCTGCTCCGCGCTGGTGCAGCCTCACCTCAAGTACTGTGTAGTTTTGGGCACCACAATACAACAAGAACATAAAACTTATTAAGACTATAAAAACTATTAGGACTATAAAACTATTACAGAGGTGTCCAAAGGAGGGCTACAAAGATGGTGAAGGGTATAGAAGGGAAGATGTAGGAGAAGCAGCTAAGGTCACTTTGTTTGTTCAGCCTGGAAAAGAGGAGACTGAGCGGAGGCCTCAAGGCAACCTACCACTTCCTGATCTATTCTATTGGTGGTCAGAGACAGGACCTGAGGGATGGTCATGAAGCTGCACCAGCAGAGGTCCATGTCAGATATTAGGAAAAGGTTCTTCACTGAAAGGGTGGTTGGACATTGGAACAGGCTCCCCAGGGATGTAGTCATGGCAACATGACTGCTGGAGTTCAAGAAGCATTTGGACAACGCTCTCAGACATATGGTTTGACTTTTGGGTGGTCCTGTGTGGAGACAGGAGTTGGCCTTGATGATCCTCGTGGGTCCCTTCCAACTATGAATTGAATGTGAATTCTATGATTCCCTTCCATATGAATTCTATCATAGACTATACTGAGCTGGAAGGGACCCACAAGGATCATCAAGTATTTGAAAATACTCGTCACCCAACTGGACACAGCCCTGAGCAACGTGCTGTAGCTCATCCTACTTTTCAGCAAGGGTGTATGTTCTTAAACAGATTAAATTACAGCAAACTGCTAGCAGCTTCATCTTTCTTTGGGACATATTGTTTCTTGCCACTCATATTTCTTTCAAAACATTTTATAAACACTACGTTTTCAGAATTTCTTCTTCCTCACACACCTCAAATCATGTTCCATTCTGAGCACGGGCAGAAAAAAAAAGACCAATTTCTATTTTAAAACATTAGTGACACTATGTAAGCAAGTAAGTTTCCTAGCAGATTAAAGACATTATATAAGATACTGTACATACATGATCTAAGATACTAAACAATCTAACTTCAGCTGTTTTCTTGAACTTGCTGGAAGTTGGAAGAAGTTTGTCTACTCATGTATTTCTTTCCAAAACATCACCTCAGACATTAAATACAGGTATAGTGCATTAGGTTTTTATGACAAATAATGCATCTCTGTGAAAGTATGAACTTTCTCATCAATAGTTACTCACTTGCCAAACACAGTCTTTCACATCTTCAGTAGGAATTGGAATCACAAGAAGATTTTGTAGAATAAAAGCAGCCTAAAAGAAATGAAATCATCAATACTGCAGTCTAGTCATCACAGTTCAATAAAATACGTCAGATTGAACAGCACAGTTTCTATATTATTCCATCGCTTTAGACATATATAAGAAAAAAATTTTCCATATTCATGTTGGAAAAAAAAATTAAGACAGCAGAATGACACAAAAAACATACCTCCCTGCGTACCATGCTACATTCAGATTGGTCCAGAAGGATGTTTATCACTGTTCCCCATAGCCCTCCTGAAATGTTCTGGCAACTTTCTGCTAAAGCAATACATCCTACTTCAAGAGATGTAAGAGCTGATCCTATTCCAAGTGCTGTGAATCTGACCTAGTACATATAAGTACAATATAAATGTGACGTTTCTTACAGTAATATTAAACATGTCTTTTAAATTATTATTATATCAACTGAATCTGTGGCTTAGAAGGAACTTATTCAAAAATAAGTATTCAGCATTTAAAAGTAGTTCTGATTAAAAAAATCATACAATTCAACAGATTTGCATCAAATACATTTGCTCTAAACTTGTAGTACAGGTACCTGCTTCTGCTTTGGAGCTAAACAAGAGCAACATTGATGAAAACTGCTTATGAATCACTATCATGAGTGACTAATGAGAGGACAGAAGACTGAAGATAAAGCAAAGGATTTCACAGAAAACGTTTATATGGAAATACTGCCTCTACTTTATTGCTATTGTTATTTAGGATATAGCTAGTAACATTTAAAATAATACAAAACAGTAGTTTCAATATTGAATAAATTAATCAAACAAAAAAGTTGTAAATACTTAGATGTCAAAATAAGATTACATTACATTAACTAACCTCAGGGTCTCTATCTACCCATAAAGGAACCAGCCATGCCAGACCTAGGTGAGAAGGAAGTTGGTCTTCACTGTTATCATAAGGCAAAGACCAAAGAGATACCCAGTCCTGATCAGAAAACAGAGAAAGTACGGAATTATTTTATAAATCTTTTAATGCTATGCCAGTCTACCAACTGAGCCTAAGTTATCAATTGCATACTAAACCACTTTAAATGCACACAACACTGATATTCCAGGAAAAAAGATTTTGATTCTGCCTCTATAAATATGCATTTAACTTGTTGACTTCACCTATTGAATAAAATTAAATTTGTGACTACTTCTTCATAGGATTAGGATAGCAGTGCTAAAGACAGAATAAATATTTCACTTGAATTTTACATGTATTACTCCTTGCATTTTTTATTTTTGCTCATTATAAACACTTTTTTTTTTTTGTAATCATAGGTGTGCAGGAAATTGCCAAATAAGAACATGCAATTATTTCTTTCTTTGATCATAATTTATTCTTTTCCTTTGTGCACTTGCCATATGATTAAATAAAGTTATGCAGACTACCATGTATTACCTATCTGCAGATTCCATGAAATCATACTTGACTTTGCAAACTCAGTTTCTTACTTCATATCAAAAAATCCATACAAGCAAAGTGCTTTGATTAGCACTTAAGTTTAGCATAAAACTGCACAATGCATTAAGTTCATAATGAACCACGATACCTAAAATTTTATAGATCCGTCCTCTGGCCATCTCATATCTGTATATTTTTATACAGTAGATGACAATGTTGGATGCTTCTCTTGGAGGAGTGTATTTTGCATGGATCTTCAATACATACAATATTAATAACAGTAAGCATAGTCTCTTACAATATTTGAATTTGAATGGGGAGGAGCATTAAAATACAAAATGAAATACAAAATATACGTCAGGTCAGCAAAGTATGATCATAAAGCAATAACAAAGCAAATAAGGAAACAAAACATTGCATACTAAGTACATGGTCTATTTCTCAGTACTTCTACAAACACCTGATAGTCATTTCTGTCCATCAGTATGAACTAAAGGATCTTACACCCAACTTTACAAGGTAGTTCTGTAAATAATCAAGGACCAGAATGGTTCATAACGCCACTAATGAGCAAAATAAAAAGACCAACTGGATTTTAACTACTTTTTATTTCAAGTCACTACACTGTACATTTTAAGTTGGTATTAAAAACTTGAAAAAAAAAACACAGTTATCCAGGATGCTTATTGTAGAACACTGATTGCACAGAGGAAGGCAGCTAACTTTGTATTCCTTTCTCCATAAGATATGACACTAAATCACATGATTGCAAACCATGGATAGGATTTAAAATTTTTTTTAAGAACATAAATTATCAGTAGTGTAGACATTAACACTGTTGTAGACAGATACTGATATAACTTACAGCCACAAAAATGTCATTGTTCATTATGTTACTATACATATTATTATATGTATGACTAAAATAAATGAATAAATAAATAAAGGATCACATCCAGTCTTTCATCCATGCACTTATGATTTAATTCGTCAGAGGTAGCAGTCTTTCTGCAATGTACTTAATGCTTGTTACAATATATCTGTGCATAGCCTCACAAGTGAGGAGATAAAGGCAACTATAACACACTCACCATATCCTTGGCTTGAGCCATCATTTCATGAGATAAGTGAAGCAAGCAAAGAACTGTACTTTTTGTAACGCCTTTTCCCATGAAGGACATAGCATTTCCTCCCCATTCAACATAAAATGATGAGATGACCTGGGAGTATGCGAAAAAGTTCATGGTAGCTTTACTGTAAACAGCATACAGGTAGAGTACCAACTGTTGTACAAAACTAAAACACAAACTTATGGAAAGATGGCAAACATTATCAAATATACACTTTCAGCTAGATTTTAAAAATGTATTTATAAGTCACTTAGTCATACATTGATTTCCTATATGGTTAAACATCTGAAGCTCATTGAAGAGGCAACTTAAAACCAAACTATATAGCAAAAAATATATAAATAAAAAATATACAACAAAAGACTACAGTGGAATTACATAATAAACACAATATTGAATAGAAACCTGAAAGTTTATTTTTGATTGAAATTTGTCATTTATTGCACCCATTTTTTCTTTCAGATATGCTTGAAACTAAAAATGGAGTTTCTTTCCAAAATTCTGTGTTCAAGAAAATGGGTCATTTCTATTTCTTGTTGTGATTTGAATTGGAATAAATATACTAGCTTTCCATATCAAATTCTGATGAGCAGAAAATAGAGGTCACGGGATCATACTGTTAAATAAATGGTCTTTGACTAAATATATAACCATATATGTTAAAATGAAAATCATGCTGCTTTTAACAAAACATGGCCAAAAAAAATTATTCTTAATACTTATGCTTCAAGATGAACTTTTCTCCCCCAAACATGGCAATTTAAACTTCTCCATTTTTGTTGTTATTCTTTCTTGATGTCCCACCCTACAGGAATTCCTTCCAAATGCAATCTCTTCCCTCCCCCCAAAAGAAACCTAAACTTACTTTAACATTTAGGCCAATTAAAATTGTTTAATTCTTTTGCACATCTTGGCAAGTTAAGACTTTCTCCTAAAACACTACACCATTGTTTCATCACAAGTTTCATTAAAATAATCACCTGTACATAAGCTTCACAGACACTTACCTGGTTGCTATTCGTATCACTGAGAACCTCAGACAAATTAAAGTTACTTTAAGACTTTTTCAAACCTCTACCATTTCAACAGATTTTACTATTTGACGCTAAAAAGAAAGCTTCTAAGAAACAAATGTTGACTTCCCAACAGCAGCAGCATCTTGAATTGCCTCTTTTCTACTTTCTCTGTGTTAATAACTTGCCTGAAGAGTTACTACTGTTAGCCTTCGCCCCCTTTCACGCATGGATTTTGCTTGTGTGAGCATATCTTGGATTTTACTCTTAGTGTTTTAGTTATAAAAAAATACAACACCCATTTGAGCTTTCTTGTCTCTAACTCTTACACAGGGGATGAAGGCACAAGGAATATAACCAACCTTCATAAAAAAACATAATTTTTATTTATTTATTTTTAAAGTACGCATCACTCAACCTGATCTACATTTTTTAGCTATTTACTTATAAGAAATGTACCTTTCAGAGCAATGATATTCACTAGAAGTACAGTGTAAAAATTATGACGTAATTAGTTACACGGTGTTTTACAAGCATTCAGACCAAAAGTTAGGTTATAACATAACCTACTTACCTCAAGAAGACCTGTTAAATATTTCTTACAAATTGTGACAGGTTCAACTGTAGCAGAATATGTACTCCAGTCTGGCAGTGCAGTAACATGAACCATTCCTCGTAATGTTCTCTCCAGTGAGGGAAGTCCATAAAAACGTGGTGCATCTGTTAGTCGTAAGCATTGTAGCAGCTTCAGAGCCAGCTCAGTTCTGAAAGAGCCAGCAAGTTCCAAGCCCTCTCTGGATTAATTGTAAAAAGCAAAAAAAGTATCAACTGTCAGCATGAAGCTATTATAATGAATTGTTTTTACAAGAGGCTGATGCATCATTCTTATTAGTGCTAGTCTGTGAGTCTCAGCATCTCAATTAGTTACTGCTGGCTTATGAAGAAAGTAACATGGACTTAAATTATTATTTATAGCTTCAACCAAGTTCTGAAAGTATAATATTGTAACTGCTTATAACAGGACAGCTTAACCAAAAAAGGACAAGTGAGATAGAACTCTAATTACAGATGAACGTATAAAAGAGCAAGAGTTTTTCAAAAGAATCTCTCAGAAGAGTCACAAAGCTTAATAGCTATGTTCATTCTGGTTCAAGAGACAAATTTTAAAATATTTCCTGCAAGTACAAGACAAACCTGGAAGGGATTTCTATAATCATTTTTCCAGCTGTCAATTCTTTTATGTGTATATATACATATATATATTTATTTTTTTTTTTAAGAGCAACTGGGAAGAATGAAAAAGATATTCTAAAAGTATTTTTACAAACAGTTATTTTGTGGTACTTAGCTAAGCAAGTATTATGTCAAGCTGCAATTTTAGCATCTCCTCGAATGCACTTGGATAGAGGGGTTTACTGTGGGAAATATTTTATAAACTCAGAGAAAAATATAATATAAATCAATTTCTGTCTTTGTTTGACTAACAGAAAAAGGTTGGAACTTCATGCTGGGAGAAGCTGACTAATGTGATTTGATATACTCTGTAATATACTCTAGGGCAAAAATGAGTTGGGTGAAAATAGATATTTGTTGATATTCCAGTGTTTTGCTTTCCTATTAATAACTACTACAAAATCAACCAAATTATCGTTAGCTCGTGCAAATTTCCAGCAGTGAAAGAAAAACAGCTCATCTTCTCAATACCATCAATTCATTTATCATTTGTTGAAAAACTGCATACCCTAATACACTAGTGCATAGCCTTCCAAGTTTCTTAATTACCTAATTTTACTGTGAAAACGTCTAGCTAATGCTGATCTTTACTTCAAGAGGAGTATACTACTCCATTTTTCAGATTTACCTTGACTGTACCATGGTATAATTACATTCCAACTCTGACTGAGATACAGTAGCACTACGCATTATGATCCCCAGCCAGAATTAAACAGAATTAAACTCTACCTGTCAGTCACCGACACTGAGCAAAATAACAATGCGTTAAAAAGACGAATGAGTTCTTTATCCAGTTGCTGCCTGACAGCAGTCTGTATTTCATCTATTTCATCCCGCACTTGGGATTCTGGTCGCACAAGAAGGCCCAAAAGGGAATTTGGCTTCTAAAAGAAAAGAATAAAAATACAGTCACATATTGCATTGTTTAAATTCTACTTTAACACACACACTAAAGCCATTTTTTTGTTCAGTGCTTTTAAATCACACATTATAAATCACAAATTCCGCAAGCATTTTAATAAGAATTATTCGTTTTAAAAAAAAAAAGAAAAATGTAAAATTTTCCAGTAATAAACAGTTACTTGAATCTACTAAATATCATAAAATAATCATCCACAGTTAAAGCCTTTAAAATCTCCTGGTATTAATTAACCATATTTGGTAAATTTTATAGGTTTCCCAGTTAACCATACACATTAGAGTACATCAGTTCTATACATAATGAAAAGAAGATTACTAGTAATTTTTTCTTAATGTTTAGACAGCATTTTAAAAGGGGAAAATGCAAGAGCATAGAGACAGTACTTTTCTTAACATGTGATTTGTAAGACCATGAGTGATATCACTTTGAGGACACTATGCCCTTGCTTTGTAAAATACTGTTCTTTACAACAAAAACTTAAACTGCAGTCATGACTTTTATCCTTGGCATCTAACTATTGTTTTTTATACAGCAAGACTGAATTATGTTTTGACAAATACAATAAAAATTGTTTTATATTGTTTTCTTAATCTTAATGTCCTATTTTATACTTTTCAATTTTACACATCTTAAAAGAACAGCATTAGAGAGAACAGATCTCAAAAGTAAAGCACACAAGTCAAAAATCTGAAAGGAAAAAAACCTACATTCTTTCAATATTATACTTGCCATTATATATATATATACTAGCCTATATAATATAAATAAATTGAACTTCCTCAGTGTAAGAAAAATATTTTACTTAAACATATCACAACCATTTAAAATCAAAAGTAAATTGACAGACTCTGAAAACAAAAACTTCTGTCTTAAATTTCAATTCTTGTTCTTAAGCCACAACAGATAATGTTCATTTATATCTTTGTCAAACAGAAGGTTCTAATACGGAACCTCATCCTTTAAGTTACATAGATAATACATATACATAACTAATGTAGTTAACCATACCACAGTTATACACATTCAACTATATGGGAATGTACATGTATATACATACAAATATTTAGCTAACAATATAAATTTATATAGTTATACATTTGTACATAAAGAGCTATGCATAAAGCTATGGATAACTATTATTAACATTTCACATATATATTAACATTTATAAGGTTCTAATTATTTTACTACAGTTACCTACACCAGAGCAAGACAAACACACACAGATGTTCTTTACATTTGGCAAATATAATATTAAAATTTAAAGAAAGAAAATCAAACAACAAGTAAAGGAGAGAAGGAAATTTACTCTTGCTCAAAGTTAACTTTTCCCAACACTTAAAAATGTAGGACAGAAAGTAGCACGGTAATACTACAAGATCTGGCTATTTCATGGCTTTGTTGAGAAAAGTTGTTTTCCTTGAGCAGCTCATCACAAGCAAACCAACAAACCAGTTCAGAGTTACATCATCTTGTACAGCCTACAGTTTCTAGGTATCTTCTTACGTTTTTAAGCAATGATTTCATGATCCACTTTAGATGGTCTACCTCCAAGCTTGCTCTCTGCTCTCTACACAATTTGTTTAAAAATCTTAGGACATCTACCAAAAGCTTCTCATCCTCAGCAGAAGCTGGAAGCACTTGCAGAAACCTGCAATGAAAGCCACAATACTTGTACTTGTAGGGAATTAAAAGACAGTTTAATATCTCAGACTAATAGGGCTGGGTTAACTTGGAAATATGCAGTTACCTATAGCAAATGTGGAATTACCTACAGTAAATATGAATATGACATATTTACATATAGTAAATATGGATTTCTATCAGTTAGATATTTTAAAGCACCTGTATTATATATACTTCACACATAAAATATCAAATATATTTAACAATTAAATCATACTTATATATGATTATATGTTACATATTATAATATACAGTATAATATATATAGTATATGTATTAGGTATTATTATAGCCAATTACTATTACATACATTAAATAGTGTGTTTACATTTAGTAGACATAGAATTGCATATGGGAAAAGAAAGAAAAATCTGAACTCAGTAAAAGAAAGGAGAAAAAAGTATCCTTATAAATATTGTGTTCTTACGTTTTGCCATTTTTGCATACATAAATTACAAAATCACAGAACCACTAAGGGTTGGAAGGGGCTTCTGGAAGTCATCTGGTCCAACTCCCCTGCTCAAGTGTAGACACCAAGAACAGGTGGCCTAGGACCATGTTCAGAAGGCTTTTGAAGACACCCAAGGAAGGAGACTCCACAACCTCCCTGGGCAACCTGTGCAAATGCTCCATCACCCATGCAGTGAAAAAGTGTTTCCTTATGCTGAAACAGAACCTCCTGTGTTTCAATTTGTGCCCATTGCCTCTTGTTTTCTCACTGGGCACCACTGAAAAGAGGCTGGCTCCATCTTCTTTGCAACCTCCTCCAAGTATTTATATACATTGATGAGATCTTTCCTGTACTCCCCTCTTCTCTAGGCTAAACAGTCCCAGCTCTCAACCTTTCTTCACAAGAGATGCTCCAGTCCCTTTTTCACCTTACTGCCCCTTCATTGGGCTCCTTCTAGTATGCCCATGTCTCTCTTGTACTGGAGATCCCAGAAGTGGACACAGTACTCCAAGTATGGTTTCATCAACACCAAGCAAGGGGGAACAATCACCTACCTTGACTAGCAACACTCATTCTAATGCAGTCCAGGATAAAATTAGCTTTCTTTGCCACTAGGGAACACTGTTGGCTCATGTTCAACGTAGCGTCCACCAGGACCCCAAGAGCCTTTTCTGCAGAGCTGCTTCCCAACTTGTAAGCCCCCAGCATGTACAGGTGCATGGGTTTGTTCCTCTCTGGGTAGAGTACTTTGCACATCTCCTTCATGAGGTTCCTGTCAGCTCATTTCTCCAGACTGTCAAGGTCCTCCTAGATGGCAGCATGATCCTCTGGCATACCAGCCACTCCTCCCAGTTTTGTAACATTAAAAAAATTGCTGAAGATACACTCTGCTCCATCCTTCAGATAATTAATGAATATATTGAACAGGACCCATTATTGACTATTGCGATACACTGCCGATTACAGGCCTCCAACTACACTTCATGCCACTGATCACCACTCTCCAGGCCCAGCTGTTCAGCCAGTTGTCAAACAGTTTTACCCATCCAGCCAATACCTCCTCAGTTTGTCTATGAGAATCTTATTGGAAATGGTGTCAGAAAGCCTACTGAAATCAAGGCAGAACATCTCCACTGCTCTCCTCTCATATACCAATCCAGTCATTTTCATTGCAGAAGGGTTTCAGCAGGCTAGTCAAGCATGACTTCCCCTTGGTGAGAACATCCTATTCCTGACAATCTTCGTCCTTCACGTGCCCTTCTTGAAGACAGGAGCAACATTTGCTTTCCTCTAGTCCTCAGGCACCACTCCCAATTGCCATGATCAAAGATTATTGAAAGTGGACACAAAATAACATCAGCCAGCTCCCTCAGCACCTGTGGGTGCATCCTCTCAGGGCCCGTGGACTTACATATATCCAGTTTGCTTCTGTATTGCCTGACCTCATCCTCACCAGCAAAGGGTTAATGCCCCTTGCTCCAGCCTTTGCCCAGATTCTGGCATTCCTGAACGCTGGTCTTCCTAGTAAAGACTAAGACAAAGGTGACATTCAGGACTTCAGCCTTTTCCACGTCCTTTGTCACCATGCTCCCTGCCCCATTAAACAGGAGGCCCATGTTCTCCTTAGATCTTCCTTTTGTCACCTATGTACTTATAGGAGATCAAGTTGCCTTTGACATCCCTGGACAGGCTCAGTTCCAGTTGGGTGTTGTCTTTCCTGACTGTAACTCTGCACATTCAGGCAACACCTCTATATTCCTCCCAGATTACTTATCTCTGTTGTCACCTTCTGTATGCTTCCTTCTTGAGTTTTGTCAGGAGGTCCACATTCATCCATGCAAGCCTCCTAGCATTTTTGCCTGACTTCCTGTTTGCTGGGATGGATCTCTCTTGAGCTTAGAAGAGGTGATCCTTGAACATTCATCATTTTTCTTGAGCCCTTCTTCCCACGATAGGACTCTTCCAAGCAGATCTCTGAAGAGGCCACGGTCTCCTCTCCGGAAATCCAGTGTCGTGATCTTACTTTTTCCCCTCCCCGCTTCTCTCAGGATGTTGAACGCCACCATTTCATGGTCAATGGAGCCAAAGTTACCTTTGAGATTCACATTATCCACAAGCCCCTCCTTGTTGGAGAGTACAAGGTCCAGAAGATAGTCTCTCCTTGTTGACCCCTCTATCACTTGGAGTAGGAAGTTGTCATCAATGTTCTCCAGAACTCTCCTGGATTGCTTATGTCCTGCTGTGCTGTCCCTCCAGCAGATATCAGAGCAGCTGAACACTTCCAGGGAAGGGACATTCACAACTTCTCTGAGTATAATATCAAAGATCTTTAATCCTCATCTATAATTTCAGTCAATTCGTTACCTATACCTAGACAGCACTGCATACATTCCAGCTGATCTCTCATATCTAAGGCAACCCCACCTCATCTTCCTGGCCTGTCCTTCCTAAAGAGCCTGTAGCCCTTCTTTGCAACATACCAGTCATGTGAGCCATCCCAGCACATCTCTGTGATCCCAACAATATCACAGCCCCGCAACTGCACACAGATTTCTAATTCCTCCCATTTATACCTCATGCTACATGCATGTATGTACAGTATTGGCAGATTTAAATTGACAAATAAACCAATACTGGAAACCAATACTAATTACTTTAGTATATCCTGCCATTTGCTGTTACTGATTCTTCTGACCTTTCCAATGTATTTTTTTAGGCAATTTTACAATTGTTACTAACAAATTTTTGGAAGTAGTAAAAGTTCATGGAGCTAATTCCTCACACAGATATAAGCAGATATGTATAATCATCTCTATATTCAGCTGAATCCCAAGCTACAGGAAAACAAACACACACACGCAAACATTTTTTCTCATTTGCATTTAGTGAAAATTTTGAAAGACTGCAAAAATTAACTTTTACTTGGCTTTGGTCAACTAAGCAACCAAAATAACATGGGTTTTACATGCTGCACCAAAACCATCAGTAGGTTATGAGAACTGTTGTAGCTTGAGCTCAGCAGGGAACAAACCACCCCATTCCCTTTCCTAAATAGTATATAAAATAAGATTTCCAGCCCAGATGTTAGGATCACAGTTTGGAGGGATAAACAAAACAAAAAAAAAAGCCCCACAAAACAGTAAACAGAATTTGTGCTGTAGTTCAGGTAACACTTCCTAATGCCAATTAGAACTAAGTGGACTTATGCTTTGAATCACAAGACTGTAGGCTCTAACCTGAGCTGCAGAGTGAGAACTAGTGGAAAACTGCAGTGCAATGAATAACCCTTGCTGAGAGGTAGATTATATTCAGATTCAGCATGAGGGCTTTAAACTAGGTAAGAAGGGGGACGGGGCTGAAAGAAGGCTTGTTGGAGCTGTGCCAGGGGGAACAATGGCAAGGCCGGGGGAGAGGGCAATGGCCCGACTGAAGTGCATCTACACTAATGCACGCAGCATGGGTAACAAACAAAAGGAACTGGAAGCCATCGTGCAGCAGGCAGGCTATGACTTGGTTGCCATCACGGAAATGTGGTGGGACCACTCTCATGGCTGGAGTGCTGCAATGTCTGGCTATAGGCTCTTCAGAAGGGACAGGCAGCACAGAAGGGGTGGTGGTGTGGTTCTCTCTATATTAGAAAGTGTTTTGATGTTGAGGAACTTGAGGCTGGGAATGATAAGGTTGAGTCCCTATGGGTTAGGATCAGCGGGAAGGCCAACAAGGCAAACATCCTAGTGGGGGTCTGTTACAGATTGCCAAACCAGGATGAGGAGGCGGATGAGGAGTTCTAGAGGCAGCTGGCAGAAATTGTGAAAACGTCAGCGCTTGTTCTCGTGGGGGACTTCAACTTCCCAGACATACCCTGGAAGCACAACAGAGCCCAGAGAAGCAGTCTAGGAGGTTTCTGGAGAGCGTGGAAGATAGCTTCCTGACGCAGCTGGTTAAAGAGCCTACCAGGGGAGGTGCCCCGCTAGACCTTCTGTTCACAAACAGAGAAGGACTGGTGGGAGATGGGGTGGGCGGGAGCTGTCTTGGGCAGAGTGATCACAAAATGGTAGAATTCTCTATTCTTGGCGAAGTCAGGAAGGGGACCAGTAAAACCGCCGTCTTGGACTTCCGGAGGGCTGACTTTGAGCTGTTCAGCACACTGGTTGGCAGAGTCCCTTGGGAGGTGGTTCTGAAGGGCAGAGGAGTCCAGGAAGGCTGGGCACTCTTCAAGAAGGAAATCTTAATGGCTCAGGAGCGGTCTGTCCCCACGTGCCCAAAGATGAGCCGACGCGGAACTAGACCGGCCTGGCTGAACAGAGAGTTGTGGTTCGAGCTTAGGAGGAAAAAGAGGGTTTACAATCTTTGGAAAAGAGGGCGGGCCACTCAAGAGGGCTATAAGGATGTTGCGAGGCTGTGCAGGGACAAAATTAGAAGGGCCAAAGCTCATCTGGAGCTCAATCTGGCTACTGCCGTTAAAGATAACAAAAAACGTTTTTACAAATACATCAACACAAAAAGGAGGACTAAGGAGAATCTCCATCCTTTACTGGATGCAGGGGGAAACTTAGTTACAAAAGATGAGGAAAAAGCTGAGGTGCTTAATGCCTTCTTTGCCTCAGTCTTTAGCGGCAAGACCGGTTGTTCTCTGGATACCTGGTACCCTGAGCTGGTGGAATGGGATGGGGAGCAGGATGTGGCCCTCACTATCCATGAGGAAATGGTTGGCGACCTGCTACAGCACTTGGATGTACGCAAGTCGATGGGGCTGGATGGGATCCACCCGAGGGTATTGAGAGAACTGGCAGAGGAGCTGGCCAAGGCGCTTTCCATCATTTATCAGCAGTCCTGGCTATCAGGGGAGGTCCCAGTCGAATGGCGGCTAGCAACTGTGACGCCCATCTACAAGAAGGGCCGGAGGGTAGACCCGGGAACTATAGGCCTGTTAGTTTGACCTCAGTGCCAGGGAAGCTCATGGAGCAGATTATCTTGAGTGTCATCACGCGGCACTTGCAGGGCAACCAGGCGATCAGGCCCAGTCAGCGTGGGTTTATGAAAGGCAGGTCCTGCTTGACAAACCTGATCTCCTTCTATGACCAAGTGACATGCTTAGTGGATGAGGTCTACCTTGACTTCAGTAAGGCTTTTGATACCGTTTCCCACAACATTCTCCTCAAGAAACTGGCTGTTCATGGCTTGGACTGGCGTATGCTTCGTTGGGTTAAAAACTGGCTGGATAGCCGGGCCCAAAGAGTTGTGGTGAACGGAGTCAAATCCAGTTGGAGGCCGGTCACTAGTGGAGTCCCCCAGGGCTCAGTACTGGGACCAGTCCTCTTCAATATCTTTATCGATGGTCTGGATGAGGGGATTCAGTGCACCTTCAGTAAGTCTGCAGACGACACCAAGTTAGGTGCGTGTGTCGATCTGCTTGAGGGCAGGAAGGCTCTGCAGGAGGATCTGGCTAGGCTGGACCGATGGGCTGAGGTCAACTGTATGAAGTTCAACAAGGCCAAGTGCCGGGTCCTGCACCTGGGGCACAACAACCCCAAGCAGAGCTACAGGCTGGGAGATGAGTGGCTGGAAAGCTGCCTGGCCGAGAAGGACCTGGGAGTACTGGTTGATAGGCAGCTGAATATGAGCCAGCAGTGTGCTCAGGTGGCCAAGAAGGCCAACAGCATCCTGGCTTGTATAAGAAGCAGTGTGGCCAGCAGGTCTAGGGAAGTGATTGTCCCCCTGTACTCGGCTCTGGTGAGGCCCCACCTTGAGTACTGTGTTCAGTTTTGGGCCCCTCGCGACAAGAAGGACATGGAGGTGCTCGAGAGAGTCCAGAGAAGGGCAACGAAGCTGGTGAGGGGTCTGGAGAACAAGTCTTACGAGGAGCAGCTGAGGGAGCTGGGGTTGTTCAGCCTGGAGAAGAGGAGGCTCAGGGAAGACCTCATCGCTCTCTATACGTACCTTAAAGGAGGCTGTAGAGAGGTGGGGGTTGGTCTATTCTCCCACGTGCCTGGTGACAGGACGAGGGGGAATGGGCTAAAGTTGCGCCAGGGGAGGTTTAGGTTGGATATTAGGAAGAACTTCTTTACTGAAAGGGTTGTTAGGCATCGGAATGGGCTGCCCAGGGAAGTGGTTGAGTCACCATCCCTGGAGGTCTTTAAGAGACATTTAGACGTTGAACTTAGTGATATGGTTTAATGGAGGACTTGTTAGTGTTAGGTCAGAGGTTGGACTAGATGATCTTGGAGGTCTCTTCCAACCTAGACGATTCTGTGATTCTGTGATGTGACTCTCCCATGCCTTCCAGCTACATTGGGTGCAGCCAGAACAAAGTCATGCTTGCTTTCAAATATCTCTTTCTGTGCTGTTAAAGATCTATTTGCAAACACATAGATGATGCATTTTAAGAGTAGTTTTACTTTACTCCTAAAACAAAGAAAAACCATGCACAAACCAAACACTCAGAAAATCAGAAATTAAAAAAATAATTAAAACAACATACAACCAAAGTCAACATTAATATAACCTGTTTAATCTGTGCTTAATCCCTTCTATCAGCTTTTGGAAGTACAAAGAAACTGAATTCAACTACAGGATCACATAATATTTTTCTGTAAGACCATTCTGACTGATTACATGCACAATCGGAATCAAAAAAAACAATTCCACTAAGCTGAAGATATGAAAATTATGAAATTTATGGTTTAAAAATCATACTATTAATTCATTCTTGTAGTCAGTATGCTTACCTATTTATTGCTTTTTGCCAAACGAAGCTCTTCAAAGTGTTTCGACAAGACCCAGAGATGCATTTTAAAGCAAGTCTGTCATTCAGAACATAAAAACTCAGCCTAGTGAGAGCAGCCCTAACATCTCTGTGGGATACTGCCTGAATGATTGAATTAAGACAGTCCTGCAGTCCATAGGTTGTGTGAGTTATTTTCAGTATAAGAATGTCTTCTGAGGATAGTTTTAGCATGTCTAAAAATCTGAAAAGGCGTAAGAGAAAAATGATTAACAACTAGTATCTTTATAAAATATTTCAGTGAGTGCTGACTCCTTCACTTTCCAGTTCAGATGAGAAGACAAACCCTCAAATGCCTTAAAAATATATTTCTGTTAACCAATCCCTTCCCCTTTCTTTTTTGCCCTCAACAAAAAACAAACAGAAAAACGTTAAAAAACCCACAACCACAAATCATCAACAACACCCCACCCCACTACATTCAAATCCTCAGTTTTTTAGTTTTTTTGGTAAGAGGGCACCTCTCAAAAAGTTATTTGAAAGGTGTTATTCACAAGGTTTGTAATGAACTTTTCCTCCATGGTGTTGTAGATGTTGACCTCTTAGACTATACCATCTTCTTTTTAAGAAATTGCTATGGTTTTGACTAAGGCAATTTAAAATAAAAATAGTTTATCAAACCAATGACTGCAAAGTTACCTCTGGCTCAGAACCATTCTATTTACTCCTCAAAATTGTAGGACCCCTTAAAGTACACAAGCAAAAATGAAATATTGTCAAGATGGACAGAAACACAGAAACAAGCATTTCAATCCTATTAAATCAATCACATTTTAAGACTGTGTACAAAATAGTCTCGAAGAGAAACCATGCTAACCAAGAGCTAACTAAAGGATGTAAAGAGTTTTCTTGACTATCTATGATGATTCTCAGGTATTACCATTAAAAGGAATAATTATTTAAAATTTAAATTTGCCAAGAAAGAGAGAAGAAAATACAGGTCATGCAGTGATGAAGGGGGGATAGAAGATAGCTCCTTAAAAAAAAAAAAAAGCATAATGAAAGAACAGAAACAAGAATTTAAGTTTCTTATTGTTTAAAATTGTGTGAAAGGAGTCAAACCACCAATAAAAGTTGGATAAAGCTCTAGAATTCTTGCTTAAATACAAATTAGGTAAAACATTAGCTATGACAACATATCTACAACCTCCTGGGATGTGATCATTTACATTTAGAAGATAGCATTCTCAAAGCATGAACAGCTTGAACTGCTGTTTCAAGTTGGAAACTCATTTAAACTGGAAGGAACACTAATACGATTGAAATACATTAGGATTTAGAATCAAGATAGAATAGCTCACGTTTCTGCTTGCTTCTCATAGTTTGTCAGTTGCAATAGGTTTTCAATCCCGTGGTACCACGACAGATTCCAAGCCATCTTTAGCATATCTGACACTGGTTTCATAGCCAAGCACTCAGAAGACAAAGGCACCACAACAGAATTAGGGCTAACTGCATGATGAGCAGTGATTTTGACTGGCAGATGATATCTTTAAATAAATAAATGAGTAAATAAACAATTAAACATATAAACAACTACTAAATGCTCTATTTAAGCAAGCTTTTAAATTTTATAAATAAAAGTTCTTAAAACTCTTTGTCAGAGAATAAAAGGCTGGGAGAAAAACTCCACATTTAACACTTAAAAGTGCAGACAACTTTGGATTTAACATTAAATGTTTCCCTTTGCTCTCCCATCTCTATCCTTTAGGGAGGACAGCAAATGGAAAGGACTGAAGTTGGCTGTAAAGAAACAAAACAAAAATCCACACCAAAAAAAAAAAAAAAAACAAAGCAAAACAAAAGCAACAACCAACACTTACCGCCTAACAACAGCAACAGGCAAACTGAAGGCAGGTAGACCAGTACCATTACTGGTTATGCCATCAGCCCTGCAAGAAAGAGATTAAGCTATTACTCTCGATTTTTTAATTTTGGTTTACTACTAATGCTGCACTTTTTTATTATTCAGATATACCTGCTTTTTCCTACAAGTAGCTGTTTACGAAGTCATCACTGAATACATTTGTGTTAACAAACATTGTTTCTTCATGATTATGCAGCATTAAGACTGTTCTTAGCTCACATACATATGAAAATATGCATGAGAATTCTTTTCAGTACATTATACGTGTGAATTCTAAGAACATTTTTATTCCTGAAGTACACGCACATTTCAAATAATAAAATATTGTAAGCTGAAGTCTTCTGGTTTAAGGACAACCACTACCAAGCCAAAATAAATAGAAATCTAATTAAGTTAAAAAAACACCACAACTATAGCTAGCTATTTGATTGGTATAGCTTCCATTTTTGGAAAACATGGATTAGAGAACTATCAGGTGTTTCTGAAAATGAAAATAAATATAAGTACAAAGTACTTAAACTGCAAAAACATGCCAGGTAGATCTACATAACAGGCAATCCAAACAATTTGTTTGACCTACAAATACAAACAATTTTCTTGACCTACAAATAGGTAATACATGCAATTTGGGACATATTAAAGTTTGAGGGATAATTTATTTGAATATATACATATATAACTGATTTTCAGGAAAACCTTAAATCTTGTTTAGAGATAATGCCAATAAATAATTGTTTTTTCATACCATGTGTCCGTTCTTGCTACTTCGTCAAACAACAGAAGACAAAGCAATACTGTAGTTTCCATTAAAACAGCTTGATCATTTTGGAATATCAGGGAAACTGAATGAAACAAAGATATTTTTAAAATTTGTTAGGAAAATACTGACATTTAATAATACATCAAAGAACAGTGGCTAAAACCAACTTTTTTCCACAACCATTTTGCTAACATCTTCAACAGATGCCACAACATGACTAACACTAGCAAACAGTGATTTCTTTAAAATATTACGGACACAGAAGCTAGCCACGGTTCTTAAGAAGGCTTTTGGTTAAACATCTAATCATATATCACGTATTTTCTATCTACCTATGTATTAAATTCAAAATAGAATCCTTACCTCTGAAGAGCAAAAGCAACAAAGATGATTGCTGTGCTAGAGACAAACGAACAACTGGATCAGCATACACAAGTTTCCGTAAGAGTGTCAGACAGGGTAAGGCTATGGATTCCATTACCTGCAAAAACAACAACAAAAAAATTAAATAGAGATATCGATTAGGATGATCTGTTAAGGAATGCTCTATATGAATTGTCATGCTATGAACCAATACATTCTACTACTTATACCAGAGCAACCTAGAACTTTCTTAGACAAGGAAATTTTATCTAGGTGATAACTGCATATTCATTAGAAAATACTTAATAACTTCTAGTTTTATTTTATTGGTATGTTTGGTAAGAGGTTATTTTTTCTGGTTTCTGGCCTTGTAACACAGTTGTAACTTTTGCTTCCAAAGTATGTATTTTTAAGAAGTACATATATGAGCTGAAGGATTTCAAAAAACTACTTATTCATAAGCTCTTTTTTGTTTGTTTGTTTTTTTAATGCAAATAGCTTACTGCATCAGATTGATTCTCTGATCTTTCATATCAGGGAATCCAAGAAGAGAATGCAGCTTTCTAGAAGTCAAATTATTGGTGAATAGCCAAAAATAGACCAAAGAAACTTCTGGTAAAGAATGAGAAGACACCATGTCCTTCACAGGACATTACTTTGCTTGTCTGAGACTCTACCTTTAAATTTTGTTTTGTAAACTCCATCACCAAACGCAGTTTGGTTTAATATGCAACAGATAAAAGCCCTGCTTATTTAACATAGGAAAAAAAATTCTGCACAGCTGTATACAAAGTCTTAATTAAATTAAGCTTTTTCCCTCTACTAAATACTGCATCCTTTTCTTGTAGCCACTTCTCTAAGATAATACAAGTTTTTTTGGTTTTGTTTTGTTGTTTGTAAGAAGAATTCCACAATAATAATAATAAGCTAAGCAACTTATAGCCTAAATAAACTTACATAAAGTGATTGTAAATTATGAATTTCAGGAAAATTCAAGCACCAGATTAGATGTATTACAACATTGGAAAACTTTCTCATCTACAACAAATACACACTCAACTATAAATGTGATCTTATCTACCAGGACTTTACTGGTTAGGTGATCTTCTATTGGTCAGAAAATTACTCCCCAAATGTAACCTGACATATATTTTCACTTGCTATGAACATAATCTTCTAAACTAAAGAGGGTAGATTTTAATTAGATATTAGGAAGAAATTCTTTACTCAGAGCGTGGCGAGGCATTGAAACAGGTTGCCCAGAGAAGCTGTGGATGCCTCATCCATGGCAGTGTTCAAGGCCAGGATGGATGGGGCTTTGAGCAACCTGGTCTAGTAGTGCCCGTGGCAGGGGTCACTACATGATCTTTAAGGCTCCTTCCAATCCAAACCATTCTATGATTCTAATTTTTAATTATATTTTGCTTCGGGTCTTAAATTCAGAGACTATTATTATTATAGACAAGACTTTTAAATTTATTAAAAACTATTTTTTGGTCTCTACTTAGAAACCTCACAGAAGTTTTGATTTATTTCAGAACCACATCACCCAACACAGTCTGGCCAACTATTATAATTGGTAGACAAACCAATACTTCTCTCATTAAGAGGATCTTGCCTTTATCAAAAATTGAATAAATACATATTGCAATTCCAAATGTTACTAAATATTTGTATTCTGTGTAGAATTAAAGTACAAAGAAAGTTGGAGTTTTAAATACAAAAAAAAGCAAATATTACCACTGTCATGCTGTGCAACTTTTGCAGAAAAAACAACAATTTTACCTTGCCATCCACATGTACACATTCATTAAGGTAAGCCAAAATCTTTTCTATCACACCCAGCTTTTTCACAACGCCATGCATTTTGGTATCTGTAGGAAAAACAAAAGATAGTTAAGAACCACTGCTTCTACAACAATTTAACCCTGAACTTCTTTCTGCATTATCACAAACTGTTGTTGTTGACAAGTTTCTAAAATTCTTCTGTTACTTAGCAAGTACAAATCCAGCTCTAAGGCAAGCCTGCCCAAACTGTTGCCTTGTCACCAATCTTTCTTTAGCTTAGACATCCCAAAGAATACTAGAACGCATAAATATTAACTAGTCCTTCTAAAAAACTTGACAATAACCGTGCAAATTGTGCAGTTAGTTTTAGACACAGGTGTCTACATAACAAGTGAAAAAGAGTACAGATGCTCACATTACTAAACAGTCATCACAGCACAAATTTTAGATAATATTCTCCAAGGCAAAAATAAATAAATAAAATAAAACCTGCACTTCATTTGCAATGATCTGACTATAGTAGCTTCTTGGATGGTTGTCTCAAAGTTTTTATGGGAAAATACTTAGGATATTTATGCCCCACAATTAAAGTGATCCCAAGTGCAACACAATTTCCTATAAGGATTTCGTTTGTAATATTTGGATACCTTTCAACAGTTTAATATTGAACTAAAAACGGTATTTACAAAATCTCATTCATCCTAAAAGTATTTTCCACCTACCTCACCGTTCAGAACATCTGGTTTAAGAACATTCAACAACAACAAAAAAGCCATGTTATTTGGGTTGGTTGGTTTATTTTCATTTTTTGTTTTAAATAACGTGATTTTTCATATGAAATTTGTCATAAGACAGATACATTTTCTCCTTTTTAATTTTATCCTATGCTCCCTTTCATAATTGGTATCTGAAAACTTTACCAGCTGCAGCTAGATATATTTTTACTATTCAAAGGAGACATTTCCTCAGTTGTGCAATAATTTTTTTCTGACAAGAAAAAAAAAAAAAATCAATTTTACTACTGTCTAAGACCTGATGTTCCCATGGTGGAAAGAACTATTTTCTGTCATTAGGATTTTTGTTCCTTGAACAAAACCTATGCTTGCACCAGATTGAGAGAAAACCAAAACAAGTAGAGAGCAAACTTCGAGGTTATGATCTTGCATTGAGCCAAATAATGCTCTACTCAAGACTGTTTACTTTTTTTTTTTAATTTAATCAGATCATCTTTACCAGATTTCATCATTTTTCCCCCATGTGAGCAACATGATTATAAAAGAAACAAACAAAAAACACGATGCAAATTTATGCACCAATCACTTAAATAAAGTCATAAAGAAAGAGTATAACAGGAACGCTTTTCCTGCAAACATACTAGATTAAATGCCACGGGGAGTCTGCAGGGTAAAAGTGTGGAAGCTTAGAGTTTACTGAACAACATTCACACAAATGACATTTCAATCCATTTTAGTTACTTCGATAACCTCAAAATAAAGGAAGACATTTAGGATGTTGAAGAAATTCTTCATTACATGTAAAATACCTTTAACTAGCCCATGTAATTGATTGGCCTTCCCAATTAAAATGCAACAACGCTAAAGATATGTTTACATTTTATAGCGATCATTGTTTATATTTTATAGTGATCATCACCCCAAACACAAGACAGAGTATCTAAGTTAGCAAAAGGAAAAATTTGAAGCACTGTTAGCTCTAAAACAAATCAACAAAGTCAGTACACTGTTGTTTACAATAGTGTTAAATTTTGGTCCAACAATATATATATAAAACCTACAAGAAGCATCCTCAGCAGAAATGTACACAAAAATTAGAAAAACAAGTTCACATAATGGTCAACACGTAAATACAATTTTTTTGATAACTTACCTTGTAAAATGATGGCTAGCTGCTCAGCTGCAGACTTCCGTAAAACTAGGTCAACAGCATCAGAAGTCAGGATGTCATAAAGCTTTTCAACAGTTTCTACCTAAAAGTGAAAATACATTAGATTCACATGCAGTACGCTATTGTAAAACAAAGTAACTAGACACTTTTCCTAACAAAATAGGAAATCACAGAATGGTTGAGGCTGGAAGGGTCCTCTGAAGGTCATCTGGTCCAACTCCCCTGCTGAAACAACTGAGCTGTGGCCACCTACAGCAGGTTTCTCAGGACTGCGTCCAGAAGGCTTCTGAAGATAGCCATGGAAGAAACCTCCACAACCTCTCTAGGAAACCTGTGCCAGTGCTTCATCAACCACACAGTAAAAAAGTGTTTCCTAATGTTCAAACAGAACCTCCTGTGTTTCAGTTTGTACCCACTGCCTCTAGTCATCTCATTGGGCACCACTGAAAATAGGCTGGCTCCACCAAAATAAAGATTTTTTGTTAGAAAGCATTTGATTAGATTCTGCATGCATGTAATAAAGGAATAGGTTTTAATCTTTTTGCAACAAATCTCTAATTCCTAAAATATATAGAGTAGCTCCTGATGAACAATAGAAGTGGATGTCTAATAAATAACATTCAGTTTATGCAGGGCTACAGAAAGCTCAAAACTACACAGAAATGCTAGAATACGCTTTTTAAGTCTCTGCCATTAGTCCCCTTCAATAACGGTACAGGAATTACAATCATCCCAGAAACCCAGATATGAAGCTTTCAGATTGCATTTTTTGGAGGATGTAGGGAAAGAGTATAAATCAAGTATACAATGAGTGATTAGAATAATTTTTAATCAGAGGGGAAGGATCTTAACAATTGTTTGACGTATTATTGTTAATCTGAAAATGCTGAGGGTAAAGAAGGAAGAGAATATGGAAAGGAAGTGGTTAGAAAAACAGCTTAACTGATTGAGTGCAGGGAGAAAAATTTTCACACAGGTCAAATACTTGTGATTTGTTTTTCATTTTGAAAAAGCAGCAATACTAAGAAAACAGACAGCATTTTGCAATGTTTTTAAATATTTCATATTGGAAAAAAATATTTGCCTTTTCCAGTAAAAAAAAAAAATGGATTTTGTGGAAAAAAATCTGTGACAAAAATCAGACTCTACTCATGCACAATGAAATTGCTGTAAGCAGGGCAGACCTGCACCCTTTGTACTTAAGTCTTGTTGTTAATTTATCTGCAACGAAAAAAAATGAATGATTACTTCTCTTATTCGCAGTTGCAATTGATAGTGTAAACCTGAAGTAAACCAATTTGTATGAAATACTGCAAACTTCAAAAAATGTTAACGTCAGTGACCAGTAAGGCAGAAGAGAGGTGCAATAACAGTATTTAGACAGAGCTTACTCACCTTAAATATTGATTCCATTTTATCATCCAATTTCAGCTCAGTAACTTTTTCTATAACAAATAAGTTTGAAATGCTGGAAAACACACCGCCATGCAGGTTTGGGCGTTTCAGGCTTGCTCCTTCTTCATTCAAAAGATGGAATACTAAATGTTTAAGTGCTACAGAACGAACCCTAAAGGAATAAACAATTAGGAGAACTATATAAAGTCCTCATTAGAAAACTTTAGCTCTACAGTTAGTTTATAAAATTAATTAAGTGGAGGGTGGGTGGGAACAAAGTATTTACTCAATCTACTTTTCACTGTGTCTAAGTCTATGTTGTGTTGTTGTTTGTTTTTTTTTTTTTTGAGTAGACGTTTTTGTCATTAACGTTAAAGACATGCTGAAATCCTACAAGGCATTACTCACAACTGCTTTTTCGAGAAGAGAAGACGCAGAGCAGCCCGTAATCTAGTAGTTCTGGGGAGAATACCCTCTCCTTCGTCAGAAGACGTTTCACTCAAAGTGAGGATGCAGTTACCTAGCTTATCTTTTGTGTCAGCGTAACCCTAAAACAAACAAACAAACAAACAGCTTATAAACTTAGTAAATTAGACAGAAAGTGGAAGAAGGAGCAAAAGCAAAAAACCCACAACTTAAAAAAAAAAAAAAGATTTATGAAGATTAAAATTTCTCTGCCAACAAAGTAAAAAAAAAAAAAAAAAAGTGATCCTGTATACAAAATTAAATAGAGATTTTTATATGGCCCAGAGGTACTTTGACCTGGAACCTTTGACCTTTAGTATGTTAACATGATGCTGTTCTATAAGGTCAGTTTCCATTTTAGTAAGTAGGACTCAGTCACTACATGAAAATAACTTTAAAACATTAAGTCCTACCTATTTTCAGGTATTTACCCCTTTCACACCAACCAAAACAAACCAGAATCAATTGCATACTGCAACCACTTAAAAAAAACAGAGAAAAACTGGGTTCTGAGGGAACAGGCTTATATAGTTGCCAAGCCTCTCCATGGTATTTGAAAACTCCTGGCAGTCAGGTAAAGTCCCCTCTGACTGGAAAAAGGGAAACATCACTCCCATTCAAAAAAGGGTAGAAAGGAGGAACTGGGGAACTACAGGCCAGTGAGCCTCACCTCTGTGCCCAGAAAGATCATGGAAAAGATGCTCCTGGAAGCAATGTCAAGGCACATGCAAGACAAAGTGATCCAAGTCAGCCAGCACAGATTCATGCCTGACCAATCTGGTGGCCTTCTATAACGGAGTGACTGCATCAAGTTGAAAAGGGAAGACCGACTAATGTCATCTATCTGGACTTCTGCAAGACTTCTGACACGGTCCCACATGACATCCTGATTGCCAAAATTGGAGAGATACGGACTTGAAAGGTGGACCATTAAGTGGATAAGGAGTTGGCTTGAAGGTCAAACACAGAGAACAGTGGTCAACGGCTCTATGTCCAGGTGGAAGCCAATGACAAATGGTGTCCCTTAGTGTTCTGTCCTGGGGCCGGTACTGTTTAATATCTTTATCAATGACACAGGCAGTGGGATCGAGTGCACCCTCAGCAGTTGTGCAGATGACACCAAGCTGAGTGGTGCAGTTGATATAACAGAAGGAAGGGATGCCATCGAAAGGGATCTGGAGAAGCTTGCGAAGTGGGCCCACAAGAACTTAATGAGGTTCAACAAGGCCAAGTGCAAAGTGATGTGCTTTGGTGAGGGCAATCCCAGACATGAGTACAGCCTGGGAGAAGAATTCATTTAGAGCAGCCCTGCAGAGAAGGACTTGGGGGTTCTGGTGGACAAAAAGCTCAACATGAAGCAGCAGTACACACTTGCAGCCCAGAAGGCCAACTACATCCTGGGCTGCATCAACAGAGGAGTGGCCAGCAGGTCGAGGGAGGGGATTGTGCCCCTTTATTCTGCCCTTGTGAGGCCCCACTTGGAGTCCTGCATCCAGGTCTGGGGCCCCCAGTACAAGGATGTGGATGTGGTTGGATTAGAGGTTAGGAGGAAATTCTTCACTAAGAGGGTGGTGAGGCACTGAAGAGGTTGCCCAGAGAAGCTGTGGATGCCCCATCCCTGAAGACCAGGCTGAACAAGGCCCTGGGCAGCTTGACCTAGTGGGTGGCATCCTTGCCCACGGCAGTGGTGTTGGAACTGGATGATCTTTAAGGTCCCTTCTAACTCGAGCCATTTTGTGATTCTATGAAAATATAAGGCATTTTATATACATTGGGTAAATATAGGCCTCCAGTATTCTCTGCTAAAATATTTGTTTTATGTAGCCATGACAAGTTATAGCACAGAGAAAAATTCTACTCAGAAAAATGAGTTTGAAAGAGAACCTCTCCATACATGTTTAGACTACAGCTTATATTAACACCACCACCTATCTAATCTTGAATATCAGTGGAATGCATATGAATGTGTGTAACACAGGAAAGCTGTCATTACTTTAAAGGTTACACCAGTAACCTTTCTCCCATCCCTTTCAGTTCTCATAGTGCTTCTCCTCTGCAGTAGTATGTTTTCCAATCTGTTCCTTCTATTTCAGGGGACATCTTATTTGCAATTTTTTTTCAATTTATGGTAATACTGAGGCACAGGCAATGAACAAACTTATAGCAATAAGTAAGAAATAACTATCTAGAGTGATATTTTGAAAGAAAGGTGAAAAAAATGTACTTGGGTGTACTAGCTAAACTAAACATGAGACAGAAACCCTCTCAATTATTTTTCAATGGTCTTGAGAATCTGGAGAGGTCCCAGTCGACTAGAGCTAGCAAATGTCTTAATCTTCAAGAAGGGCAAGAAAAATGACCCTGGTAATTATAGGCCTGTCAGTCTCACTTCAGTGCTTAGTAAAATTATGGAGAAAATTATTCTGGGAATTGTTGAAAAACACCTGAAAGACAATGTGGTCATTGGTCATAACCATCACAGGTTCAAGAGGGGAAAAGTCCTATTTAATGAACCTAATTTTCTTTTATGACAAGGCTGCCCACCTAGTGATCAAGGGTAGCCAGCTGATGTGATCTTTTTGAATTTCATCAAAGCTTTTGGTACTGTATTTCACAGCATCCTCAGCTGATAGGTCAGGTTCAAAGAGTTACAGAAAATAAGGTTACACCAGGCTGGCACCCAGTCACTAGTGGCACTCCCCAGGGATCTATTTTAGGGCCAGTTCCCTTCAATGTTTCCATAAGTGATCTGCACACAGAACTTAAATGCATACTAAGTAAGTTTGCAGACGACACTAAATTAAGAGACCCTGACAAATTTGATGACTGAGCAATCACCAACTACATGAAGTTCAACAAGAGAAAGTGCTGGATCCTGCACCTGAACGTGTGTACAAATGGGAGAGGAGAGGCTGGAGAGCAGACCCACAGAAATTGATCTGGGGGTTCCTGTCAATGGTAAGTTGACTATGAATGAACAGTGTACCCTGGTAACCAAAAGGACCAAACACATCCTGGGGTGCATCAGGCATGGCATTGCTAGCCAGTCAAGAGAAGTGACTGTCCCGCCCTGACCTGCGCTGGTGCAGCCTCACCTTAAGTACTGCAGTTTTGGGCACCACAGTGTAACATGGACATAAAGCTATTAGAGAGTGTCCAAAGGAGGGCCGAAAGGATGGTGGAAGGTCTAGAGGGGAAGATATATGGGGAACAGCTGAAGTCGCTTTGTTTATTCAGCTTAGAGAAGTCAAAACTGAGGGGAGACATCATTGCTGTCTATGGATTCTTCACAAGGGGGAGGCACCGAACTCTGGTAACCAACGACAGGACCCAAAGGAATGGCACGAAGCTGCAACAAGGGAGGTTCAGGTTGGATATTAAGAAGATTCTTCACCGAAAGGGTGGTTGAGCACTGGAACAGGTTCTCCAGGGAAGAGGTCACAGAACCAAGCCTGCCAGAATTCAAGAAGTGTTTGGACAATGCTCTCAGACATACGGTTTGACTTTTGGGTGGTCCTATGTGGAGCCAGGAGCTGGACTCGATGATCCTTGAGGGTTCCTTCCAACTCAGAATATTCTATGAGTTTATGAAATAAGACAAAAAACATACACCAGGAAGAACAAGATAGGTACAGCAAAATAGCTAATTTGGAATCTATGATCTATAGGTAGATCATAGAAGGGAAATCTCTATTGTTTTTTTCTTTAGTGCTAAAGAACTTTGATGGAGCAACTAGGCTGAAAATCAGACTGAAGGCTGCAAAAGTGACTATTAGATTGAAACAAGAGTGAAGATATGGAAAATAAAATTGGTACTACAGATATGAAGACTGACGTTAAGGATAATACTGACTGTTGATACTTATAATCAATTGAAAACGAAAAGGAAAACACAAAGAAAATACAGCTTACGTGTACTGCTATTCATTGAGTACATAACTTGATCAGAAAACTACAATCACAAAAGATCTCTGAATGTTCAGCCTTAAAGATATGGGAGGCACTTAAATAAGCATGAAAAAGCATGCGATGTTTTAAGCTGTACTTGGATTTCAACTCATATCCTCAAAAAAAATTAAGTCATAGTCAATAACTTAATTTCTACTACATTTCGGAGTTTCACATTTCTAGCAATAACAGGCTAAAATCTGTCTACAAAATTTAAAGAAGTAACTCTGGCTGGCATCTGGACCCATATAACATTCACTATTTGACTTTTGATAAAATAAGTCTGTTGGTATATTACTGTTAATCTACTTTCCAGCTGGTACTTACAACAAACTTCTTTTTGTGGTTTAAGAGGACAGTGCTGTTGTTTACATGATTTAATACATCAAATTCAGATAATAGCACATACAAGTACCTGTAAAACAGGAATGATGGGATAGAGAGCTTCAATAAACTTGTTCCAAGTCAATACTGCCATTACTAATCGGCCCTGCAATAGATGCATCAGAATGGCCTTGGCTGCAGAATGTACCTGTTAAACAACAACAACAACAAAAAAAACTAATGCAAGAGCTGATGTTTGTCATTGATCAGTTTGTCAATGTTGTAAGAAAAAATGTAATACAAAAAAAATCTCAAAGAGAAAGGACCTACAGAAGAAATACTATCACTGAATGACAACTTTAAATTGTCTGTCACACTAAACATCAGGCTGTTAAAAAAGCCTCTCAGAAGACAGAAAACAAACAAACAGTTCTGCCTAAATAGTACAAACAAGAAGCCTTGAAATTGAAAACCTCATTCAGGCAGAGAGACAACTACAGAGAATGTAATTCCTCTCTGGATTGACTGCCTGCGTACTAGAGTCTAAGCATATGATGTACCAATGCCAAAATGTTATCTTCCAAGTTAAAATTGTAATATGCCATGACCACTACTGGAGTCTCTCATGTAAGAATAAATCTGAATTTTATTTTTGTTTTTTTTAGATCTAACATGTCTAAAAAGATCTTGATGCCTTTTTATCAAAACAGAGTTCTGAGGGGAAAATGATTGGACTTCTCTATAAATATTAATGAATCTTTCTGAAATAAAATAAACCATTATTCAACTTCAATTTATACATCTATCGGCCCCTCTATCCTCCTGGTAAAAAAAAAAAAAAAGTTTATTTTTTTCTGACTCTACATTTCTGGGGTAATTCCCAGAATTTGCAGTCTTTATGATATGCTTCTGTAGAGGGTTTAGAAGGACTTAAAATCTGTTATATGGCCATTTCACTTTATGGAAGAAAAACTAAGATCGTCAAAACTTTCCAATTGTACATGAATTAATTTGTAGCTTTTTTTTTTAAATCAATAAAAGAAAAAAGGTATATGATGCAATGTAAATACTGTATTGACACCATATACAACCTATTATTATTACTAAAATGGGAACAGAGGAGAAAAAAACAGCTTCTCAGAATTTATTCTTCCTTAAATAAATACCTACCTTTAGCAGATAAAAAATTGCATTTTACACCAGAAATAAAAATACTTTCCCTCCAGGTAACAAGAATAGCCTTTTACAGTCTCTGTCTTTTATAAACTTTTTATAATCTTTTATAAACCCTGTCCTATCTTTAAGCAACTGAATTTGTAAAAACACATGGCAAATGTTAAGCCCAACCTTGGGATACAAGGTTCTTCTCAGTGTCTTCATATCATCACATGCCTGAAAGATTAAACTGATGCTTTATGAGAATTTAAATAGCAGATAAACATCCAAGAAGGAAAAAGAATAGGCCTTGGTATGATCTGAATAACATACATTGTTGAGACACAGAATGCATGCTTACAAAATCATTTCATTTTGTTCTTTCCTAATAATGCATTCTTATTGTTCTCTTAGCAAGCTCCTTAAATTGAACATCAATTTGTCAATATCACCTGAATATCAATTTATTTGATATGCTTGACCAGTCAGTCTTTTTAATACAAGGCATCCAATAGAATAGCCAAACAAAATGAATGCTTTCCTTGGAGAAAAAAAAATATATATACACATACACAAACTATAAATATAAATACAAAGTACATTATCAAACACATTTTACTTCTTTTAAAATGGTAACCTCTAAAAAACATTTCTAAATGGAAATATGCAGTGTTGTGTTAAAAAGATCCATATTTTTTATTCAATTTAATATAACTTCACTCTTTGCATAGCTTTTCTCTATACAAGAAACCATATGAAATCAAAACTTCAGGTAAGCCTCAAAACACCACACATCAGCTTATAAATACAGTTCCTAAACACAGTACCTCATTTTTATCTTCCTGAAGGCCAAATGTAGAGATTTCATATAAAACTTTTGGATGAAGAAGAAAGTGTACTCCATGGCATACTGAAGAAACAGGTTTAGCAATATTATGAACACCTAGACAGTCCTTCAGTAAAAATAAAGATGGTTAGTTTTAAAATTCAAGACACTCTCCCATTACTGAATCTTGTTTTATAGACTGCCTTATGTTGTGCTCCAGTAAAAGGCTTTCTTTATGCAGCTAGGAACACTACAAGTTAAACTTCATGGTCCTGGAAGAAACACCTTCTTTGTTGTTCACTGACTAAAAATTCCTACATAAGAAATGCAGAAGCTTTATGTTTTGATTAACGTTTTTTAAACTATTATTTTAGATCAAATTTTATATGTTGTTCAGCATGACATTAAAATAAGCAAAACCTGTAACAGTCAGGTAAAAATCTCACAAAAAGCTACAAGTGGAGGCAGTGTTTTTTTTTGGTGGCCTTGTGAAAAAGTAGCTCCAATATCTTTGTATTTTAGTGAATTGTGCTATACCATCAATATGAAGTTTAGCCCGTTAACACTCATAATAGGAAATTATTATGCCCAAGTATTATGATATCAAAATAGAATAAAGATTTTTATTTTCACTGATATAAGCCAATTATGAATACCTGAAATGATCTGATGAATAAGACACTACCATTATTAATACAGAATGCAACCACACATTTTTAGGAAGCTCGCACTCTTCATGCCTTGAATGATCTTTATCAAAAAATTTAAAAATAATCAAACAATCAAAACAGCCAAACAAAAAAAATCAACAAGAAATTAAATTTGTTAAAGATCTGTATATAATATTACTCAAATGTTTTAAATGTTCCCTATGTTTTTATACATGTGAAAAAAACATTTTCCTTTTTTTTTTTTTAATTTTATTTATAGCAACTAAGCAACTGAGCAGACTGTAGGTATATGAACATATATATATATATTCTGAAAGTGTCAGTATAACAATATTCGATTTCCCTTAAGTAAACATTCTTGCAAAAAGCTGAAAAGCAGCCAACTCAAAATGATTTTTACTCAAATATGGAAAAAAAACAAAAAACAAAACCTAAAAAGCACAACAGAAGGAAGTGAAAAACCTCCATAAGGAAAATACAAACTGGGCAATCTCATTTCATCAGACAAGTAAAAATGAACACTTCAATTTTTTTTTTAAAAACAAAATTAAATTGAAACACTTCTGCAGAGCAGCACCAAAAACAAGCCAACCAACCAAACCAAAACAATAAACAGTGACCAGTATTACTAAGAATCCTTTCAAAAAAGCAAAATTATCAATCACTAGTTTTCCCCACACTTTAGAGACATTCTGAAGGGAAGTACCTGAAGTATAACCTAACCAAGTAGTTTTAAATCCCAGATATAGAATAGCACACTGCAAGTCCGCACCTATACAGATCTTAAAGCATATAATGTGGTGAGCAGAATTGGCAGTAACAATGCTCTTGATGAGGTAATCACACAATATACATTATTTAGCACAACACCAATAGTGTTAAGAAAGCTTTAGTTCTAACCTTAACCACTTCAAGACAGCAGCGATAAGCTTCAGTTTTTATATTCAGCAAAGGATGAGCCAATAGATGGAGAAGCACATTCTGACCCTCAGTCTGAAGCAATGGGTTTGCCTGGCCAGACTTCCAACTTAAAATTAAAAATAGTTAAACTTACATTATAAAATTAACTATGATTAACTTTCATATAGTGAATATGTTTATTTTACAGGAACTAAAGATGCCTATAAAACATTTTCTTGTTAAGTTTCAGGATAACCTCTCAAAAATACTTCCTGAAAAGAAAAATCACTTGATTGACAAGTTCAAGGTAATAATGTTTTAGCAAAATCATAACATATCTTCACGTTTGTAAAAATACCTTCTTTCCATACTTATATGTAAAATAAAGACCATCATTTTTCAAAACTCTCTCATGAAAATTAGGAACCTGATAAACATTTATATTAATCTGAAAATATCATATTCTATTGAGTTTCAATAGTCTTTGGAACATGGCATATAATTATAAAAAACAAAACAAAACAGTGCTTTCAGATTTGTTTTGTTATCTTTGTTTTTACCTGTAGAGATAGCAGTCCATCTCGTTGTCACAAAGAAAATTGACGTTAGTCAAAAGACAATAATCAGTTTAAGTGAATTCCTGTTTTCTGAAATTGTAATCAAACCATAATTCTAAAAGGATTAGAATACTGAAAAGTATTTTGACATTTCAGAATTAAAAGCTACTCGTATTAGAAAGTTCTTAAAACTAGTTTCCTTTGAAAAAAATATCTGCAATCAAGTTCTGAAATGGTATAAAATTAAGATTTGGTATTTCTACTTAAGTGTTTGATACAAAATGTTTCCAGGCTCCACAGAGTAACTTAAGTTCTTTAACTGGAGAATAACATGAGAAGTCTGAAAAATTAAAAAACCATAAAAGCTTACACTTAGAAAAGAATAAAGCATGGGTTTTTAGCACCTGACACTCAATTTTAAAAAAAAAAAATCTACCACAGGATGGTACAAATTATTTACCAGAGATCTTCCAATGGCTAAAAGAAAAAAAAAGTTCAAGTACAGGGACAAAAATTCAGAAAACAACAAACAAGTTGAGATTCTACTTGAGAAAGCTTATAATTTTTTTTTAATTGATATTTTCTCAAGTTTTATATAGTAAGGTACTTACAGATTTGAGCATATGTGAATGCATTCCTGAAGCAAGGGCAAGTGTTGATGGTAGGGTAGGCTACTTAAGGCCTGATCTGCCAATTCTAATAATTCAGAAAAATTCTTCTCCCCCTGGAAAGTAAAATGAAGAAAAAGAAACTATCAAATTTTGTAATATAAAAATATAAAATGTTACAGAATTCTTCACTGTTTCTACTACACATAGTTTCATTCAGCCTTTCACAGAGAAGCTTATAGTTAACCCAAATAACAAACTAATTGGATTTCATACAAATACATTTTAGTACCCACTCCTGTGAGCTGACAACTCTTCACCTGCTGAATCCAGATAAAGATCAACTAAACTCACTGGGAATAAAGAGTATCTGATTTTTCACAGTGTGAACTAACATGCTACTAACACTACTCAAAAACCTTTCTGAAGTACCCAAGAATAGAGTATAATAAAAGATTTAACTGTTAAGCTTTTAACAACCCACTCTTAATAAATTTGTGGGTTTTTTTTTTTTTTTTTAAATCTTTCTATGTCTTCATACTCTTGGTTAACAAATACATTAAGCATGAGCCACTTAAAATTGAAGATTAAAACTTCATTATGAATAATATTCTGAGTAAATTACTGATTAAGTTCAGAACCTGTTTATGTAAAGGATGAATCAGCTCAGATTTAAGATAGCAGGACATTTCAATTGCTGATTTCATTCATTTATATTTTAGTGACAACAGAACAAGCATTTTGCACAACCAGGAATTACTAGTCCATTTGAATAATGGAGAATATTTCAGCACCATACTAGAATCTCTTTAACTAATAAGACATAATATAACAGGTGTCTTCATAATAAAGTGAACCACCCAGATTTCGCACAGTCTAGAAGTAGTAGTGTATTAGAACTACTATCACCGGGTAGTTTGGAATTAAAATATCTAAAATATTTAAATACTAGGCAACAACATATACACACATGCATACATATACACACTATATATTTAAATATAGTACTTGTTTTTTTCCTACTATTTTGCCTATAACTAGATTATAAACCCACTTACAATCTGACTTTTTTCTTTGTTTTTTCCCCTCATGAGTATAAAATACTCACATCTGTTAGTTTTCTTTCACAACGCCAGATTACAGTTTTTACAAGGGGGGAAAAAACAAGCATAGGAAATAAGTTTGCCTACAGAAAATGCTTTATATAATGAAATTCCACACCTTCTTATGAACTTCAATCATAAAGCTACAAGTGCATTCAATGGAATAAGCAGCTTCTGAGGCTTTTTTATAAATACTGTAGTTCTCAGAACTCATCTGCTCCAGATAGGCTGCAACGGCTTCATGAATGCTTGGATATTCCAAGGAAAAGGGTACATCCAGAGAGAGAAGAAATAAAGCATTCAGCAAACTCTTTTGTGAAACTTTACTTGCCTTCAGAAAAGAAAACAACTGTCAGAATAACACAGCCTGAAAATACAGTAAAACCAACAACAGCATTTGCAGTCTTTCAATAAGTACAATCATTACTGCTACTGCTTAAAATTTAGAGGAAGAAACAAAAATCAAATGAGTTCTATATGAACAGTTTATTTTTTATTAATAAGTAGGAGTGCAGTAAATTCCAGTCCTAACATTAAACCTGCAACTAGTCACAAAATATGAGATGCGTACAATCCAGCTACAGCACTAAGAACTTCACAGATTTGCCAGGTCAATCTACTGTCCAACCACTAGATGGCAGAGAATACACAGACCACAATTATTTCTCTCTTAGTAATAAAAAGCTGTGTACAATTGTGCATAGTAATATCACATATTAAGAACTGTGATTTCTGCTTGTTACATTTTGGTTGATTTTTGTTTGTCTTCCTTACTGCAAGTGTTCATTCAACTTCAATTTTGACCTCAAATGTGGTAACTCTTTTCAACTCCTGCCATATGCAGATTTAAAATTTTATATTATGTACATGAAAGCATAAAAATTATAAAAAAAATAGATTAACATGTCTTCACTTGTTTGCAGAGACAAGAAACAACTTTCATTAGTAAAAGATTTAATGTTCATGGCAAAAAAAAGTAACTGAAAAATTAATCTACTATTCAAATTGAACAATGTCTAAAAAAGAACTACAATGCAATTTAAACTGACAAAAAACGTAGACAGACTTTTAAAGAGGATTTTTTTTTTTTTTTTTTTTTTTTTTTTTTTTTTTTTTTACTACTTTGCATCCTACAAAAACTTCCAAACACGGGAACGGGACCCCCATCAGAAATAAATTCAGAAGAAACAACCCAAGAGCTATAACACAGAACTTGTTTAAAGAGAATTAAAAACACTTTAAATTGGTAGAAAGTGTAAAACATATTTGCTCACTACATTCCATCATATTAAGAGTGATGATTTTACACAGTACTAGTCATACCATGTTAACAATAAACAAGCAGGGGGCAGCATAGCTTTGCAAACCATGAATAATACCAGGAAAAAAAAAGTTACAGGAAGAAGAAAAAAACATTACATTTTGAAAGCCTCATTAAAAAGCTGTATTAAAAGGTTTTTTAGACTTGTATTCTGCAGCAGATTCTGCAGAATGCACCAATATCTGAAGAAAGGACAAAGTTCCCTTCATCAACCATATATCAGCCAATGTAAGTCATGAATTTCTCTGTCCAGTGGCTATTCTCCCAGCATTAATCACTGTGGAAAGCATCCCTCTATTCCCTCTTAAAATACAAAACCCAAACACAATCACTTTTCAAATTAGTGATGGCCTACCTTTTCTACGGGGAGAAGTGTTTGCAGCAATCTAATAGTGAAAAGAGAAATGCTAGTAAATGCCATTCTGTGATGTACCATCATCACCTCAGGCTGCTCTGCACTTATATTGGTTTTGTGATATAATATAGTTTCTCCAAGCAAACCCAAGACCAGAAGCAATTTGTCTCTCTGAAAAAAATAAAATTAAAAAAATAAAGCACACAATCATTAGAAATAATTGACACGTTATAATTACATCTTTACAGCATTTATACAGTATAATTATTTTGAAGATGCTAGAGGCACATACTAATTTACAAATGCAAAAATGGTACAACACACACAGTATTTCATTTGGCTTCCATATAGAACTTTGTCTAAGTTCTAGACTTCACTTTACCTTCACTTGCAGTTCTGAATACTTTGTTACCCGTTAATAACTCTCTCCCCCATTTCTTCCCCCCTCGCTCTTCATTTCTTAATTCCTGCTCACTCCATTTTGGAACTTCTAGCATTACAGATATTTTGAAGATCATTTTCAGTATGGAAATATTAGGATCTAGTTTGAACCCACTAATGAAACTAATTCAAAAATTAAAAAGAATTTAAAGAAAATCTTTGAAATCAAACGTTTTATATGCCCATTCATTCTCAAAGGAAACATCAGCACATTTCTCAAATTATATAAAATCACTACCATTTGAAGGGATCCAACTCATTGACACAAGAAGGGAAAAAATTTTTTTCTAGAACCTGAAAAAAACAGGTTTTGTACTTGGAATGCCGGTTTTAGAATGCCAGTTTTCAGAGTAACAATTAAGAAGGCAATACCAAATGGGAGATTGGGCTTATTAATTCTGTTCATCACTGTTAAACAGTTAATACATCTAACTCTAGATAAAACTGAAGAAAATGACAAAAAGCAATTGACTAAATCAAGTCTTTAAAGAAATTATCATCAAAACTTCTTACACAGTGAGAAGAAAAGGATTTGTACTCTTCTTATAGAGTACAAATAAATAAGTTTCTCTCTGTGCTGCTACAGTTCACAAGAGGTAGAGCCTCTGCTGCAAGACCATGGAATCTCAAATCAGCAGTAGAATCAAAGATGTTATTCCTCCCTGAGACAGTGAGGACTGTTTTCAAAGCCTGTGATCCAAAAAACTGAGAGGATACAATAACAAAACTTTTTGACATGGCAGAATCAAACCATACCTAAGAACACATGACAAAACCATAAAATAAAAATTTTATTTGGGAGGATGGAAGCATAAAAACATGCATGAAATGCATAGATATGCAAATGTAAGTATTTTTGATTGGGATTTCCAAAATAAATAATTTTCACAAAGATATTCCAATGCAAAGTTTTAAAATTGGATAAACAAAGAAACATCAAGCAACAGCAAGAAATGCTTTCAAGCTTCCTGGAAGGGAGACACATGACCTCCTCCCCTTAGAGCTAATACAAAACAAAGAGAAAGAATGTTTTCTAAACACTGAAGCCTAACAATTCTATAAACATTATTTTTGGTAAAAGATATTTTATTCGATATACTATTAAGTAACATATAGGTAAGCTTAACAGTTGTTTCATACAATTGCCTATCTTCTACTTACTCAAACACTAAGAAAGATAAAGAGCTGTTTTTTTTTATCCAATTGCTTTATCAAATTTAGCTTTTCTGAATGGCACTGCACAGTTCAGTTCTGCATCATAAAAGTAGATACAACACCTCATTGAGGTGAAGTTTATGTTTAGGCTAATACTTTACTAATAAATCTCAAAGCTCTACCTACGGAAGAACTTTGTCATCAACTTATACCAGCATATAACATCAAATATTTATTTTTTATTTTTTAATAGGTATAACTGCACACAGTTACCAAGCTTACTTGCAGAGTTTTGCTTGTTAGTAGAACAACGTTTGTTTCCAGGCAGCTAACAGCAATCAATATAATGTATGTGAGATGATGCTCATCATTTCTACTATACTTTGACAGATTTGTATGCAATTGAATATACGAATTCGTGTCATATAACAACTAGACAAAGATTATATTAAGCTTCTTAGATTATCTCTGCACTCATCTGTGTACTTTGGGAACTATCTCTTGGAGAATATTAACAACTACACTTTCTCCCTTTTCTCCTCTGGGAGCCATTTGGTGGAGGATATAAGGAACGGTGCCTCCTCCTCCTTTCCTTGTGGGCTAGCTACAATAGCTTTTGAGTATTTTGAATGTCCTTGGGTAACCAACAAAATCCTAGTCTTCAGGATGCTTTTTTCTAAGGTTAAACAATTCAGAATACCACCTGGGTGGTGTGGTAGTGCTGTGGGAAGATATGGGCAAGTACCTGTCACAGTTGTCTCCTCCAGTGGTTTTAAACCTTACTACTGAACAACTGCGGAACCCTAAAAAAACGATAGAATGTTTGAAAGAAGCATGCCCTGATCCTGGCAATGCCAGAGAGTTACAGCTTGTCACACTGTGCTGGGGACACTCGTTATGAAAGCGTCTGTCTTCCCGAGCAATCCCTACACATATTAAGGGCTTACTTCCCTAGATGTGACAGACATCTTGCTGAATATCACTTGCTGACAGGAAGTAGAGAATAATTTTCTCATTTTGCTTCTGTGTAGCCTTTCCTTTAATTAAGCCACTCCTTATCTCAACCCATGAGCCTTTTTTCCTCATATTTTCTGTCTCTGTTCTTCTGAGGAAGGGGAGTGAGAGAGTGGTGTGGTGGAGTTTAGCTAGCCATTAGTGTAAAACCACAACAGTTCTTTTACAGACTCTTCCAAGCAAAACTTCTTAGATTAAATAGATGCAAGAAATCTTCACTATTGACTTGATGTTGATCAATGACAACAGATTTTTGACAGATCAATATACCAATTCAAAGAAAAAAGTTCTCATTCTTGGATAGATTCTATAACTAATATATAATCATTCGTACAATAGCAAGTAGGTAAGTCTCCAGTAATATTTTAATAATTATTGCAATACCATTGTTTCATATTCAGTGGTATCTTCATGAACTCTAGCTAAAGTCTAGCATTTAAGATGACAATTAACTCAAGTTTTTAGACAAGTTTCAGTCTCTTCATCTCTGATATACTTGCTACATGGATAAGGCTTGCTGGCTAATGTTTCAGCTTTCCAACACCTTCAAAAGAGCAAGTCACCCATAGCTACTTCACCTGTTGATCACTAATTTGGTATTTTATCTCTATAATTCTCAACTATGCTCAGGTATGTCTTTCCAGCAATTTAAATTGCTTGGCCGTCAGCAACAAAATGCTTTGAATCTCTCTTGGGCCAAACAGCTTTCTCCTTTCTTTCCCAGCAAAGCAACAAAGTTAGATTAGCTGAAATCTGTGCAGAGATCTGTAAGTCCTGTGTACGAAGTGGACACCAGGTACTTTACAATTCCAGTTTTGGACCTAAACAGTTATCTCCCTACTTTTAAATGGATAGTTTACAAGGTGTAAATAAAGTGAAAGCTGTCATTTAAATCAAAATGCTCTTCAATATTTGTAGTCAGTACTTTTCCCTTAGATCCTTTCTTACATGTGTTTCAAAGGCTACTTAACAGCTTTTCACTACAAGACAAAACTCATGATTTATTTTCTTAAGGTGAAACTTCAATATCTTCTGGTAAAAGAACTTACATTTAAAATAAAAAGAATGTGCCAGTGATAAAAGCAGTAATAAACTATTTAAGATTTTCAAAACGATAGCTCAGCAGAACATTAGATATGTATATTAATCATGGCAGAAAACGTCAAAGGCTTACAAAAGCAGACTATTAAATATGTCTGACTGAAGCCTAAGGAACTCTTACCAGTTCCAATCCAAAAAGGCTTTCATCTTCCCAAACATTCTCAGAAACAGCATCACCAATAAGGTACATGGTTTCAACAAGCAACTCAAGAACTTCCATTGTCACTCTCCTGCTGCCTAGGAATAGAAATGAGAGGATAAATTAAAATGTAAGGAAAATAACATATGATATTGAGACAACAGCATGTTGAACAAGGGATTATTCTAAATCTGAAATTCTGAAGTGTCAATTTTCCTGTACACCTCTATTAAACTAATGCTAATTACCCTCAATAGCTCTAAAACATGGAAGACAACAACTAGGCAAAACCACGATAGAAGACATTAAAGCAATCATATACATGAAAAACACACTGCGTTTGCCTACAAATCCTACAATACAACATAAATCTTCCTACAGCTGTAAATCCAGTTACTGGATTTTGATTAAGTTCAGAATAGTCACTTATTTCCACCACCACATCCATCAGGAGAACTGGGCTACAGATATTCAATATATATTGCCTATTCCTGATAATCTGCATTTTCAGTATAGCAGACTGGTTTTCCTTCTAGACTGTTTTGTTTGAGATCTTCTTTTGAAAAGCAGATGAATAACCACTTTATCTGCTTGTACTTTTCTCCATAACATTTTCTCCCCTTTGCCTTATATTTTGTTACTCCTTCTGACTCCAAATCACTTAATAACAAGGCTACTCTGGTCTGTCTATAAGTGACTTTGATACTTCGTACAGCTTTATGCTTGGACATGGAACTACAAAGAAACCCGACCCAAGCTTAAACATTTACAGCCTACAATTACTACAAATACAACCCCTCCCTAAGATCCACAAATGTTAGATGATGTTAGAGGAGAAGCAGTGAAAGACTAGCACGCTTCACAAAGAACAAGGCAGAATATCTGGAGCTAGACCAAGTATTTTCAACTTCAGATAGCAGAGGATGCCAAGGATGTTTGGCATCCTAGAGAACCATACTGTGACAGTTTCCCCCAAATACTTGATTTATCTCAACTGTTGGCTTAGTTACTTCTTGATGGTATGTTTCTATTTAAAAGCATGGATTCTACACACTACGGAATTTTCCAATTCATTTTTGAACTATGATAAAGACTTAGCATCCCTCAAGATCTGTTTTAAAAATTAAAAAGCAAGCTCCACAGCTTGCTGCAGTGTGTATAAGAGAGAACAAAAAATAATTTATCTACCTTTTGTAGATTTTACACACTGCAGAAGCCTTGTTGGTATACTTGAGGGGGAAAAATGGTGTGCATCAGTAATGCAGAGAAAACAATGAAAGCTCATGCAATTTGCAGCTGAAGTGTTCTGCTTTGAGCGAGCATATGGCAGGAAGAGCGCAGGGCCTTTTTGAAGGCTTGCTTTTTCCAATCTAACAGAAGTGCCATTTATTTTAAGCAAATATTACCAATTTGAAAAGTATATGCCTGATAACTCCAAAAAGTACTTTTGTCCTCTTTTCATTATTTTGCAATTTCTTAAGCAAATTGCTTGTGTCTAAAGCAGTTGAAAGGTGACTTAATAAATCATTAGGAATAATAAAATATTACAATTATAATGCAAGTATTAAATAAGGGTGCTTTTAATTTGAGTTATAGTTTCAGAAAGTTTTGAAGTTACAAGCTAAACATTACACTTGCAATAATGCAGGAAACAACTTCCACATACAAAATTTATTCTGTAGCTGGAGAGCAGCGTCGAAGACTACAGTGAAGAACATATAATTAACTTGATAGCAAATAAAGCAGTTTTCCCAATCAAGTACTGACTGGTTCACATCATACCAGAAATGACTGCAGTGACACCTGATGATAAGGAAAATACTTCATAAGCAGTAACAGAAATATCTTAATTAACAAAAATGCTGTTCCACTGTTCCTATTTCATAGGCTAGTACAAACTCAGGACTGTCATAAGAACGAGTTGACAGAACCAATGAATAGGAAAATGTCAGTATTATGTTTTTCCAGAATCATTTAGCATGATTAACATTTTTGGAACACTTACTTTAATATAAGAAACTCTACCTAGGGAAGAATAAGACAAATATATTCATACACATACAAAGATACTGAATAGTTAATTCAACTGACTATGGCCTTCCCGCTAGGCAGACTGCTGAGATAACCTGTCTATATTGGTATAATCTCCTTATCCATATACAACACAGTTATGAATCCGATTTCAAAAGCAAATAACACAATAGCTAATCACATCAAACGTAGCTTCCATTCTCCATGTATTAGTATTTTAATATAGAAATATTAGTATTTCTATTGAAGACTACACTAAAGAATATATAATTAACTTGATAGCAAAAAAGTTAAAATAACTTCTTACAGCTACACAAAGTGACTAGTTTAGCAAATTGTTACCTTCAGATCTAAAAAAAAATCACAAATATTAAATGAAATGTAAGCTCAAGTACTATTAACTCTCTCAGCAACACTGTTTAGAAACTATCACAATGAAAGATACAAGTGCATTACATGTAGGCAAGCCCACAGGAACTGCAGATAGCACTAGTAAGAGCATCAAGCAACAGGTACTCAGATATCAAAGTGGGCCAGCAGCATGAATTGACATATACTCACAACTATCATGTCCAGTTGTTTAGAACTGTCTGTATTACAGTTCTTCATACAGATCATCACTATGGCTGCTACTCATCTTAATTACAGGCAGACAAATAACAAACAAGTTTATGTGAAGAGACTAAACTCTCAATCCTTGCCTATGCATGAGGTTAGTATGACAAGACAGCTGACATGATAGTGGCGGATCCACAGGATGGGACTTTAGTCAAGGAGAGGAATCTAGTTCTAAAATAGAACTATCTCCATCACCTTATGTTATATATAGCTGAAACTGGGAAGCAATATGAGAACCTTTAAATTGCTATAATATTGGCAAAGAAAAGGAATTGGAAATTATGTAACAGAGCTATTCTCCAAACCCAATTCTGAAACACAGTTTAGTGTCTAAACTTGGCTTGTAAGAGCACATTTGCACCTACAGAGCCAAACCAAAACCACATTAAAGAGTTTGATCTTGCAAGCCTGGCTGAATAAGGAAGCAATAAGGTGTTAGAATATCTATTTGTTTTACTTTTTAAACATTTCTTGCATGACCATTCCACCATACTCTTACGTGAGTACATTTGCAAGATACTCATTTCTCGATACCTGGGGGAATCAGTATGTGTTAAGAGTCCATTATTACTAAACGCACAGTAAGAAGGATATTTCAGATTTAAATAACTGTCATTAAGACATTCTGTATTAACACTGACTTTAAACCACTGAACTTCAGACAAATATGGTAACTAAAAAATAACCACAAAACCCAAACCAAACAAAAAACAACCAAAAAGAAAAAACACTCAACTATTGATTTCTGAAATAACTTTACATCACAAACCAGGTCAGCACAACAAAATAAAAATTCCAGCGAACATCTCTACAAGGAACAGAATTTGAGCTTAACCAAAATATACATTATATCGTAAAATACAAATAAGTGAATTTTACGGTAGGGTTATTGATTTTCCTGTACCTAGTAACTTAACTAGTTGGAAAAAAAAGGATATTTATTTTAAAGTGATAATAATGCTAGTAAAGGTTCCTGTTCATTTTACTGAAAAAGCAATTCAGAAAACATTATTATATGAGAAACAGTGTGTTACAGCTCTGTAAGACATTGACTGTCTTACAATGTCACAGTGTGCACTCACATCACAGGGTTTCGGATCAATGGGAACTAGATAAAAATATTGGTTTTCTTATCTCTTTCTCATTACAGCACAGTGGAAGAAGGAAGAAATATGATCTATTAGACTAAGTAGAAGTTTAGAAAAAAAGAGGGCAAGAGAAATGACCAAACTCATCTGAAAATGAATTTTAATTCTATGATAAGCTGCAAAGAAACTTTAAACAAACACTCCTCAATGATGGAAAAAATCACTATATTTTAACTCTGTAGATTTGAAGTGACATGTCAGAAATGGAAAAGATGGAAAATAAGATTTTCTACATAAGAAATGATGATGCCAGAAGTCAAGAATGTGCTTCTGAAGGGTTAGTATTTAAATATAATATCACTATCCTAAAAGGAAAAAGCAAAGATCTTGTTAACATGAGTTTGTTTTATTACCAAAAAAATGTTCCTAGTGACATAGATGAATGCTGATGTTACTATCAAATATATTAAGTAAAAGAGTACGAACTCATAAAAAGTTATAAACAGTAAAAAACAAAAAACACTAAATAAAAGTAAGTATAAGATTCATACATATTTTATTTGATTTTTGTAAGTTAAATAGTTAAATCCTTATATTCCAGCTCAGGAAACTGTGACAGGTGTATTACCAGAAAAAAAAAAAGAAAAGAAAAAAAAACTCTTAGTATTCTGATCACTAATCAATATGGAAATAGCTGGAAATATATATATTTCCAGCTCCTATATTTGAAAACCTTACCTCTTCTACCAATATCTATTTTGAATTGTTTTACAACTAAATGCAATTTTAGACAACCTAAGAGCAAAAAACACTAACAAAAGGTTTTGCAATTTAGAATTTTTAAAGTGAAATAAAAATCCTTAGTTGCAATTAGACTATCTTTACTTGTGTTTCTTACTTCATACATAATAAAAACAAACATTTTTTTCCCAAATTTGTATTTATTAATTCTTGAACATGAGAAAAAATACATGCTCAAAGAGATCGGGACACATATTTTGGTAAACATGTTTTTTTTTTTTTCCTTCTTCCTGAGTGATGTTTTATTTCACCATACCATTTTTCCCCTCGCACACTTATTCCTACCACTCCTCACTATTATCAGTAAAAAGCACCTACAGCTTCTGCAAGTCTGTAAATCAAACAGAAGATTGAAGCTTTATGATCTGAACAAAATCTCCAGGAAACAACTGCTATAATTAGCTACAGTGCATCAGTAATCATCTATTTTGAGGTACTCACCTCATAATACCAACTTCCTAAGAGAAAGTACAGAAAATTGAAAGAGAAAGTGAAATATTTCATTCAGGATTTTCTCACCTGTTCTTAAAAGAGGTATAGCATTTTCCAAGACTGAAACGCAGAACTGAGGAAGGCTAAGCTGCTTCATCTGTAATTCTAAAGTGTCTTCATTTTCAGTATCTGGCAGGTCAATATGTCCTACATCAAGTTGAGAATGCAGAGAGATTCTCGAGTTTGCATTTGCTTGAGTACTGTTTCCACTTAAAACAATAAACAAAAACAAACAAAAGATAAAAAGAAAGATGTTAAATCTTAAATAAAGGAAATCCGTATACGTAAAAGATGACAACAAGTATTTTAACGTCCTCCTTCTATGATGCATCCCCCTCCTTCCCAATCTTTTCTGATACTCACCAGTGTTGCAGGAAGCTGGAGATTTTGTTGTATGATTTTTATTTTTTTTTAAATCATAACTGATAGGATCACAAGTGAATGCCTACTGTTTTAGCAGTCATTTTCACACTTAGAAGTGTGTACTCAAAAAAATTCACATGCAATGAAGAGATACAATATTGCAAGAGAAAAATCAGTTGATTTGAAACTTTTTTTTGTTCAAAGTCTAACAGATGCTTGAAGCAAGGCCACATTAAATCAAATTTCAACTCAAATTATCCAACTACATTAAAAACATTCTATGCAGCTAGCCACAGAATCCTTAGAAAGAAAATGCAGTACCCTTTGTTACAGACTGTAGGGCTTTCTCTGTCCACTGTAAAACAGAAAATATTCCCTTCCCAAAAATGTGCAACCAAGTATATATCAAAAAAAAGCTTTATATACATGTATGTCTTAACTACATCAAAATATATAGTTCATAACTTCACTTTTGAGGTACTTTCAGAAGGAATTTAATTCTGTTGGCTGCATTATAATTAATGTAATTCTGAATTAATCTAATTAGTGTTGTAAACAACATTTGAATTGCTTTGAATTGCTTTAACAATCTGTATGACTTTTATAGTGTTTGTTTTTTTTCTGTTGCTGTTAAACAAGCTGAAGAAACTGAATTGTGGCATGACTGTGCTATTTTGTCTACCTAAACATAGAAGACATCTCAAGAACAGTAATTAAGAGTTTAAAAGCTAAGATTAAGAGGATGATAGAAGACTACAAGTGAAATAAGGGAGTTCAACAATACATAGTGGTTCTGATTGCACTTACCAGAGGGTAAGGAAGGAGAGGTATCAATCAAAAACAATTCAGAAGAGGAAAGGTTAAGTTTCCAGGCAGAATTTGAAATAGACAAACAGACAGATTGAAGAGTCTCAAGATTCAAGAATAAGGAAAAAAGAGTTACTTATAGAACTGCAAAAAAAAATAGTTTATATATTACATATTATGTTCAAAAAGATAAGATTCACTATCAATTACTCTTCCATATTAGAATTAAGAATGTCAAAGAACATTATAGTAATTTCTGTTTCACTGGCTCCTTAAACATACTTTCTATTCAATGTTACATTTTTCTTTACCTTTTTTCTGAGTTACATTATATCTTCATAACAAATATGATTCAGGAGCAGTGAACTGCAGAAAGGATGCATGAAGAGAAATGTACCTTCATGAACAGCTCTCGGTATGGCCTTATACTTTTAACGAATTATCACTATCTCACCCTCTGTTTCATAAAAGTTAATGCCAATGATGAGGCATTTATGTAGATTTCCTTACTACACTAACAGCCAGAGCCATCACTCTCTCTTGCACAATATGCTCCAACATACTGAACTGTTAACTGTTCATCTTAGAAAAACAGCCAGCTCCTTGAATGCCTAAAGCCTAGAGGTCATTTATAGTGACAGATACATAGCAAAACCTGAATATAATAGACTTAAGGAGAGTAAAAATAACCTTTTACCATAACAACTCAGTTTCAAGATGCATATACACGTAACTCTGTGAGCTGTTCTCATCTGTAAAATCACTGTCTGTTTGAATACTTAGCAGTTACTCAATCATTAAGCCAATATGCCACAAAGACTCAAAAGAACTACTATTAAGCACACAGTAAGGATTTTTAAGACCTTTTAAGTTCCCACATGTTAAGCAGTAAATAAGACGGTGATTCTGGACTGGTAGCTTTAAGTAGAATCACAGAATATCCCAAGTTGGAAGGGACCCATAAGGATCACCTAGTCCAACTCTTGGCACTGCACAGGTCTGCCCAAAGTTTAGACCATGTGACAAAGTGCAAAGTCCAATCGCTTTTTAAATTCAGACAGGCTTGGTGCAGTGACTACTTCACTAGGGAGCCTGTTCCAGTGTGCGACCACCCTCTCGGTGAAGAACCTCTTCCTGATGTCCAGCCTAAACTTCCCCTGCCTCAGCTTAACACCGTTCCCGCGGGTCCTATCACTGGTGTTTACATTAAGTAAATGTTAAGTACATTGTGTCAAGATAAGTAACACATCCACACACAAACAACCACCTCAACATTTTGAGGACATGCAGTGAATTTGGAACTTCATATTGAAGCTGCAGTTTTAGAAGATATACAGCTGAAATTTGTTGTCAGATTTAGCACCAAGGTTTAAAGAGTTTATTGGAAATCTTTATAGAGCACAGTATTTTTGACAATACTTTACACTGTTACCTGTGTGATGGTCATTCAGTTTTTAAGTACTTATGTGGTCATTTGCTAACTAAAAAGAAAAAACCCTGACTTTACAGCAGTAGTCTGAATAAACATTTATTTGTGTTTTACAAATACACACACAAACAGCATAATAATAATACTAAGAGATTTGTTAAAAGTATTGGTTGGGTACAGCATATGGCAGGAAAAACTGATCTCAGGTATTCTCAACACTATTTAAAGAACTAACTGTTTGATTTTTTGCGCCATTTGATTACTTTCCATAAACATGGTTTGAATTTTAGCTGGTTAACAAAACGCACATAATCCCACACACTGCAAAAGAGTTGATGCCATAATCCTCTAATAATAATATTAATTGAAGTATAACTTTATTTCCTATTTTATTCACCTAGAAGATGCTGCATCCCAATCTTGACCATCTCCTCTAGGACGCTGAACTGTCCTTCCAATCACAGATGGCCGAGGACTACTACTCCCAGGTGATGGATTCTGAGAACGAGGAGGACCTCTTGGTTCTTGACAATAAGATATAGATGAATTCTGTGAAGCTGTGCCTTTATAAAAATCATATATCATTCATTAATGAAATCTGTTATTCTTAAAGATACTATATAATTACTTTTACCATTACTTGACTAAAGTAGCATATGAAAAGCTACAAGTCTGGCAAGCTAGGACAGCCTAACACTGGCAAGTAGCAAAACACTGAAAACTACAGTGTTAATTTATTAATAATAAATTTTGAAAATTAAAAAAACAAAACACTGGAATAATTTCATGCCATATTTTGGTAATTGTTTTAGTCTTAGAACTGCACACTGGAGGAAAATATTTTTTAAGCTACATAAGCTTCAAATTAATGCTGCACTGGATGTGGTCAAGTATTTGAAGTCAAGCATAAAGACATTGAGTTACAGAAATTAAAACATATCAAAAAAGATCCAACATGAAGAAGATTTACGTAATAACCAACCAAAATACAAACATGGTCTCTGACTAAGGCTATTGGATTTGCTGATGTTATAATGTAATTAGTACAGAAACAGCCAATTGAATTCACTGAGATTAAGAGACCAAGTATACTGGCAATTTTATGAAGAGAACCAGACTGCCATTTTAGAGAAACAAAAACGATTAAATCCAGCTGACAAAATGGAAATAAGAAAATCATTACAACTAGTCTACATTATTAAATTTACAAAATTTAAGCCCTGAAAACATTGCCCTAACAAAAAATAGCCCTAAGAACTGTAACATCTGAAACAATGATTGCATTATTCTCAGCCATCAGAATACAAAGAAGTTACCATGGTTCAAGCAATTTGTAAGTAAACTGTTAAGCACTAATAGCTCAAAAACTTTTCTGAGACTCAAAGACTGCCCACTTTCATTTTACAGATTTCATTTAGCTTTGTTTAAAAAAACAAAAAAAACTCTACTGCTAACATAAAAATAGTTGTCTACTGAAAAAGTGGATGCATGGAGTATCATAGGAAATGATTCAAATAATATATTCAAATCTGAAAGTGTTTAATATTGAAAAATAAGTATTCTTAAATAATGCAAGTACTCAAGAAACATTTACTAACATAAATAGTACTGAACATCATCACTTAGCAAAACAGTTTCACAAGATTACGTTCACTATAAAGTAGTGCTTTTATTTTTTTTAATAACATTAGACATTCTTACCTGTAAGAAAAACACAATAGTATTTAAACTATTTAAAAATACCTACCTTGCTCAGTGGAAAAAAAACTCGGATCTCTGTGAAAGTTAAGTCTGCTTCTTAAGAAGATGCACAGCTGTTGCAGGCACGACACGGCCTGCAAAGCTAACCGATGCCTTCCATCTCCTCCAAAAGCCAGGTTTAGCAGAGATAAAAGGCTCTGCAAATATAAAACCATTAACACTGGTAGTTCAATATTAATGCACTTTCATGAGCGGTCAGGATAGAAAGAACCTTGCACTAAATACAATTCACAAATGTTTCTAAGTAAAAATCATAGCAATGAATAAATAGGCTTAACTACTGTTTTCTCACTGAATACAAGACTATCAGTCTCAAAGAAAAACTGAGTTTCTCATTATTATATTTCCAATTAAACCATTGCTTTCATGATGGGACCCCCTTGGATGGTGTGTGTATGCCAGGGACACGATTTTGCCTTACCCTGGTGAAACGAAGTATTACTTCACAACACACTTCATTACTGATTAATAATATATATTATGACAACAAAATAATTTTCTAAATACAATATAGACCTAATGTCACTGTTTCAGTGCATCTAGAGTTTGACTTAAATGGACTTTTGCTAAGAAACAAATTGTAGCATTTACATCATTTCTTACTTGACAAAACTGATTCCATAACAAAACAAAATCCTTAAACTTGATGTTAGGTCTTGCCTGAACAATCTTTGGTCTTTGAAGGAAGATCTCAGCAGGAAAATCTTGCATAATCACATCCTGAAGAAGCTCACAAGTACTCCAAATTAAACTCTGGTTGCTACTTCTCAAAGAGCTAAAAATGCAGTTCGTGTTTAAATGTACATTAAAAGCAAAAAAAAAACAGTAATCATTAGCTTGAACAAGTCTCTGCAAGAAAGTTATAATCACAACACTGAAGAACCTAAAAAAAAGAAGCTGTAATTCTACTGTCTTGCGATTTTTTTTAACTTGAGTTATTCCTTAGCTATGTTAATTCTGTGTACAATAAAGTAAAAACTCCATTCCAGCTGTCATATAAAATTAAGTTCCCAGAAGAGAAATAACCATATTGATTCTGAATTTGAAATTAAAATAAGAAAGACTGGTAATTCCCTGTGAAGTTAGTGATTATCTCAGTGGTATACAGCAAGCAATCTAACACTTACCAAGCTTTGTCCATTAGTAAGGTTCATGTAGAACTTTGAAGCACTCAAATTATATATGTTGGAAGTTACATAAAGTAACAAATTTAGTAGCTATTAGTTAAAATGTGTTATAGTAAATAAAAGAGCCATTTGGATGTTCTACTTCAGTTTTCCTTTTTTTCTATTTTTACTGTTTTAAAAACCACTGTTAAAAATTCAAACATCCTGTTCCAAGGATCTAAATTTTTTTTTCTACACTACACTTTCTACATAAAGCAGATGAAAAGTTAAAAAGGTTTTCCAACTTCAGAGATCTTTTGAAAGGAAAAAAAAAGCAAAAACCTGTTATAGGAAACCTTACAGTTAACCAGACTTGCTAAATAATCAAGTTCATCACAATGCATTGCTGGCTATGCCAGCAAATCTATCCCAGCTCTCACAAGGAATCCCAGCTTTCCTTGCGAAAAGCTTCCTTGGGCCACTTCAAACATTGGTTTTCTATATGGAGGTTTTAAGAAAAAAAAAAATACCAATGCAGAAAGAAGATCTGAATGCCTCATTGCTTGAATAAGGCACTGCAACAAAAGTTATTGGCCTAAACCTAACGTATGGATTTCTCTGTCAGGTGGCAGGGTGGGGGGGTAAAGTAATGATTTTGTTCCAGCATATTCTGAAATTAACTGAGTGACATATCTGACTCACTTGACAAATTTAGAAAACTGAACCAACACAAACAAAAAACATACTCTGAATTAAACATCAAGAATTGATACAGGCATTAACAAGAATCCTGCCCTGTTACAACTCCTTGTTTATCTGCTCTGCTAAACTTCACTGTAGTATTTACAATCATTTATCAAAGATTAACTCATTGGTTATTTACAGAACACAGAAGGACAGAAGTTTAGAACCTCCAAAATCCAATTAAAAAAAAACAAAACACAATGCTTCTATTACTGTACCTTTCATTTGATGAAAGAATGTGTCGATCAGTTGAAGTAAGAGTTAGCCAAGGAAAAGTGGAAAATTTCAAGCATTTTGCTGAAGAAAAAGAAAAAAGCAGATATTTTAGAGCACATTTTATAGAAATATGAAACTCTACATTTCTACAGCAGTCAAATATGATATATGAGATATGATACTCTATATGAGTAGAGTATCTATACTAGAATATAACTATCAAATATACTCTATATGAAAGCTCAAAAATAAATACCTTTTACTAAATACATATTTAAAAAAAAATGATGCGCTACGTATGAGTTTTCAGCAATATCAAAAAGTAAAGGCCAAATCACAATGAAATATGATTATTAAGGGCAAGTTGTGCCTGACCAATCTGGTGGCCTTCTGTGATGGAATGATTGCATCAATTGATGAGGGAAGACCAACCAATGTCATCTACCTGGACTTCTGAAAGGCTTTTGACACGGTCCCACATGACATCCTGATCTCCAAAATGGAGAGATACAGATTTGATCCACCATTTATCCACCATTCAGTGGATAAGGAGTTGGCTTGAAGGTCACACACAGAGAACAGTGGTCAACGGCTCTATGTCCAGGTGAAGGCTGGTGACAAGTGGTGTCCCTCAGTGGTCTGTCTTTGGACCAGAGCCATTTAATACCTTCATCAATGACACAGACAGTTAGGATCAAGTGCGCCCTCAGCAAGTCTGTAGATGACACCAAGCTGAGTGGTGCAGTTGATATAACAGAAGGAAGGGATACCATCCTAAGGGACCTGGACAAGCTTGAAAAGTGGGCCCACAAGAACTTAACAAGGTTCAACAAGTCCAAGTGCAAGGTGCTGTACCTCAGTTGGGGCAAACCTAGACATGAGTACAGCCTGGGAGAAGAACTCATTTAGAGCAGCCCTGCAGAGAAAGACTTGGGGGTTCTGGTGGACAAAAAGCTCAACGTGAGCCAGCAGCACATGCTTGCAATCCAGAAGACCAACTGCATCCTGGGCTCCATTAACAGAGAAGTGGCCAGCAGGTTGAGGGAAGGGATTTGTGCCCCTCTGCTCTGCCCTTGTGAGGCCCCACCTGGAGTACTGCACCCAGAAGGATGTGGAGATCTTAGAATGAGTCCAGAGGAGGGCCATGAAGATGGGCTAGAGCTCCTCTCCTATGAAAAGAACTGGGAATATTTAGCCTGAAGAAGAGAAGGCTCCAGGGAGACCTCATTATAGCCTTTCAGTACTTAAAGGGGGCTTATAGAAAAGATGGAGAGTGACTTTTTACTCAGTCAGGCAATGATATGACAAGGGGGAATCATTTTAACCTAAAAGAGGGGAGATTTCGATTAGATGTTAGGAAGAAATTCTTCACTCAGAGCATGGTGAAGCACTGGAAGAGGTTGCCCATAGAAGGTGTGGATTCCCCATCCCTGGAAGTGTTCAAGGCCAGGTTGGATGGGGCTTGGAGCAACCTGATCTAGTGAGAGGTGTCCCTGCCCTTGGCTTGGAATTAGATGGTCTTTAAGGTCCTTTACAACCCTGAGCCATTCTATGGCTCTAAGATTATTGAAAATAAAATTACAGCATGCTTTAACATACTTTACATTTTTCACTACAGCTAAAGTATTTACTAGAGAAGAAAAAGATTACACTGAATGACATTTTTGTAAGCTTTGTAACTAAAGTTTTTGTGATACCAAAATTCATAAAATAGCAACAGGAAAAAGAATAACCCATATTAATATTTGAAATTGAAATTCAATCCATATAAAATCTCTATGGACTTTCTGTAATTAACATATTCCTAGGGTATATACATACCATGCGTTCTTTTGAGAGGTATTTCTAATCGTGGCATATTATTTCTATCTTGACAAAAATATCTAGTGAATAATTCCTCTTGAGGTGGAACTACAACAAATAAACAGTAAATTAAAAAAAAAGTAAACTAAAAAAAAGAGAGCAAAAGTTAATTTATCTTTATTGCTTTACCTGAACTGCCTCCTTTTTGTCCTACTACTGAAAGTGATTTAAAACGAACTCAGAAAAGCAAAACAAAACTGTAATCATGTCTCATTTTACAAGTGCATTTTGCAATTCCCCCCCTCTTTTCTTTTTTTACAGGGCTTTGCATACTGAGGGAGAAATAGCAGCTAAGATGCTATTGTAGTAATACAATAGATAAGATGCTATTTGTAGTAATAAAAGCAACTTTTATAATTAACTATCAAAAATGTCTCCATACCAATACTGCTGTTTTTTTGGGTTAGCTGAAATGTTGTGTCCTGCATATATAATATGCATATTAATATTTAATAGATGCAATCAATATGCAAACTACGTAACAAAGTCTACACAAGGTATGTAACATCAAAAGCAATCTCTCTGGAACCTATTTGATCACTCATTTATGTAATTTACAGTATAAGGAGGAAATGTGTGTTACATTTCAATTAGGGAGTTCTAAATAAGTATATTTTAAGAATGCATATATTACATTATTCCCCATACACCAGGGATCTTAGATGAAAATCTTGCTGAACTTTTATGGGGACACAGGGAGGAGAAAATAAAAAAATAAAAAATAAATCAATGAACAGCCATCAGATTGTTCTGGCAAACTGAAATTCCGAGCATTGGACAGGCCGCAAAAACAAGAGAAAAACTACTTTTATCTCTGAGATTGCACAGTGTGAGTGACAGAGCTGTGGCCATTACTACTGTACAGTCTAACATCTGGGGCTTTCCCACAGATGTTGGAAGATTATGTAAGGCCTTAGCAGTTTTAAAATAAAAACTTCTACTAGGGTCATTTACCGCTTTTTTTTTTTTTGTTCCTCCCAGAGTTAAAGTCTGCTATGCAAAGAAAGGTAGCAAAGCATGGCAGCTTAATTATAGTTTTGTTCAAAAAGTTGCTACACTCGCTGCCATAAAGCAATCTTTGGAAGTTTTTCCTGTATCATGCCTCTTTCAAGTTATAATAAGTTAATACACACTGTGAAAATGGACAGAAGATCTGATTACAAACAGGATTTTTCTTCTGCAGATAATTTCATTAAAGGCATTACATGATTAAGCTAAGGTCACACTTTTTCTGGCATAATCATAGACTTCACTGAATACCCAAGAATACATTCATCAACTACACCTCAAAATGCCTGCTTTTCAAAACCTAGAAGCTGTTCATTTACTTTATTTTCATTCTAAATAAGTCACAGTCCCAAATATATAGTTTACCTTGTTGATCTACTGAAGGCTGAGACTGAGCTTGATAATCTCCTGATAAATAACTAGAAGGAATTTCAGCAGGAAGTAAGAACAGTCCATCAACAATCCCATCAATTATAGCTTGCAAGTTTGGTTCAACATCAGCACGAAGCTGAGAGAAGAACTCCACGGCACCAATTCCAATCATCTTCTGGGCAGCAGACGGATGCTACATTAGGACAAATAATTGACAGTTAGCTGGAAGAATCTCAAGGACTTCTGAGGGAAAGGAAGGGAAAAAAGAAAAAGAGTTATAAACAACATTTAAGTTTGATTTGCCCTTTGTTTTGGGGTTTTGTAGACCTTTCACTGGTATCAAGGACATGCTTTTTCATTTCTTCTGCATAGTTGCTGTTTAGTGATTAAAACATTACACCATTTCCCCACAACATTCTCCCCAAAAAAAATGGCTGTTCATGTTTTGGACTGGCATACGCTTCATTGGGTTAAAAACTGGCTGGATAGCCGGGCCCAAAGAGTTGTGGTGAATGGAGCCAAATCCAGTTGGAGGCCGGTCACTAGTGGAGTCCCTCAGGGCTCAGTACTGGGACCAGTCCTCTTCAACATCTTTATCGATGGTCTGGATGAGGAGATTCAGTGCACCCTCAGTAAATTTGCAGATGACACCAAGTTAGGTGCGTGTGTCGATCTGCTCGAGGGTAGGAAGGCTCTGCAGGAGGATCGGGATAGGCTGGACCGATGGGCTGAGGTCAACTGTATGAAGTTCAACAAGGCCAAGTGCCGGGTCCTGCATCTGGGGCGTAACAACCCCAAGCAGCGCTACAGGCTGGGAGAGGAGTGGCTGGAAAGCTGCCTGGCAGAGAAGGACCTGGGAGTACTGGTTGATAGTCGGCTGAATATGAGCCAGCAGTGTGCTCAGGTGGCCAAGAAGGCCAACAGCATCTTGGCCTGTATAAGAAGCAGCGTGGCCAGCAGGTCTAGGGAAGTGATTGTCCTCCTGTACTCGGCTCTGGTGAGGCCCCACCTCAAGTACTGTGTTCAGTTTTGGGCCCCTCACTACAAGAAGGACATGGAGGTGCTCGAGAGAGTCCAGAGAAGGGCGACGAGGCTGGTGAGGGGTCTGGAGAACAAGTCTTATGAGGAGCGGCTGAGGGAGCTGGGGTTGTTCAGCCTGGAGAAGAGGAGGCTCAGGGGCGACCTTATCGCTCTCTACAGGTACCTTAAAGGAGGCTGTAGAGAGGTGGGGGTTGGTCTATTCTCCCCCGTGCCTGGTGACAGGACGAGGGGGAATGGGCTAAAGTTGCGCCAGGGGAGGTTTAGGTTGGATATTAGGAAGAACTTCTTTACTGAAAGGGTTGTTATGCATCGGAATGGGCTGCCCAGGGAAGTGGTTGAGTCACCATCCCTGGAGGTCTTTAAGAGACGTTTAGATGTAGAGCTTAGTGATATTGTTTAATGGAGGACTTGTTAGTGTTAGGGCAGAGGTTGGACTAGGTGATCTTGGAGGTCTCTTCCAACCTAGACGATTCTGTGATTATTATCGACTGAAATCTGTAAAACTTCAGCAAAGTTCTCTCAACCTTCTAAGAATAAATAGTAACACCGTTCCAATCTTCACTTCTCAGGAACAGTGCAAGTGCTTGTCCAAGAACAAATTAAACACTAAATGGGAAACTGAAGAAGCAGAACTCAAGCAGAAAGACAGTAAATAATCATTTTTCCAGCTACCCCTGCAATCAGTTGCACAGCAAGCCCCTCACACGGTTTTCACTTAAATTTACATAGAATGCTTTTTTTTATTCCCCTCTTAGTAAATGACAGTGCAGAATCCCATTACAAGGACCTACAAAACCACAAAACACACAGTTTTGTTTAGCACCCCAAAGACAACGTTTAAGAATAAAGGAATGCTACTCGCACCTTGATCAAACTGCTCACAAAATTCAGCACTTCCTCTTTCATTGGCACTACCGGAAAATTGAACCACTCCAGCAGGTTAAGGAAAAGTACTTTCTCCTGGACTAGATCGGCATAGGAAATCAAGTTGTGATCCAATTTCAACAGGATGTTCCTCAGAGAGCGTTCCCGTATCTCTGCCAGCTCGTGACCTGCCTCCCCCAAAGGGACAAAACCGAGTAAGATTACCGGACAATTTCTCATTCGGACAAAAACAACGCCCCTCCGCCGGGGCAGAGGAGAGGGGCGAGAAGAGCCGCGGCCCAGTAACGCGACGGGACGGACAGCGGGACGGGGGAGGGGGGAGGAGAGGGAGAAGGAGGGTGCCGCCAGCCGTTACCCAGCTTCCTGACGAGCGGCGCCAGCTCCATGGCGCTCCTGCCGCCGCCGCCGCAATTCAACCGCCGCGCCGGTTCCGCCAACTGCCCCGCCGCGCCCGGCCAGCGCCGCCCGCGGGGCATCTCGGGAAACGTAGTCCCCTTCGCTTCACCGCCCCGGCACCGCCGCGAAGCACGCTGGGAGCACGGCGCTCGCCGCACACGCATGTACAGAGAAGACCCCGAGTGTGCCGGCGGGAGCGGAAATAACTACAACTCCCATGGGACTCTGCGCGCGAACGGTCTCACCGGCGGGGAGGGGCGGTGCGGCCGGGGCTGAGCGATGATATGGCTTCGCCCAGCCCGGGCCGCGCGGCGCGTTTAGTTTCTTTGTTTAATTTCTTCAGCCAGCTTGCTGTTGGTTACCCGTGCCTTGGCAGCGCAAGGCCTTCCCATCAGTACCCCATGCAATGCGGAAGCCCACCCATGCAATTAAAAAATGTGTGTTTTTATTCTTATGGCTCAACGTGCAGCGCCCTGGTTGTGCAGTGGTGCTGCTGGGGGTCAGTCTGACCAACCCAAAACAACCCAAACCAGGCCAAGCCAAACCCAACCCAACACAACTCAAACCCAACCCAACCCCAACCAACCCCAAACCAAACCAAACCAAACCAAACCCAAACCCAAACCCAAACGCAAACCCAAACCCAACCCAAACCAGCTACCCATCTAGCAGCACTGTAATGCAAGCATTTCAATAATAATCGCCATTCTCTGCCTGGAAAGGAGCTGCCACATTGGTGTTTGTTCTTGTAGCTTGAATATAAGTCTAGGATGACAGCTTGTGGCTCCGTCTGTAACTCTACAATGACAGTTCTTCATATCTTAAGCTCCAGCATCATTCTTTGATGCACGTTTGCAACATCATCTTCTGCAAAGTTTTTTTTTTGTTTTTTTTTTGTTTGTTTGTTTGTTTTTGTCTAAGTCTAACTTCAGACATGAAGTTAATCAGGAAAGGGTCTGAGGGTCTGTTTTTCATCCTGTAGTGCCCTAATGACCCCGGGTTGGAAGCCAGCGAATGATTTATGTTTATAGTAATAACTGAGTATTTGCCAGTGTTTCTTTGATGTAACTGGCAGCACTCTGGAAATAGCCCTTGGTGACTCATGTAAAGCAAATAGGATGAACTAGTGGGTGGATCATGAGGGCCTTTTTTTTTCATTTTATTTTTTTTAATATAGCCTAGACTCTAGAATCCCTGAATCACTGAGGTTGGAAGGGACCTCTGGAAATTTTCTGGTCCACCCCCCTGCTCAAGCAGGGACAACTAGAGCAGTTTGTCCAAGAGCAAATCCAGGCAACTTTTGAGTATCTCCAAGGAGGAAGACTCCACAACCTCCCTGAGCAACCTGTGCAAGTGCTCCATCACCCTCACTGTAAAAAAGTGTTCCCTGATGTTCAAAGGGAACCTCCTGTGTTTCAATATGTGCCCATTGCCTCTTGTCCTGTCACTGGGCAGTGCTGAAAAGAGCCTGGTTCCATCTTCTTTGCAACCTCCTTTCAGATATTTATAGACATTGATGAGATCCACCCTGAGCCTTTTCTAGGCTGTAGAGTCCCAGTTCTCTTAGCCCTTCCCCATATATGAGAAGCTTCAGTCTCTTCATCATTTCTGTGTCCCTTCATTGGACTCTCCAGTATGCCCATGTCTCTCTTGTACTGTGGAGCCCAGAACCTGCCACAGTATTCTGTGTGTCATCTCACCAGTGCTGAGTAGAAGGGAAAGATCGCCTCCCTCAAACTGCTGGCAATACATTGCCTAATGCAGCCCAGGAGCCTCATTTTCAACTTGACGTCCACCAGGACTCCTCCTAGGTCCTTTTCTGCCGAGCTGCTTTCCAGCTGGGTGACCCTCAACATGTACTGGTGCCCACGTTGTTGCTTCTCAGGTGCAGGACTTTAAACTTCTCCTTGTTGAACTTTCTGAGGTTCTTGTCAGCCCATTCCTCTAGCCTGTCCATGTCCCTCTGGATACACTACTTTGTTTATAACGCAAGGCAATTTCTCAAAGCAGAATGTGTTAAACACTTAGTAAGAATGCATAGTGCATTATAGATTGCCTACTAGAGGGATGATGCTTATTTTTGAAAGATGGTGCTTGCCATCATAATTGGAAAAAATAAATTGATGATAGGTGGTGTAAAAGTAGTGGATGTTGTTGCACGTATATGCTCATAAAAAGTTTTTGTATGTAACTGCAGATGCAAAAATGAAGATGGCCTTGTTATCTTCGTAGTTTCTTTTTTGTGTTTTTTATTGCATAAGAAAATACATTTTATCGCAGCCAACAAAAAGTTGGAAAGTGTAGTACAGTATATGCAAATGATTTCTGAATGGATATATGATGCTGCCCTCTCAGTTTCCATCTGATATTTTTTCCAACCTGGTTGCAATCACTGTGCTATTATTTCATAGTAAACCTATATTAATATATAAGTTTATATTAACTCCATCTACCATATCAAGCCTGTAGTAAATTCTTAATTACAACTCTGAGCTGTCCATTTTGCAAGAGAGTATTTGTATCTGTGGAACAATAAAACAAAGGAGCTTAATTAATCTGATTATAAGCATATTATGCTTGCTGCAACTATTTTTTTTTCCACAAGATGCTGAATTTACATTGATCTATCAGTGCTTTTCAATAGCAATTACGAAAGAGATGTCACTGACTCAGTAAAAGTTCCTTTTAGATATGCGTGAAGAGCTCTCACCAGATGGGTATAGGGCTGCTCACAATTCCCCAAGTAGGTTTTCTTGGAACTTTATGAGACCCTGTATGAGAACCTATAATAATGGAGTGGATTTGTATCTCATTTGTCCTGCAAGGAGAAGGAATTGCTGAAGCTGTCATTTCCCAAAAGGGACTAAGTAAAAATGTTTCTTTAGGAAGAAACATGCATCATTGACATCTATAGGAATGTTCAATAGATACCTTTCTTGACTCTTTGAATATGGTCTATCAATATTGCATGTGTAAAACAAATGTTTTCTTACACTGTCTTCAGTGTCTGAATTCATAGCTACAGAAAAGATTCATAGTTGCTATCAATGCACAGGTGCCACGTGTACACTCTCCATTGCTAGTATACTCCTCTGCACTGTAAGTGCTGGCATTTCATTCAGATTTTATTAGCTGAAGGCCTAATTAAGTTCAACTGAAGAAATATTCCTAGCCTTGAACAGTAGCTTCAATTTTGTTGCTCCTGTTGTAGACCAGAAAAAAGGTTTTGTGTACCCAAAACAGTGATCCAGAGGCACGCTTTATCAGCTGATATAATGTATTCTATGCTATCATGGCTCAAACTGCTATTCAAGATGATCAACAGTAATCAGATGTGCATTGCTACATATAGAGGAACGACATCTTAAAGGTAAAGGGTCTCTCTCCTAAGAAAAATAAAAAGCAAACAAACAAACAAAAACTTTTATTGAATACACGAAAGGAAAGAAAATGGTAGATGGATTAAAAAATTGTTGCTGGGATTCTGAGAAAATCTAAATAGGAGAAGAAGGTTCTATCATTATTAGGAGCACTGATTCCCTGTGTGTCTTCATCTCCTGTTTTGGACTCCCACTAATGCTTGCACTTCCTCCTACCTCCTATTTCCCATTAGCCTGCAGATTCCCATAACTGCTTCTAAAACCAGTTTGACTTTTTCATCTCCACTAGCATTATTTAACGTGAATATCTGTTCTACCATGTATATTCTTATTGATCTGAAGTCCAAATGTGTAGGAGTTTCATCACTGGGGAAATTAGTCACCGAATCTCATTTACATTGTCCCTTGATACTTTCTTACCGTACTCTACATAAGATGTACTTTAAAGAACTGCCTACTCCTATATCCTCACATGCATGGTGTCTATAATTGCAATAACTTTTTCTTCTAATCTCTTCTATATCAGTTGTATTTTATCCTAAGCTCTAATTTTGTGCCAAAAGCCATCTTTTAGAAATTTCACTACAGGATGCTCTGTAACTTTGAAATTTCACTTCAGTTAAATGCCTTAGAGAGAGATGAGTTTGAAAAAAAAAATAATAAAAAAAATCTCCTTTTATTTTTATTTATTATTACTGTGATTCATTCAATGCAGGATGAGGTCATATTATCTTTGCATTCTTTTTTCAAAGTTGTGTATTCAAAATAAAATTTATTTCCTTTTGAATTCTGTCCTCTTATATTCTTCAAGTTGCTCTGAAGATCACCATATCAAAGACTATATATGACAGTCTCAATTCCACTTTTGATAATATTATTACTGTACTTCTGAGCTTAAGTGTTGCAGTTTATGATTCTCCATGAATTTCTTGCTGTCTGACTTTTCACGTACACCAAAGAGCAGCAGTCTTGTGAAGAAACATGAGGTCATGTGGGATGCAAAAAAATAAAAATAAAAATAAAAATAAATGAATTCTAGGTGCTTCTCCAAATAAAATACCAGATGGGGACTGTGATGCCCAAGATTTGTTGACCTCTGTATTTAAAATGAAACTTGTGACTGAAAGATGGTAAAGAGGGAGGACAGAAAACAAAGAGAATGAAAACAGTAGGAATGGAAGGAGTCAGAAACGATCAAGAGAATTTAGATGAGGAATTCCCCAGCTGAGAAAATTATGTATTAACCATCCTCTCTATTGCACCCTCTGTTGCTGCATATCTACTGCACCCTCAGCAAGTTTGCCAATGACGCCAAGCTGTGTGGTACAGTAGACACACCGGAGAGAAAGGGATGCCATCCAGAGGGACCTTGACAGGCTTGAGACATGGGCCTGTGCGAACTTCATGAGGTTCAACAGGGCCAAGGGCAAGGTGCTGTGCATGGATCAGGGCAATCCCAAACACAGTTATGGGCTGGGCGGAGAATGGATTGAGAGCAGCCCTGATGAGAAGGACCTGTTAGTGTTGGTGGATGGGAAGTTTGACATGAGCCAGCAGTATGCACTTGCAGCTCAGAAAGCCAACCATATCATGGGCTGCATCAAAAGAAGTGTGGCCAGCAGGTCAAGGGAGGTGATTCTCCCCCTCTACTCTGCTCTCATGAGACCCCACCAGGAGTACTGCATTCAGCTCTGGAGCCTCCAGCACAAGAATGACATGGAAGTATTAGAATGAGTCCAGAGGAGGGCCACAAGGATGATCAAAGGGTTGGAGCATCTCTCCTATGAAGACAGGCTGAGAGAGCTGGGGTTGTTCAGCCTGGAGAAGAGAAGGCTCCAGGGAAACCTTATAGTGGCCTTCCAGTACTTAAAGATAGCCTACAGAAAAGCTGGGGAGTGACTCTTTGTCAGGGAGTGTAGGGATAGGACAAGGAGTAATGGCTTACTTAAACTGAAGAAGGGTAGATTTAGCTTAGATATTAGGAAGAAGTTCTTCACTCAGAGGGTGGTGAGGCACTGGCACAGGCTGCCCAGAGAAGCTGTGGATGCCCCATCCCTGGAAGTGTTCAAGGCCAGGCTGAATGGGGCTTGGAGCAACTGGTGGCAACTTGGTCTAGTGGGAGGTGTCCCTGCCCATGGCAGGAGGATTGGAACTAGGTGATCTTTAAAGTCCCTTCCAACCCAAACCGTTCTATGATTCTATTAATTCCAGAGCCAATTTAAAAGAATCCTTTCCTATTCTGGAGGCCTGCTGCCACCCACAGCTTTCTCATCCTTCTCTATTTGCTAGCTGCTATTGACAAAAGAGTATGCCAGTATAGAAAATTAAAAAAATATATAATAATAATAATTGGTTGCCTATCTGTGCAGTCCATACTGGACCTACTGTACATATACTGTAAATACAACATATGCAGAACTGTGTGTTTATCACTTTAAATGACTAATAGATTCCTGAAATTAGCATTCAAAATCAGTAGGGTGATAGCAGACTTCTAAAGTTTTCCTGTTAACATTAGTGAAGCTGCATATATAAAAACCCTTTCCTTTGTGCTTTTTTACAGCCAGGACCAGCTTTTCATTACTGCATTATATTAAAGCTTGTGACAAGATCTCAACAGGTGCTTTATTGTAGATTCTTGAATTTTGCTGCTTCCAAATCAGGTACATAGTACCCAACCTAAATGCATGTTACAAATGTTTGTGTTTTCAGCAGTTCAGATGCAGATTTGGAAGAAGCTCATTTATGAGATTATTAATTTGTTGTTTATTATATATTTTCTTCCCTACTGAGACTTTGTAATTTCCTTTGTTTTTCCCTTAACTGGATCTTCTGTGCTAAATTGCATATGCACATATGCAACTGACTTACAGAGTGGTGCAGAAAAACTACTTGCGTATATATAATAGCTAGAAAATTTAATTTCATACAGATTATTGTATTTGGTGAGTCAGTCAATATAAATATCTACCATGAAAGAGCAAAACAAAAGGAATTAAAAAAAAAAAACATAAGTGAGAAAATTTTTCTCCCATGATGTTTGCTAAAAACATATAAAAGTATGTTTTTTCCATTGCAGGTAATGAACTTCTGGAATTTCGCAGCACACAAGGTTGTCAATGCAGATAGTAAAAGTAAGTTCAAAAAAAGAGTAGACCAATCAGTGGAGAACAGGCCTGTCCATAGCTGTGGTTTCTGGGCAGGATGAGGCATAAACAGATCAGAGAATATAGCTTTCCTTAAGCAGTGCCTCAGGTCGTCGCTCAGATACAGAATACTGCACTAGAGTAGCCTTCTCCAGTAAGGCACTCTTATTTTCTTCTGATGTGTGAATTTAGATCCTATCAAAGGAAACACACCAGGGAGAGAAAGGGAGCACAACACAGAGAATTCAGACGAATAAACTGATTAGCCTTTACAATTCTGAAAAGGTCCTCATACACCACATCAGCTTTCAGCATTTGTCAGATTCCAAACCTTTCAAATAGGAGATGTAGTGTGCAGATTTTTAGTGACCTTTAGTAAGTATTTATTCCCTCAGAAATGGCTTTAAACTAAAAGAGAGGAGATTTAGATTAGAGGTTAGGAGGAAATTCTTCATGGTAAGGCCCTGGAACAGGTTGCCCAGAGAAGCTGTGGATGCCCCATCCCTGGAGGTGTTCAGGTTGGATGAGGCCCTGGGCAACCTGATCTGCTGGGTGGCAGCCCTACCCACGGCAGGGGCGTTGGAACTGGATGATCTTTAAGGTCCCTTCCAACCCAAATCATTCTGTGATATTATTCTATGATATGAAATATAAAGCCAACTTAGATTGAATGTCGGCATGTTTCTTTTACCAAAATGAAAATACTGGATTAAAATGCTGTACATTGTATCTTCATCCACTTCACAGATAGGGCTGGCAAGGTGGTGCCTAACATATATAACTGCACTGCTTTATTTGAGGGCTGAGTGCCTTACATATGATTTCTGGCTCTGGATGTATAATTACCATGTATATTTTCCCTTTTAAAAACAAATTCTAGTTGCATCATTTAAAATCAATAAACCTCTCTGATGAACCCCTGAATGTTATTAAAACATCGAGCATTTTGATTTGTATAACTGAACTTCTTTACTGTTTTCCAATATTTTAACATAGTGGTTAGTGCACTTAATAAAAATGGTTTATTTTAAAAGGAGCTCTTTCTGCAGTTTCTTGCTCAAGATGGTCTACAATTCTTGAAAACATTAATTTTTGATTACTGTTAAATTGTCATGGAGGTTACCCTTTCCTGATAATACTAATCACATAATCACAGAATCACAGAATCGTCTAGGTTGGAAGAGACCTCCAAGATCATCTAGTCCAACCTCTGCCCTAACACTAACAAGTCCTCCACTAAACCATATCACTAAGGGCTACATCTAAACGTCTTTTAAAGACCTCCAGGGATGGCAACTCAACCACCTCCCTGGGCAGTCCATTCCAATGCCTAACAACCCTTTCAGTAAAGAAGTTCTTCCTAACATCCAACCTAAACCTCCCCTGGCACAACTTTAGCCCATTCCCCCTCGTCCTGTCACCAGGCACGTGGGAGAATAGACCAACCCCCACCTCTCTACAGCCTCCTTTAAGGTACCTATAGAGAGCGATGAGGTCTCCCCTGAGCCTCCTCTTCTCCAGGCTGAACAACCCCAGCTCCCTCAGCCGCTCCTCATAAGACTTGTTCTCCAGACCCCTCACCAGCTTCGTTGCCCTTCTCTGGACTCTCTCGAGCACCTCCATGTCCTTCTTGTAGCGAGGGGCCCAAAACTGAACACAGTACTCAAGGTGCGGCCTCACCAGAGCTGAGTACAGGGGGATAATCACCTCCCTAGACCTGCTGGCCACACTGCTTCTTATACAGGCCAAGATGCTGTTGGCCTTCTTGGCCACCTGAGCACAGTGCTGTCTCATATTCAGCCGACTATCAACCAGTACTCCCAGGTCCTTCTCTGCCAGGCAGCTTTCCAACCACTCCTCTCCCAGCCTGTAGCTCTGCTTGGGGTTGTTACGCCCCAGATGCAGGACCCGGCACTTGGCCTTGTTGAACTTCATGCAGTTGACCTCAGCCCATCGCTCCAGCCTATCCCGATCCTCCTGCAGAGCCTTCCTTCCCTCGAGCAGATCAACACACGCACCTAACTTGGTGTCATCTGCAAACTTACTGAGGGTGCACTGAATCCCCTCATCCAGGTCATCGATAAAGATATTGAAGAGGACTGGCCCCAGCACTGAGCCCTGGCGGACTCCACTAGTGAGCGGCCTCCAACTGGATTTGACTCCGTTCACCACAACTCTTTGGGCCCGGCCATCCAGCCAGTTTTTAACCCAACAAAGCGTATGCCAGTCCAAGCCACGAGCAGCCAGTTTCTTGAGGAGAATGTTGTGGGAAACAGTGTCAAAAGCCTTACTGAAGTCAAGGTAGATCACATCCACAGCCTTCCCCTCATCCACCAAGCGCGTCACTTGGTCATAGAAGGAGATCAGGTTTGTCAAGCAGGACCTGCCTTTCATAAACCCATGCTGACTGGGCCTGATCGCCTGGTTGCCCTGCAAGTGCCGCGTGATGACACTCAAGATAATCTGCTCCATGAGCTTCCCTGGCACTGAGGTCAAACTGACAGGCCTATAGTTCCCGGGTCTACCCTCCGGCCCTTCTTGTAGATGGGCGTCACAGTTGCTAGCCGCCATTCGACTGGGACCTCCCCTGATAGCCAGGACTGCTGATAAATGATGGAAAGCGCCTTGGCCAGCTCCTCCGCCAGTTCTCTCAATACCCTCGGGTGGATCCCATCCGGCCCCATCGACTTGCGTACATCCAAGTGCTGTAGCAGGTTGCCAACCATTTCCTCATGGATAGTGAGGGCCACATCCTGCTCCCCATCCCATTCCACCAGCTCAGGGTACCGGGTATCCAGAGAACAACTGGTCTTGCCGCTAAAGACTGAGGCAAAGAAGGCATTGAGCACCTCAGCTTTTTCCTCATCTTTTGTAACTAAGTTTCCCCCCGCATCCAGTAAAGGATGGAGATTCTCCTTAGTCCTCCTTTTTGTGTTGATGTATTTGTAAAAACGTTTTTTGTTATCTTTAACGGCAGTAGCCAGATTGAGCTCCAGATGAGCTTTGGCCCTTCTAATTTTGTCCCTGCACAGCCTCGCAGCATCCTTAAAGTCCTCTTGAGTAGCCCGCCCTCTTTTCCAAAGATTATAAACCCTCCTTTTTCCCCTAAGCTCGAGCCACAACTCTCTGTTCAGCCAGGCCGGTCTAGTTCCGCGCCGGCTCGTCTTTGGGCACGTGGGGACAGACCACTCCTGAGCCATTAAGATTTCCTTCTTGAAGAGTGCCCAGCCTTCCTGGACTCCTCTGCCCTTCAGAACCTCCTCCCAAGGGACTCTGCCAACCAGTGTCCTGAACAGCTCAAAGTCAGCCCTCCGGAAGTCCAAGACAGCGGTTTTACTGGTCCCCTTCCTGACTTCGCCAAGAATAGAGAACTGAATTCTATGCATTCTATAATGCTGCACATCATTGCAAAGGATAACAACATTTCAATAATTAATTTAATAATTATTTTCAATAATCAGTTCTTGAATTTGGCAGATACTCCCATTTTAGTCAACATTATGACATTTTTATTTTTATTATGGTGTAACTGTAATTAAATTGCCAAGTCTAGGTCAAAACAGGAAATAATCCCTCTTAAATATTCGTAGAGGATTCATTTTATGTCATATTAATTTATAGACTAGTAAACGCTTTGGGTTACATTAATAAAACTGGAAACAATTTTGAATATTATTACTCTTAATTAATAAAAATAGTATCTGCAAATGGTACTATACTCCTTATTTACCTGAGTAAGTGGCCTTTCTAGACTCTCATCATTACCCCCACACAAGTAGGCCACATAGTCATATTCACAGGTATGGCCATTAACTAACCATTGCACTTACTTCAGAGTCTCTGGGTTACATAAGGAAAGACAAGATGGTTGACTGCTTCCCATTTAATGTTTTTCTCAAGTGTTACCCTTTGCTTAGAATTAATAAATAACTAAAAACAATCCCAAAGATAAAGGAAAAGTGATTCTGTTTCCATTCTGTCTATTTGAGAATCTACAAAGTTTCTCAAAATTATGGTTCTAATCACACAGGTAGGAGGTGGCCTGCTGTTAACACACAGGGCTTGCATCTTGTAAACATTATAGATTCACACAATTACGTGAGGCAGAAAGGACACGAGGGAGAAAATTACTGAGGCAAGTATTCTAGTGCAAATTGCAGCCTGTCTTGAGTAGGGTACAATTTATAAAAAGAAAAAATCTCACAGTAGTGATTTGACTTGAGAAGCAGTTGGAATTGTATATTTTATATTCTCAACTTTTCTAGCTTTTAAACAAATGCTGAAAATAGTGATGTCTGAAATATTTGACTCTGGAATTAGATGCTCTTTATCTCAGGTGGAAGAAATATATTAGGAACGTTTTCTGTTGCCAAGATCCTTAAAATTATCAAAATATTTTCATTTCTAATTTGAACACAACTTCAAAACAGTATATGCATGAATTCCAAGTTTAGACTTGATTTTTGCATGGATTGTCCTTAATACAGATATTTCTTTTATTTCTCCCCCAAACTTCCTAGACTTTCAAACAGAATCTTGGAAACCAGGTATCCTGTGATATCATTTGTTGTACTCCGACTACTGCTGTTGTTGGATTTGTTACTGCATGTTTTTATAAAGGCACAGTAACTCTCAGTGATTCTAGTACTGCATATTTCTCAGTTGCTGTCTGTGAAGGCAGCAGAAAGCCACATGGCTCATCACTGCCCACAAATGTGACATCATGACATCTGCAGGATCTGTAATTGCCTGAATGCTCTTGGGCAGTAATGTGAACAATGTGAGACTCAATTTTTGGCAAGCTTTCAGAGCTTGTTAAAACAATTAAATGGTCCTGGAAAAACGTTTCCCTGGTATTACAAATTAAATGAAAACAAAAAACAAAACGGCTTTGAAAGAATCGTGCAGATCCATCATTGCTTAAAGTATTTTGGGCTCCACAAAGCTAACTGCCAACGCTGTGAACCAGGAGGTTCACAGCTGTGTTGTGATGGGTCACCTCCTCATGGGCCTTCACCATGATCTGGGCATGAGCCAGAGGCTGGCACTGCCTGAGGCCTGGCGCAGAAGGAGCTCTGCCCACAGTGGTTTCTTGGAGACATTTGAATTCCCTCTTTCCCCCAGCAGGAGGAAAAAATATGCCTCAGTACAAAGGCAGATTCTCATAGTTTGCCCATTTTCCCACTCAGCCTTTTATCTTCCTCTGAACTGCTAAGAACTGCGGAGTGTCAGCTGGCATGTTTTGAATGTCAACTCTTACTTTTTTTTTGATCCCCTAAGCACTTTTTTGAAAGCATCTTACCCAAATTCACCTGCAATACTTGTGAGAGTTATAGTGTATGCACGAAACCCATTTTCCATACAAAACTTCAGTTCTGTCCTTTAAAACAGGCGTTTTTCCAAATATCCTGAGAACATTTTTCAGAAGTCAATTTGAAAATGTAACCATATGTATGCCTTCACGTAGCCATATTTTCTTAGTTAACAGACAAAAATAAGTTTTTGTTAATGTCACCCTGCTAAGTCGGGGTAGATACTGAGCAGTGAGCAGGATGGGTTATATTCTGCCTCCAGAATTAGCTGTAGAGCTGATTATTAGCAGCAAATGACATACAGAAGAGAAAGGCCATGGTCCATTTTCAGGTTGCTGAACATATAGTGTTCATCTACTGACATGTCACCTGGGAGAATAAACGAGATGCTGATGGACAGCCACCTAGCATGGCTGCCAACTTGTCATTTCACAATTTTTTTCTGATCATAATTTCATTTGGTTAACAAACTAAATATATAACACAGACGCTTCAGTCACACTTGGTCATGTGTTAGAATACTGAAGCTTCGATGTTAGTGCTACTTAAAAAGGCAAAACAAACCAAACACCTATGTTTCTCTAGCACTGCGGGTTTATATATATATGTGTGTGTAAGTAACACGAGAAGATTTCCACACAGTCTCTCTTCACCTCTCTCTGATTTCCACCTACTTTTACCTCAATAATCTGAAGTATTGATAAGCATTAAAACATGGTAAATATTCTGCCATTATTAATGAGTCAGTTGTGGCTGGTTTTCAAAGTATAAATGACAAAAATATATGTATTTTTGCAATGCCCGGCAATGCCTTTTTCTAGTTTCATATAGGAAAACTTTATTAATAGCATCCTAAAGATACCAGACATATGACACATGCTGGACTAAAAATATTTTTATTCAGTACTGAAATCCTTACCATCTTGGTTCTCACATTTGTCTTAGTCTACCTACTAGCAAATCTTATACAAAATATGCATATTTGGATTTAACAGTGATAAAATTATACAATGTTTTAATTTACATTTTTTCATAGAAAGACAATTAGTTTACAGTTAGTATCTAAACATTCCAAAGATCTATATTTAGTGAAGAAAAATACACTTTTTAAAATAAGTGATATAATGGTGGCTTCTGCTGTTTGTTGGACAGTGCTTCTATTCTCAGTTTACAGGACAGAAATCTGTATTCCCTAACATAATGGTATTTTTTAAGGTTTTACTTTTAAATTATTGTTATTGTTTGTTTGTTTACAAATTGAATCCTATATGTTGAATGTAGGCCATAGCAAATGGCCAGCTTAGCCATATACACCTTCCAATTCTTAATGTCAGAGGAAAGAGTAACCCAGTATCTATCTATGGCTCTGTTCACTGCATAAAGGAAGCAGATATATACTTGTCTCTATGAAAGCAATTTATTAGAGAAATGTTCCTTGAAATTGTCTCTTGGTCTGCACTAAGCAAATTTTCTCAGCTGATACGGGAAGAAATCTGGGTTAGACAGCTATAAAAGAGGTCCAGCCGGCCTAAAGCAGTTCAACAGCTCTTTTAATAAGAAGGCTCTAGCAGAAGAATGTGAGGACTGTTTCCAGAGCCAGCACATTTCTCTTTACAATTTAATTAGCTTTGCAATTAGAAAATAACTAATTTCATTAAGAATCCATTTGAGCTCTGTGACCCTCTCAGAAAGCAGCATGTGGATTCTCCGTTGCTAGTGCTAGATAATCATTTGTCCAATATGAAGCACAAATCACTTTGTTAGGTCTAAATTTTTTCATTCTCTTGAGTCAGAGGTCTGTTGCTGGCTCACAGTTTAGTAAAAAAATAACTGAGGTTTCATATCACCTCACCATGTACAGATTAAACAACATTTAGCTGGTGATGTTTCAAAATCAGACATTTAGTCCCAGATTGTGCCTGCCCAGATGCCTCCTTTAGCTCCAGGCCACCCATTTAACCATCAGAAATCTGTATCACTGCATAGACGTCTTTCAGCAAAATGACAAGCTGTTAGATAGCATTTCTCCATAAGTGTGCGCATAGGAATGAGGATAAAGAATAGCATAGTCTTCTGTTTCCTTTTTTTGCTCTTTTCAGAACTTGATGTATTTCATCAGGACCTGTCAGAAGTGATGACAGAAACCTCATTAGTGGCCAGCAGTAGCCTTGACACTGTTCAAGCAATGATGCTGTTGATGCACAGATGTCCACAGAGCAGGACGGGTACAGAAGAAAGTGTGCGCATCTCTCCATAAGGGGAGCAGCAGCAGCTGCTTCATCTGCCCTCCCAGCACAACAGGAAGCATCACTGGAAACTGTTATTAGTGTGCAGCTCATCTTCCTCACTGCTAGCCTAAGGACACAGCTACAATCTAGCCCCAAATTACTGCCCGATAAGTTGTACAGTCTAAAATGCCATGATCCTTCTCTCTTCGACTACAACATATTGCTGTCTGAAGATCAGCTGCAGCCTCACTGTTTTGTGTTTGTAGACACCCAGTGCTTGACATACTGTTTATGATGTGTAACAACTAATGAAGAGGGGGTTCGTTAAATCTTTTTTCTTTTTTTTTTTTTTTGGGGGGGGGGGGGGGACGGGAGGGGACGTGGGGGGTGACAGGGAGTGGTCTGGTTTTAAAGGAAAGGTTCTAAAAATGAAAAATGGAAGACATATGAGCTGCCCTATATGTTTTGTATAGCTACCTTACAAGAGACTGGTGATGCAGACAATTCTTTTTGCATGCCCTGAGGACTGAAGTGCAGCAGAAACACAACCTGGGAAAATGGGAAACCCTGAGATATGTAAGACAGGTAGAAGCATGATTGAGCAGTGACTCCAGGAGATATCCAGAAGCAGAGGAATATTCATCAGCTTCTATTTGACCACTAGGTATATTATTGTCCCTGAAAGACATTTTTCAGGTCTCATATATTAAGCCAGCAATCATAATGAATTCAGCTTGCAACATTTCAAAATAGCATTTCCAGATACTTAATGAGTACTCTGGAGCTTGCTGGATTCCTTTTTCTACACCTAGGCATCGCTGTCCCAAGTGACAGCAGTGTCTGGGACACCTGGTAAAGAGCACAACAGACTTTACTTACAGTCAGTAGGTCAGAAGGAAAGCTGGTTTCCTGCATGTCCCTTTGAGGAACACTAAGGGAAAATTTAATGCAGTAAATGACTTCAGTGGTATAGTAACTGTCTTAAGACAAATTACTAAAGAAAACAATGCGTGACCTGTATCACTATCAAAAGAGAGGACAGAACTATCCTTTAGCTCCTCAAAGACTGTAGACTATTTACTAAATATCCTTTTAACCATGCAAGGATGGGTTAGGGCTTGGAGTTTTCATGAGCAGCTAAAAGAGCTAGATACCCCATTCCTATTAACGGTAATGGAAACTGGGCATTCAGTGTTGCTAGGCAGTTTTGCAACATCCACGTTTAGATATTACAAATGAAAAAAGAAAAAAAGTGTAGAAAGTCTTCCAGTTCATTTTTGCATTAAAGGGAAGAATGTTCTCTGCAGTACTGATGAAGGATTTAGTCTATATTGACTGTTTCTAACAATTTCTAACTTTATTTCCATGTAATTATTCTGAACTTTTTTTTTTACTTAATATAGATTTGACTAAACATTGATTTTTTTTTTCTGTATTCTGTTTTGCATGCTTACATTTTCATTCCTGAAAGACAATAGACTCTTTATTCCCATCTTTGATTCTAACACCCTTTGTACATTTATCAATGGGTAGCATGTTGTTTGTCTCAAATTTTTTTCCTGATGCAATTCAATGCATATTCATTGTTATTAATTTTCTTAATTCATCAGTTTCCACAAGCTTTTCCTTCTATGAAGGATTTTATCTTCAGATTTTATCAATGTGATTTAGAAACTATAGTACATAAAAATGCAAGCCCCCTGACAGCATTTCTGATTGCACACAGAGGTTGAAACTTTGGTCTGTGTTATTTTCTCTGACTTAGGGCACAGTCAAGTCAAGGTATAATTTTAAATTGTTGTCAAATCACCAGCCTAAGACATATATATTGGATTGTTCAAAAACAACCTAGTTCCTTACTCTTAAGAATTTAGATTCTCTCTTAACTATTTTGCTGGTCATTTGGAAAAATAAGAAATGTCAAACCCTGATATCAAAATACTACCAGGATTCAGGACAGCAGGAGACAAATGTCTCTAAACAAGTCTCAACACTACTCAGTCCCAAAATATTTCTGTTCCATATTTTATTCAGAGAAAGTGAGAGATGATTTAAGCACTGTTTTACAACTAATTTTTTAAATGTTTTCCAAACCTGAGGCCTTATATGATAAACATTCATGCTGAAATTGTGTGACAATTACTAGCTTCAAAAAATAGAGTTTAACGTAGTGACCCTGCAATAACCCCAACGATTCGGCTGCTTCTAAGACAAAATGATATATTACAGTAAAATATATAGACATACTTAAAAAATTCCTTCTGAGAAAATGAGCAGTAATTCACTACTGAAGAAATTCCACTGACTTCATAAGCTGTGAAAGTGTGAATACTCTGCAAAAGAATGCCAGTAGAAATCCACAAAGATCTTGTTACTTAAATATTTCATCAGAAGTTATTTGTTATTGATGTGACAGTTTTCATAGTTAGCACAGCAAGATACCTCATGCAGCAGCCATAAAATGTCCTTTTCTAGCAGAAACTCTGTCCTCGTGTGTGAAGGATATTTCAGTAAAACGCACAGCCGTGAGGGCATGCACACACATACAGTCACCGGCATTTTTAGTATCAACCCTCTCCTTCTCCTCCAGTTTCAAGTCTGGCTTTTTATTTAACTGTCTCTGTCTATTTTTCACTTTTTTAAATAACTGTTTTCATAGTTCCCATTGATTTAAGTTCGCTGAGAAGAGTCAAATACAGCTGTAGACTGAGACATGCATTTGAGGGGGAGGAAGTGCACAAAGATGCCAAGGATCCAGGCACAACAAGATGATTATGGTCTTGCACAGAGTCCTGTGAATTAAGGAAGCCTAGGGGCTCAGCTTATTGTTTGGACAATTTAGGAAGTAGTTGCATCTTCTAAGCTCTCAACAGTATTATACAATTATTTTGGTATTTGAGAGAGTAGCCAGACTTCCTTTTTAGATGAAGCATCCCACGCTGGGCAAAGCTTTAGATAGATTACCAGGTCTAGATAGGATGTTAATCCAGATGTTGATCATGTATGATAAATCCTGTATTTGTATTTTTCTATGGCACAAATAAAGCTAGAGTTTTACTCTCTGTGCTACTCTTCGTTTAATCTGAAATCTTAACATTTTAAAAGTTTTACTTCGAAAGATTCTAAATATTTTTGAAGTTTCAGGCTTCAGTTGTAAAATAGAGGTTTCTAAAGAAGACACTCATTCTTTTGATAACAGATGAGTCAGAGAACAACATAGACATGGGCTTCTTGCCTGTAAACTTATATTAATAGAACTTCCTTGTTTGAGAAAATTGTTCATAACTTCAAAAGGAGATACCGGCCCAGTTAAAGTAAACACTCCTAAGTGCCCGGATATGACTAGTTTTGGAAAGAAAAGGTATTGATATCAGAGATAATTTGGCTCAGCAGTAGAGCAGAAAAGTTGCAATGAACAGTGCAGCATTTCAGGATGCTGAAGTGCACTTTAGTGATTATTCCTGGCAAATGGCATGGAAACAACTCTTGCAAAATGTGGAAAGATACAATAAGGTGCTCTGGATTGCCAGATAAGTGATCTCTATGGGCTAACTTTTAGTTTGGCTGGAGCGATATGATAATGAAAGCAAAAATAAAATACCCTCTTAAGGAATTATGAGCTATCTAATCATAACTACTACAGATAGAAAATGTCTACACTGAAATTTCTACTATACTTGCATACAAAGGAAGAGGTCAAATTTTAAAAGGAGGTCTGATTCTTGGCTGGGGTAAAGATCCTTGAGACCTTCACTCAAGGTAAAAAAAAAAATATATCATTTTTACAGTTTTATATTTTTCCAAAGTACTCAGGTGAGTTCATAATTGTATGGAGGGTTTTATCCCCATGCATCACTGAAATCAATGGGACCAAGTCTCATAACACTAGATGGGCTGGCCTGGCATGGACACTACATCTAAAACGCAGGAAGAAGAGGTATATATACAGTCAAGCATACTCAGAATTACACGCTTTCTTGTATTATTGGGAATATATTATTAAAAGATTGAACATCCCAGTACCTGTGCTTCCCTTTTCCTTCTTTTTCTTTCTTTCTCTCTTTTTTCCTTCCTTTATTCCTCCCTTCCTCCCTTCTTTTCTTTCTCTTTCTTTCTTTCTCTTTCTTTCTTTCTTTCTTTCTTTCTTTCTTTCTTTCTTTTTCTTTCTCTCTCTCTTCTTTCTCTCTTTCTCTCTTTCTCTCTTTCTCTCTCTCTCTTTCTCTTTTTCTCTCTCTCTCCTCTCTATTTCTCTCTTTCTCACTCTTTCCCTCTTTCTTTCTCTTTTCCTTCTTTCTCTTTCTTTCTCTCTTTCTCTTTCCTTCCTTCCTTCCTTCCTTCCTTCCTTCCTTCCTTCCTTCCTTCCTTCCTTCCTTCCTTCCTTCCTTCCTTCCTTCCTTCCTTCCTTCCTTCCTTCCTTCCTTCCTTCCTTCCTTCTTTACTTCTTTTTGAAAGGAATGAATACTCAATTCTGTGGCATCCCACATTATTTCATGGCTGGTGAAATCTCTGTTGGAAATCCTAAAGATATGGGAAGGTCTTAAATAGAAAGTACTGATGACTATATTTAACTACATTTATATAACTGACACAGGAAAATGTTACTTGGGATTTTCAAATCAAACTTTTCAAGCCAAAGAAAAAGGGAGATAAAAGTATTGTAATGAAGGACATTGATTATCTGTTTTTTGTCCTCAACTGTCTACTACATGTAATATTTCCCATGCACATACAGTGAAAAAAAAATAGAACATAAGGACAGGAAGAACTAGGAAAACAGAGAAAGTTATCTTTGTTATTTTATGGATTACATTTCTCATTTGTTATGCCAAAATTTTGCATGTCCCACATACACATATCAATGTATGTGGGATCATAATCATAAAATTTAGGACTTTTTTCAATATGATTAACAGCATAAAATAGATAATTTTTACATGGAAATGACTGTAATCAAAAGTCAAATTCCAGGGCACATATGCTACAAACAATTTTGGCTCAGATTTCATTAAGTTCTGCATAATGCAAACGTACTTTGTAAACAATTGCTGAGTCACAAATTATGTAAATTACAAACAGAACAAATTTATAAGATCAAACAGCCTATCTCTTGGCTGTTATAGGATTGTTCTTTACACTCACCACTACAGTCTACCTCGCTATCATTAGAAAAAGAGATTAATGTATACTGAATTCCCAATATTACACATTTTGCATTTAAATGATCTGTCATGGCTAAATATTTTGCTATTTTAGGTCAACTCAGAAATGACTAGTGCCCTCCTCCCTGCTTTCCCCAAGTTAATATAGCTTAAAGGGGCATCTTCAGGGGATAACATATTCCCTCTCTGAGGATTCTGACACTTGACTTTTTGGGTGGTCCTGTGCGGACCCAGGAGTTGGACTTGGTGATCCTTTTGTCTCCCCATCCAACTGAGGATATTCTATGATCCTATGATTGACAGCAATTGCCTCCACCAAAATACTCTACAGGATACACTACACTGAAATCAATCAATGCTGTTAATTCAGCCATATTTAATGCCATTAAAATATGCCTTATGTGAAAATTAAACATGAATTAACATCTAAGAACATTTACAGATTCAAATAAATTTCCTTTTCAATGTAAAATTTCAATTCCTGCTCACTCACCCCCAGGATTTTAACAATTCTGAGCCCTCTGATGAACTGGATTCACACCTTTTGTCCCTTTTCCACTACATTTTTCCAATTCATTTTTCCATGGTTCTGAGACCCTTATTCCTCCAAAGTGGATTGGCTCACTTATTTTTAGATATTCTTCATATTAATGCCAACAGATATAGAACAACTGGGGAAAATTAATGCTAACTTCTCATTTCTTTCTTTACATCTTTGTCTATTTGTTATTTGCATATGTTGTCATATATCTTGGGTTACAACAATAACTGTCCTAAATAGCGCATTGCAGGAAATTTGCATAGATAACAATGAGAAGCAGTAAAGGCTCACAAATGGCTTTGTTTGTTAATTTGTAATGTGGAGGTCAGATATAATGGAATCTGACCTTTGAGGGTAAGAGGAATTGCCTATGTGCTGTTCCCAGATCCAGAAACAAAAGCTCTACACATAAAGTGAAACTATTGTTAAACTGCTGTTACATAGAGAACACTTGATTCTTTACTTCTTTGTTTATTCTGTAAGACATTTTCTCAAAACTTGGTTACATTGGTGCAAATTGTAAGCAAGATCTACTCTAACTTGGGAGCTCATTCTCAGCTGAGACAAAAAAAATGACAAAGTTTTTGTAGGAAATTCCAGCTGGTTTTTTTTTTTCCTTTTTCTTTTTTTCCAGGAAGGTGGAAGTCCACAACATAAAATGCAATTTATTCAAGATAAAATTAGGGCATTACAAAAGGCAATAATATTTTACCCATTTTCTTCAAGGAATATAGTTCAGTACTGTTTCATTGGATGAGAATACTTTTATTAGTACTGTTTCATTAATGGAGCAAAGGAAAGATTGCCTATTTAAATTATTAATAAAAGTGGTAAGAGTACAGCTGCATAAAATTGTCTTGTTTTCTACAGACAGGCTTTGTGAAAATATTTTATTTAGTTTGAATTTATATTAATTGCAAGCCTGAGGCTCAAAATAAACCAGAGCCAAACAGTTGTTGATTATAGGCTTGTGGATTTGAACATCAGAAAATATTATGGCCAGTAAAATAACTGTTATTACCAAACTGTATTAGTACTGAAGAAAAGACAAATTATTTTCAAATGTTTTCCAAAGCTAACTATAAGCTAGTTAACACCAAACTTTACTGAGTCACTTAAAATTCAAGACAAATCTAATAAAGATGTAGATTTCTAAATATTTGTGAACTTGTTGTTACAGTAAGCTGAAGTCATAAGTCTTGATTTTGTGGAGTAGCTAAGCTGCTTAATTTTATTACAGTGCTTTCGATGTATCTTGAAATAGATTTTTTATTTTTTATTTTTTGATATATATATATTTTTAAATGATCACAATTGACTACTCCTAAACATTATACAGGCTCTTATTTTGGTTGTTAGTATGGAATCACTAGATATAAAAAATGGATTTAGAATATCAAGACTTGTCAAATTACATCATTAAATTTTAACAGAGTCAATTTCATCTTTTTTCTTTTTTTTTTTGAATTAGTGAAAAATACCATTTAAACTATTCTCTGTGTTCTTATATAGATCAGGTTTTGGATATAATTTAATAAATGCAGAACTCTGTTTCATATGGACAGAATTGATTTTGTACATTACTAGTACATAGATTTTTCCATGATATTTGACTTAGCTTTTCATATGATATATGTTAATGTATGTGGACACTCCTTTCCTTAGTATATTTTCTACAGGGAATACAGACTGGACAAGTAGAGAGAGAGAAAACTTGTCATATCTGTCTAGCATTTGGATCCCTTTATGTGAAAACTTATTACTCCAAAAAGCTTCTAAATTTAATTTAGATGTATGGAGGGTAATAATAGGGAAGTCCTAACTCAATCTAATGTGTTAAATTTGATTGGGCAGATATTGACTACTAGCAGCCAGTTTGATATTGACATTAAATAAATCGGTGTTCAGTAATGGAAATAATACCTGGACCATAGATAATGGTTCTATGGGAGAAAGTTTCTTACAGATGCTCAAGTAGGTGCATAATAGTGAATGCAATTATGCATGGGGTAAATTTGCTGCCATTTCTAATTAGGTTGCACAACAGTCCTGAGAAGCAGGTAAGGGATATGAATGAATTACTTTACATACATGCAATGGAAAACTGGTTAAAGGCAAAGGGAGACTCAGAGTCGGTCTTGATGGGAAGGTGGCACAGCCTCCTGCCTGCTTCTCTGTCACATGAAGTTGGCACACATGCACCATGTGCAGTGGGTTTACATGGCAAGGTTTTGGTAGCAGGGGGCCATAGGGGTGGCTTCTGTGGGAAGAATCTAGAAGCTGCCCCATGTTAGGTAAGGGCCCCACTGCTGACCAGAGCTGAGCCAATAAGCGATGTTGTTTGAGCCTCTGTGAGAGCATATTTAAGACTAGGGAGAAAAAAAAAAAAAAAAAAAACTGTGCCACACAGCAGCTGGGAGAGTGAGAGGAGTGAGGAACAGCCTTGCAGGCACCAAGGTCAGTGAAGAAGGAGGGGGAGAGGTGCTCCAGGCACCAGAACTGAAGTCCCCTGCGGCCTGTGGTGAGGCCCATGGTGAAGCAGGCTGTCCCCCTGCAGCCCATGGAGTACCACGGTGGAGCAGGGTTCCACACTGCAGCCCGTGGAGGAGACCACGGTGGAGCAGGTGGACCTGCACCAACGGAGGCTGTGGCCTGTGGAAGACCCCTGCTGGAGCAGATTCCGGGCCGGACCTGTAGCCCGTGGAGAGGAGCCCACGCAGGAGCAGGTGACCTGGCAGGAGCTGCTGCCTGTGGGGGATCCAGGTTGGAGCAGTTTGCTCCTGAGGGATGGACCCCGTGGTACGGACCCATATCTGGAGCAGTTCTTGAAGAGCTGTTACCTGTGGGAAGCCCATGTCGGGTCGGTTCAGCAAGGACTGCATCCCGTGGGAGGGACCCCACAGCACAGGGGACGAGAGTGATCGAGAAGGAGTGGCAGAGAAGAAGCACTATAGACTGAACATAACCCCTGTTCCCCCGTTCCCCTGTGCAGCTCAGGGGGAGGAGGTGGAAGAGGGTGGATGGGGGGAGGAAGGTGCTTTTGGTTTCTTTCCTTTGTTTCTCACTTCTCTAGCTTGATAGTAATAAGCAATAAATCTTACTGTCTCCCTATGCTGAGTCTGTTTTGCCCGTCATGATAATTACTGTGCGATCTCCTCATCCTTATCTCAACCCTTGAGCCCTTTTCATCGTATTTTCTCCCTGTTCCTCTTTGAGGAGGGGGAGTGAGAGTGCGGTTGTGGTGAAGCTCGGCCACCCACCCGAGTTAAACCACCACACCATGGCAGATGGAGATATGGCTAGAGCCTCCTTTGTGTTGCTCTTTCATACATAACCAAAAGCAGCATTTTTATGAGTACCTTGAAATGAGAAGCACATTTCTGAGTGATTATCCTTGCTTTCCCTAGGTCTGATTTTCAGGTGTTAAGTACCTCTTGCCTCTTGTCTTTGGCTAAGTTTGGAGATGCTCGGGGATCTCTCAAGAATAGTTCACAAACATTTAAATCTGAAGATGGTAATGACCAAAATTAGAAGTTTAGTTTCTTCTGTGAGATCTGTAGAGCTGACACCAGGAACAGTTTTTGTGTTCTGTTTTTAGTTCTACTAAAAGCATTTACTTGTAGATGTACCATGTTGAAGCATGTTGTTCCCCCCGCAGTCCACGAAGGACTATGCTGGAGGAAATATCCATGTCTCTGTAGAGGACCCCAAGCTGCAGCAGGTGGACGTGCCCTGAAGGAAGATGCAGCTCATGAAGGACCATGCTGGAGCAGTTCATGAAGAACCCCACTCTGGAGCAGGGGACCAGTGTGAGGAGCAGCAGAGAGGGGCTATGGTATTTTTTGATAAAGGACAAGCGCAGATAAATAAGGTCAAAACTTTTACCTATTTTCAGAAGAAAAGAGCATGGTATTGTATTCCAAATACTGAAACAGTTCAGAGACAGACAAATTGTCCTACCTAGCTTACAGCTCCTCTTTTTGGATTCTTCCAAAGATCTATTCTCAGTTTATGTCTTAGGCACTTCATCAGTGTGACAAACAAGAAATTAAGAAAGCTTTTGAAAACTATTATCCTTATGCTGCAAGATACTTCTTTCAATTATTTTCCAATAGCAGAGAAAAGTAGATACATATCTAAGAGACTAAAGCTTCTGCTTTCTGTTAGCATTCAGCCATCAGTACATCCTGATCTGGTGTCCAAACATCGGACTGTAACAGATAGTTGTTAAATACCCTACCAAACACTACGCCTTTAGAAGATAAGGCTAGCAGATGTGATAGATGGGATTTGCCCATGTGATGACAGTTTCATTTTGCAAGCTGTGTGTCGCCTATCTTAAGTTACAGTAGGTGATACAGCAACCTATAGAATGATTCATACTTCTGAAAATATGTAAGAACAGCAAACATTTCTGCCATTTTTTAAAGACAGCAAAAGCTTTTAGATATATAAAGAACTTCCGCAATTTTTTTTAATGTTTGACTGTCAGACAAGATGTCACTTCAGTTGAGAACAATTTTCTGTGGCAATTTGAAGAAGCCATGAGAAGTTTTGATAAAAAAAAAAAAAAAGCTATGAAATGGCCTTCTGATGAGATGGTTTCCGGGTAACTAGAAATTGCCTACTCAGCCAAGATTTCTTTCCTGTTCTGTGTTACTGCTTGATTTCACTTCCATGCCTAGTGGGAAGTACTGCTAGTGTTCTTTCTGGCTTTCCATTTTACTCTTCTGTACTTTCTCCAGATGCCACTCCTCACAATGCTCAATACAAAATGATCATCTCTGAAATGAAAACCTCTGCTCTGTGGTGGTCATTGCCATGCAATGAGAAAACATTGAGATGAACTCCCCAGAGTCTGAACAAAGCAACTTACTCCATGACACAGTGTCATCTAACAGAAAGTGACCTTTGCCAGAAAGCAGGCTGAGGATGCTTTCTCTTCTATTTATTACTATCTTGACAACAAGATAGTTGAACTACAGATATGATCTTGAGCCTAGCCAGATAACAACGCACTTAATTCTTAATAAAGAATATTAACTTTTCTAACTACAGAACTTTTGCAATGAAATCAACATCCTTTCCAAACGGATTGCAAAAATGCACAATTTTGCAGAAAGTTTTCTGGCTATGAAATTTTGCAATAATATACTTCAGTTTTGCATGATCTGCTTTCTTATGCTGTACATTTATTCAAGATGGATGACATAAATTAATTGGGAACTTAAACTAGAGTTACTGTAAGCTCTGAATACTGTTCCCCCCCCCAGAAAGCCCCCAACCACTTGGTTTCTCTGCCTACATAAGACTTAACTGCAGATCTTGAAAGAATCTGTTGTGAGGAAAGCAGATTTAGTTATTTAGAGACTAAAGAGCTGACTAGCTTGTATCTATATTTGATTCTGTGCTTCTAGACAGTTAAAAAAAATCCAAGCCTGATGCTTACACTGTTAAACCTTTCTCACAGTTTTACAAGAACTGACAAGGTCACAGCCTGAGGTAGTATGGTTGCCAGATGTCACACCATTAGTTACAATTTTACACAGAATAGGTGTAAGTAGGGAAAAGTGAGACTTAAAATAACTGTTCATGTAATGTTTTTCCTACTGATGCTCTTCTAACAATGTAAGCACTACTTCTTATTCTATAGTATTAAGTGGATCTTACTATTTATATTTAACAGACACTATTTTTACTTAACAGAAGTGAGCTCAAATTATAAAGAAGTGGAAATAACTGTAGCAGCTTCTCCTGTAATGTTTTTAATTATCAAGCTTTTCATTGGAAAAAATCCCTTGAACACATCAGATCCTACTGGTGACCTAAGATCTCTTTGAACTGAACATTTCCACAATCACTTTCAGATATATTTGTTATCTATTTCACTTTAATATATTGTGTTCAATAGAAAGCATAGGGCTTAGTTTTGTCTTGTTTTGTTTTGAAGCAGAAGCAATATTTTTTCAAAACACCCCTCCTAGCTTTGAAAGTCACTTTCTCATACTGGGATACACATAAATAAATCATTGCCTCACTTCGTTGGCTTTTGATGCTAGTTTTCTGCAGTCCATTCTTCACTGAATGAAAGCTATATATCTTTAGTAGCAAGCTTGGTAATATCAAGCTGATGGTGGTTAGTTGTTCTGAAAATTCCAGACAGAAGCTGGAAAATTGCAAGCCATTTTCTGTACTTTTGCTTTTGTTCAGCCTGTCTCTCCTGGACGATGCATTCTTACTTCTTAAATAAGATTTAATATAGGGGACTATTTTACCTGCTGAAAGTTTTCTAGAAATTACTCATCATTGTAAAAAAGAAAAGGAATAAAAGGTACAATTACCAAAACAAGTAGATCAAATTTTCTTCTATAAAAAAATTAGCAATTCAGAAAAAAGAAAATAACTTGCACAAAGAAAGGAATGTGTGGAAATGTGTGTGTATGTCTGTACCTGTATTCTGTTTGCACAAAAATGCTGTTTCGTATAGTGTTGTGCACAACCCATTGCACGTACCTGCACAGATATGAAAAGTGATGCAAAACATTTAACAGTATCCTACCATTCAGGTGCTATTTCTTCCCATTTCGCAGCAGAATGATGGAGACCAAGGTCTGATACAGTCTGCATTATTGCTAGTGCTGCTTCATGACCAATGGACTCAGGAACTTGTATATACTGATTGGTATGGATCCGGTACAGCTGCTAGACTGGAAATCACCAAAACCACATCCAAGGTCTATAAGAATATCCATTCTTCTTCGAACAAGTTCTCTAAACCATCCCTAACCAGGCAAATGAGAAAATTCCAGTACAGGGAATCATAAAAATGGTGGTATTACTGAACAGTAAATCTGAACTTTGAAATAAGGAAATGAGCAAGGCTGACTTAGAAACATTTTAAACAGTTAAACATTATTGCTCTTTGATGTGTTTAAATCTGGTAAACTATATATAACAGTATCTTTCATCCTTGTACAGAGCACCATCATTAAAAATACAAGTCATTGTAATATGTAAATTATTGTATTGAGAAAAAAAATGCACAAGCCTTGTACATAGACTGACCAATGTAATTTCACTAGCATGTGTTCAGAGGCATGGCAAAGGGAATAGTACATGCATGAGAACATAGTAGACCACCGCATGTAAGTAAATAGTTGTTCTATGCCTGTTTTCATATGGTGGTCATTAGAAAAACAAAAGAAGTGCCTCCAGCAGTTTTTCCTTACAAGCAGACAATGCAGCTTTTGTCTTTTGAATCTGTATAAGAGAGTTACAGACTGGAGAAACATTTAGGTTTTCCCTGTGAATTAATGATATCTTAAAAAAAATGAATGAAATATGTTTTGATTAGCAGATGAATGTTAAAGTGTAAGTAATGGTCTATTAAATTTTATTCTTAGAGAAAAATGACCCTTTCAGATGCATTGCCTATTTGCTTAGGGCAATCTTACTAAGAAATGTAACAGTAAATTATCATACACAAATTAAGCTTTGATATGAAGGGTGTCCTTAGAGAGCTGGTGAGAACTACCTGCATATAAATAGTCACAATATGGTACTGGTGAATCTAATGACTTACAGGGTAGTGACAGGAAAAGCAGTATAAATTACTATAGAGAAATAAAGTCACCATAGTGATTATCTTATGTGCCAGTAACCTAAAAGTTTTCACTGCAAGGCTCCCATTCACTTTCTACTGCACCAGTGACTGATTAGTAAATGGCTAAAAAACAGACTCTCTGTTAGTGTCAATTACTGTATTTTCACTGAAATGAATTGATTTTCATCAAAGATCAGTCGTTTAGTTTGTATCTACACACAGACTGGAAAAGCTGAAATTTCTAAGCATTCCCAGAAGAGTCCTCCCATGACATAAAGTAAGTAGTTAAAATTATTCTGACGTTTATGAGTTGCGTCCCTTCTGGAACCTTTTTAGCAAAACCAGGATTTTTCCCACTAAATGCTTTACAGCTCTTACCTGTTAGGGAAGATAAATTCTGGAACCAGAACAGCAGTAGTCAGCTGAAATAAAACCTCTGGAAAGCCGTGTGCTTGCTGCTGCTGAAGTGCTGTTTAACCTTGGTCAAAACACAGCACCTTCCACTCATCCTCTAGCTGTCTTGCCTATTCACACTGCAGTGTCCTTAAATCAGGGACTTCAGGGACTGTCATTTCAGGCACACAAGGTCCAAGAGAGTGAGATCTTAACCTCGGAGCTTCTAGAAGCCAGGTACTAGGTCAGAAATGCTGAGAACTGATGGAATTGCTTCTTTGCATCACCCTACACAGGCATGAAGTGCATGTCTCATTTGTTCTGTCCATACCATAATAACACAATTCTCATAGAAATTTCTGGGTAGGTCAAAACAGGTGTTCTGTTTTGTGGAAAATGCAAAGAGTATGTAGTAGCTTAGGTGCCATCAATGTGTTTTATTTAAAGTATGTTTCCACATTTATTTGTGTGTGTGTGCTTTTTACGGAAGAAATCCCGCTTTGTAGACTTGCAGAACAAATGGGATTTTTTTCCCCTCTGTACAAAGTGATACTTCATTAAGTGTGTTATTAAATAATATACAAAGTGATAAAAAGCACCAACGCTAATTTATTCTTCTGTAAAAAAATGCTTAAAATGAAAGAAGTCTTTGAAGAAAACCATTACTGTTGAAAACCTGTTTTAAGACACAGCAGCTCTAGCTTCAACAGCAAAAAAATCCCACTGTGGAGTTCCTAAGGGACAGGATGCAGTTTGTGGTTCATGGTTTGAATGTCATTGTTCCACGTGCTGCTCTCTCTTCCCCTTCTCCCCAGTAGCACCAGTAACAGCAGCAACGGGCCCAGCAGTGCTCCAGGTTCAGAGGAGAGAACCTGGGGCCCTTTGCTCCCTGGGTGGGGAACGAAGTGAAGAAGTTTGCAGCCTACACCTGCTGGAGTGTGGCAGCACCTGCTGAAATGCATGTAGCTGCTTCCCAGCTCATGGCACCGCCGGGCAAGAGCCAGTTGGAGGAGGGCAGCGGCGGGGCCCATGCCGGCTTGGTGCCAGTTCTGCCAAAAACATAAACCTCTGCTCGACAGCGAGTCTGACAGCACTGCCATGGAGAGTGGAAAAGCCTCCCACTGGCCCCACAGCCACGCCGCTGCACAGTGCTCAGCCCCAGCACTTCTCTCAGGGGTGAGGGAGACTGGGAAAAGGCTATAAAATAATAAGCATGAGAGGGGTTTCAGTAAGAAGGACTCAAAGGAGAGAAGTCTGGTTATTTACCAGACATCATATCTTTATTTAAAAAAAAAAAAAAAAAGTTTGATCAAACTAACCTAACTTTTTTGTGTCATTGAGTTGGCCTTGGTGATCTGGAAGGCCTTTAGAGCCTGGAGGGTTCTACGATTCTAAAACTCCACGTGAAACTGCTCACTAGAAATAGGCTGGGTCTTACCCTACTGATCACACAACTAAGTGTTTGATTAAGAAATGAAATCACCTCAAAATAAAAGCCCACTATTGATAGATCTGAAGATGTAACAGCAAATACAGAACTGCCACGGATAGTCTGTTTCGCATGGAATTTCACTGAATTCCTCTTTGACCCAATGCAACACCTTACCAGTGAGCTGAAAAAATAACAGAAAATTCTGCAGATGACAAAAAGACAAGAGAGTAGTAAATAAAGAAGAGAAACATACATATGCAAGGCAATCTGAATTACTAAATAAACCAGGTGAAAACAATAGAAAACAATATATATATATATATATAATTCAGCCAAAAGAAAATACCGTGATAATGTGTAGATTAACTCTCATGGAAATCCTACACTGAAGTACAGTTTTTCATTTATCGTTCAGTGCTTTTATTTATTTATTTTCAGAACACAGGGAAATGCAAGATCATTTAAGAAGCTGGACAAAGGAGCTGAATAGCAGAACAGTTGGTGTTTATTGATACCAATTCAACAAAGAATGAGCAACAGTCAGCACTAATTTGGTGTAATGATCAATAATAGTAAGATATATCTCATAAAATTTTAGAGCATTAGTAAACCAGCACATTTTTATAAGAGCAATGGCCTCCTCTAACACAACAAAAATTAGCCACTCCTGTTTGCATTAATTTGGTTTTTATGCTCCATTTAGCTAATTGTGATGTTTTTAACTAAATTTTTAAAAAGTAGTTTGTTTTCCTCTGAATCTGAAGCAGGAATATTTTAATATTACATTCCTTTAGTTTTGACTGTTGTTTTAGATTAATACAGGAATGGCTTATATTCAGTAGTATACATAATATTGGCCATTCTAATCAGGCTTTTCTCAAGAGTGAGAAAACCACAGTCCTCCTGAAGTGAATGGCAATTCTGCTAAGAATTTAAATGGGATTAAGACTTCATTTTGAACTGCTGGCTAGGTAAAACTACATGCTGATTGATAATCATATTAAAAAAGCATACCTTTAGTTATTCTGGTATTTTTTTTTTCCTATAGTGTATCTACTTACAAATTACAAGCTTTTAAAGTGTTTTATTATTTTTTATCAAACATGGCTATCATTATGGCTATATGTATCAATGTGTTCCACTGCAGAATGTTTTTGAATAATGTTGCTTCAATTTTTGTTTCAGATCAGACAAAAAGACCTTTTATTTCTTTTCATGTATGACCAAGTAGCCTCTCTGCTGCGATCACAGTGAAATTGTAAAGCATTTTTCTAGCTTTTGAATACTATTTAAGTCAATATTCCTCAATTCACACTTTACACTTTTCTAAGTATCCTTCAGCTTTACACTGATTAATGTTTTCCATGCTGCCTATCAACACATTTATAAAACCAAGAGAATGTTTTATTTACAGCAAAGAAATTATAGAGATGAGTCATAAAAAGAAAAAAGAAATTCTGCATAAAAAAAAAATCCTAACAGAGCACAGAAGGATATTTCATATCAAAGGCATGAAGATCCATGAGACATCTAACTGATGTATCTAAGTGCCCTTCACGTCTTTGAAATGCCCTGAATTCATACCACTTTCACGACTGACATTGCTTCCATCAAAGTAGGCACTTCCTTTTCTAGAGCAACATTTGAAATCCAGCTAGAGACTTATTTTTACCCACAAGGAAAAAAAAAAAAAAAAAAAAGGACTGTGGTTGTGTATTCACTATGTAAGCACATTTTGCAAATGTATCAACCTCCTTTTTCTAAATGAATAGCCAGTTTCAGATGAAAGCCCTCTCTCCTGGGGCTTAACATTATATCATTCTTAGTGTTGCCTTTACCGATGAAGATTTTAGTGGTATATCAAGAAGCATGCTCAAATTCACAGTGGAAAGAAGATGCTGCAATGTTATTTTGCATCGGTAATAATTTCCAGCTTTGGAAGAACACATTACATATTCAGTGCTGCTCTTTCCTTTGACAAAGTTCCTGGATGCAATCAGTGAGAGCTGTGATATGATCTTCAGCTGTCCATGCTGTAGCTTTTGAGTCTTTTTTTTCTTCCAAAAGATGCCGTCAGTCACTTCTATCCAGAGCAGAGTAGGATGATTAATAAGACCTTTGCTACTCTATAATCACAGTGGAAAAAATGCACTTTTTCACAAATATAAAGCAGAGAAATGTTTAAGGGATCTGCAAAGCATCTGTGAAAGAAGAAGGCAGGATCAAAAGATCGTTCACTTACTGCTGGAACTCTGTCCTCCGTCATCGAGGAACAGCCAGAGAAGCTGATGGAACATTTCCTGGCTGTTTTACATACTGTTTTGCAACTTACAAAACCAATCACAATCTGAGGATTTTTCACTTTTATGCTACTGAAACTGTGAAAATTAATCTTGTCCTTATATGATATAAATATATATTTAAATGTTCAAGATATTTGACAAGCTATTATTTCTGAAAAACAACTCAAATTTCATGAATTGATTGTAAAGTCTCCTCACACTTAAATGTAGAGTATATTTCAGTGTGTCTCTGTACTTGCAGAGGAGTCTTCATAAATATCACCAGGAAGTTTTTGATAATAATATGCAGAGGCACAGTGGACTATTTTCTAATGAATGCAATGCCATTTCAGGATCTTACAGTGATTTGAGACCAAAGCCTATTGAAAATGTGTGAGCAACAGAGGCTTTTCCACTCTGCCTTACCAGCCAGCTGTACTTCCACTGAGAGACCAACATACATGTGAGGAACTGAAGCTGAAAGCTTTGCTTTCAGTGAAAAAGTAGGTTTCAGGTATAACAGAGCTTTTAATGTCAATATTTTATTACTTGTTGGGACAACATTAATAAAACAGTGTTCTGGAAAATTGTAAAAGTCAGTAGTGTTGATTTATTTTTTTGAGAGGTTTTATTTTTGAAAAGAACCATATTTAAACTTGCAAGTTCAAAGCACATTTAGAAAAAAGTTCAGCAATTATGTCCTCTGTGCTATCTACTTCAGAAAAAAGAGAGCACCAACTCTTTTTATATTTGCTATGTAACAGATGTCAGTTATTGATAGTTTTAATTTGCAGGTAATGAAGACCATGCTTGAACTTGTGACCCAAATGTGAAAGGTTTCATATGTACCTCCACAAGCCATTTAGATTTAAATATTGTTTCTTCACCAATAGGGAATTTTATTCCAGAAAGCTGTGAACTATTTTGCTTGACTGGTATAGTCTGAAGTAACTTTTTTTCTTTCTTTTTTTTTTTTTTTTAATTTGAACATTATAAGTGTAATAAATAGGAGTTTAAATTATTTACAAACTATGTTCTATTGAAACTAGCAGCTGCAGGTACACTCTATAATGATGAGGTCTTGACAAACAAGAGTATTGGAGCAACTCTTGATCTAGCTGAAAGTACAGCATGTAATGATAAGCCCCAGAGAAATGAGAATACTGGATCAAGCCTGGGTCCAGTTGCAGTCAGTGGGAGTTCTGAAATCAAGAGAAATTGCTCATGGCATCAGAGGCACTGTGTTATGGTGTAGCATTAAAGTAAATGTGGGTCTTTTCTGTGAACTGGAAGGGAAGGACAATCAAAGCCATAAAAAAGCTGCTCAGATGACACTGTGAAATCTGCTAGCTTCCTGCAACTATACATGCATCTTAAAAGGCAAAGACTTTTTGTTTTAATATCCCTATGTCCATGAACTAAGTATTGTTTATGCTTTGAGGAATGCTTTTAAAATTACATTCTTAAGAAGATGGCTGAAGAGAACTCATCCAACTTTCTTTTTCGTAACTAGGGAAATGGCTGCAACATATAAAGCCAAGAGGAACAGTTTGTCATTATACAGATAGTAGAACAACATTAATTTCTAAGCAGACATACTACATTTTTTAAGACATTTTTTTAATTTAACGTAATCCTTTGTAGTGAATGTTCCGATTTGATACCTATATTTTACCTTGCTCTCATTCATGTGGTCTAATGAACTAGGTATGATTATTAATGTGTAACCAACTTTTGAGTTAGTTTAATAAAATTCTAGGCACCTAGAATTCTAAGTGTTCTAGATATGCTTAGACCTCATACAATTCTGACAGGAGCTGGCTGAAGAAAAGTGTGAAATAATATTAACACTTGAGTTTTTAGAGAGACATTTTCATGTGGAAAAGTAAGACATTCTAACTCCTTTCCACTTTTTATTCCATTCTCTATTCCCCCTTAAAGTTGTGAAAATAAACTACTGCTGCTTTTCCTTTTAGGCAGTCCTGTTTAAGACCAATAGACTTCTGAAAAATAGAATTTTTTATTCAGAAGTGAGAGAAAAAGTTTTGGGTGCACATTTGTCACGATCTCTACCCTGAAAAAACAACCCAAGTGCAACATTTGCTTGACCAGTTTCACCCTCCAGACAGGGAAAATAGGAAACGGAAACATTAAGCAACATATTCCCTTGCTGCAATCTCAGTTAAATCTCACAAATTTCATTTTGATCCTCCAGACCTATGACAACTGCATAGCCAAAAGTTCAGAATGATTAAATATTATAAAGTGACATCTAGAGTTGCTTTGTTTTTGTCTTCAGTGCTTGGTCTCAAAAATTATTGCCTTGTGGTGAATTCTATAATTCCTGGGCTGGTTGTGAATACTTATGTAAGGACTACAAAACTAAGCCCATGATCTGTGTTGTAAAGAATCACAAAGAAGTTAAATAGAATGAATTTGGCCACAGGAAAGTAGTTGCTAGCTATGTCCTAATTCAGGTTAAAATTCACTATGTCAAGAAATTTAGTCAACTGTACTTGATGAGATGAGACCTGAGTCAGGACCAGTTCTCCACTTTGCATTCCTGTCACTATCTGCAGATCTTCATGACTCATGGCATACCTGAACTAGTGTACAAGCAGGTGTACAGGCAATATGGACAATCAATGAATAAGATGCATAGGCTAACCTAACTGTATATAGACCTACTTACAGAGAATTTCCATGTTGCTTCTCCAGTGGGTGAGCACAACTACTCTCATGATTTATTGGTCGTCTTCAGAAAGAGAAAAGCGATATATCATTTCCCTGGTTTTAATAGAAATCCATTTGTGAGGCCCAATTTATCCTGACTTTATCCAGCTTTTGGTCCATAGACAATTAAAATGACTCCTCCCTTTCTCCATTACTCAGCAGATTAGAATTTAGTCTTCCTGTGCAGTTATTGGAAATGCCATTTTGCTATACTCTATTGTCTACCATAATATAATTCTCAGAGAACTTTGATCTAAGAAAGTATTGAGCTATTCTCTTGCTGAAAATGAACACCCCTATCATCAACAGAAACCTTGGTAATGGATTTAAGAATCTTAATTTCAGGAAAACTCATCAAACGTTTTAAAGTACATTTTGTCTTGAAATGAAGTGAAACTGGTGAGAGTGGCACTCAAAAATAGATGTAAATTAGAACAATTTTAAATAAACAAGCACTGATTTTTCTGACATAAGCATAACAAAGATACAGAATAATAAAACATAACCACAGTATGAAGTAGAAGCAATAACATCATTCTGATAAAAATGTGACAAATAATTTATATGTTTGTGTTATGTATAGTTTATCCTCAGTAGCTATAATGAGGTGTTAACACCTTCTATGCCTCTATGCCTTCATATGATGTGAGTAGTTCCAGTAAACACTGCAAATGTAACCCCAAAACTCCCAATTGGGAGAAAAGGGGAGGTAAAACAACTTCCTGTATACTTCACTTTCTTTTTTTTTTTTTTTTTCCCCTTGAGTAGTACTGTTAAACTGTGTGGAGGGAAGACACTCAAAAAGAAAAAAAAAAAGAAAAATATACTAAAAATATACTTTGAAAATATTTACGTGTTAACTGCTGTAATGGAAACTGAATTTATTTACAGAAAACGTACAAGATTCTATGATAAAACAAAGTGGAACAATCAACCTACTGTGTCCATAAACTATACGTGATGATGTTATATATAAAGACTGCTAATACATAGTATAATATAGGAATATAAATATACAATATTTATATGAATAAAAACAAAGTAATAGATAAAATACATAGTAATACAAGAATTAGAAAAATAGGGAAAAAAAAAGGCCATAGTTATCATAAATGTCCAGCAAACTACAATGATTTTGTGTGTATTGCTTTCTTTAAAAGTCTGATTTACCAGAACTGTTTGAACATAATTTGAAGATTGCAATACAATGGCAACAAATGCACTTTCAGAATTATACTTAACAGAAGTGGAAAAGAAAGCATTTGTTTCCTTAGAATACAACCATGTACAGTTACATGTCCGCAAAGAGCAATAATAATAAGAAGGCATTGACCTCCAGCCCCAGTTCAGGCCCAAGAGGTAGGAGAGTCATTGTTGCAAGACCACGGCAACCTGTGCCAGGCAGGTAGGCAGCAGTAAGATAAAAAGTGGATACAGCAGATATAACATCGTCTTTGCTGTCAATGAGCGGTCGTAAGTTAGGTCTCTGACCCGTCTCTCTGATCTGCAGATTTGCATATACACATATGAATATACACATATATGAAATAATTTACAATCACAGTTTTGAATATATTAAAAAAAAAAGGGGGGGGGATTTAATTATCAAAATGATGACTATATCAACTTGCAGAACTATTGAAAGTAATTAGAATTAAGTGGAGCTCCAGGCTGTAGAAGTTCATGCATACAAGCACATGAGATATAAAAGATCTGAATTTTGATTCCTAAATTCTAATTTCTAGTCCTCATAATTTTGAATAAGATAGCAACTGTGAGGCAAGTGTAATAGACTCATATAAGTAGAGAACATTACAACAAGATGTCTGAGTGTATGAACTGCCCAATTTAGTTCAATATGTGTTTTTAAGCCAAGAACAAATTTATCTGTGCAACGCTACTAACTTCCTCCTAGTCTGCCATCTATGTTGTAATGCCAGTGGCACTCTGAAGTGATTTCACCCTTCGTAGTAAAACTGTTGCTCTTACTGGGATGCAGCTGTTTGCTGGCAAATTTGGATGGAAAAAGTCTATTCCAAACATGAAGTTACATGCTAAGGCTGAGACAAGCTAGCAGCACCCTGGTAACATACACAGGAAGCCACCATTCCTGATTCTCTTCGCCCTTTCTCTCTACCACCACTCAATTGCACAAACTGTCTCTTTTTCTTTGTTTAGACTGTGATACTCACCTGATAACTGTTTTCTGATCCAGATGGAAAGTATGGTTTGGTTTGGTTTTGCTTTTTCAGTTTGCCTGTCTGCCTTGATAGATCTTGATTTATCACTAACTGCTTAACGCTAACAGTCTGGAAATGCAGCTCTCATAAACCAATACAGCAACATATGACATTTCTAACCGAAAAGAGTGAAAATTCAGGCACCTATTCAAATTTATGTCATGATTTATCATTAGCTAATTGAACTCCAAGAGATTTAGCTACCTGAGCTGGCTTAGAGAGGTCCATTGAGCACTGGAGCCACTATAAGGAAAATATATGGGCAGGTGGAGGGAGGGAGACAGAAGAAAAATGAGGAAGGCCACTGCTTTTGGTAGTGATACTAATTTAAGCCATATTTACATACTCCTTAATAAAAATAAAGTACGGAAGACACACTGTGAAGAAAAAAAAAAGGGGGGGGTTGAATTCCTTTCCTTCAACTCTGAAAGTCTAATAGTGCCATTTCTGCCAAAAACTAATCCTTTTGCCCCATAAGAGTGACAAGGGGACAGTTTCAGAAACATGAAAACCTTTGGTCAACACATGGGCCAGAAAACTTTATACTTCTGAATCAACTTTTTTTTTTTTTCATTTTAACAGGGAAGAAGGCTCTAGAATAAGATTCCAAAGACCAACTTTTAATTTTGTCTCACACATAATATATTCTAATGCAGAAGTTGCATATGGCAGAAGATGTCTGAAGGCAGAAAAACATTTTTAGGCCATTTGGATCCTTCATGTACAGCAAGAACTCTTAAACTATGCTTTCCAATACTGCCATCATCCCACAGCTGCTGCTGAAGATTCTGGTTAAATTAATACTATGAACGCACATCAAGCAAGAACACCAGCTGGATCCTGAAATTAATTGCTCATTCAAATGCCTGCTATCCAAAGGAAAAGGAGTCCTGAGAAGCACGTATGAATGTAAAAATCGTGTTTGAGAAAAAATTGTGTTACAATTGAACTAAAATTTTCCTAGTCAGGGCCTTCCTTTCTAGTAAGGTTTTTTCTTAGTTCCTGTTTGGATTAGGTTGGTGAACTCCCAATGGTTTATCTAGGAAAGGAGGAACCTACTCTGTTGAAAGAAAATCTTTTGCTATTTATTGCATTTTTGTTCTTTCTTGGAATAACACAGCAGACCAGAAGATTGCTCATACTTCTCATACCAGCAGTACTAGTTTTACACACAAGAGCTACGCTCCATAAGGATTCCTAAATGATCCACTTGGAGCTATTCTTAGTTTTGTTTGTTATACAACTGATAACATTTAATCACAATTGTAAAACATACAGTTTTGATACAAAACATAACAAAAACATAAATAAGTCTAGGTACTTGATATCTGAAAAAGCTAATGATTGTATTATAAAAATAATAATAATTTCCTTTTACAATGCTAATTAGAGTCATCATGCCCTGAAATGGTTCTGGCCTGCCAGCAACTGCGGTCGATCAGACACATAAAGAACCAAAGACTCTTGGATAAAGCTCAAGAAAAGCCTTTAACTCTCCATAAACATCTGAGGCATAAAAATGTAAATGCAATCAGGACACATTCTGACCTCAAATAACTCAGGCAATTAAACAACTCACAGACCTCAACCCACAGATACCCTCAATTTCAGCAGGACATGCAAAAAATATTCTCACAACCTCACGAGTTTCAGTGATTTCTCTTTCAACTTCAAATCAGTTGTGTGGGTGAGCAGCAAGTCACACAAATAATCTCACTGACTCTTATGCGATTAGATAGATGAGCAAATTATGCATATCTTTGCAAAATCAGGTTCTCGATTTGCATCGGATATGTGCCACAAGCAGGAAACGAATGATGAAAAAGCTTCTGAAGGCACTGTTTTACCAGCTCAACATCAGTCAGCAAGCATTACTTTCCCCAATTTATATTGTCCACAGATTTGAAAACCTAACCCTCTGCTATTCACTTCCGTCAGTCTCACGCATCCTAAGTTAGAAATTGTTTTGTTGCTCTTCATTTTATTTTCAAAAAGGGACCGGCAAGCAAGCAAGCAGCCTGCTTGGCTGAAGTTTCTGTGGCACAGCTGATGTGGCTGGAGTTTAGCGGCACTCTGGGCAATCCGTGAAGCAAAGTTCAACGTGAAAATGCCTCTTCTCGCACATCGCTCTCAGGCCGAGGGAGGCGAAGAGGGCACGGAGACACCGGAGGGGTCAGCCTCTGGGGGTGTGTGTGGGGAGCTCCTCAGGGGGTGCAGCACGAGCGGAGTCGCCCAAAAACTAGGGAAAGAAAGAGACACGCAGAGAGAAAATAAATAAAGTAGCTCGCTATGCACTTTATTTATGAGGTTCCACAGGCAAGGAGAGCCTTCAGCAGCCGGGGGAGAAAGGGGGCCGGGCGCTAGGGAAGGCCCCGAGCAGGCGCCGGCCGCCCCCCGCAGGCTCCCCGCGGCCTGCCCGAGCCCCACGGCGCGGAGCGGCGGAGCCCTGCGGCGGGGAAGGGAACGAAGGGAAGGGAAAGGAAGAGAAGAAGGGGCCCGGCCGCCCCGGCCGGGGCAAGCGGGGAGGCGGAGGCAGGACTCGGCAGGAGGAGGGCGGGCGACCCGGGCCCCGCCGCACCCGCCGCCGGGCTGAACGCGGCCTGCGGCAGGCTGTGGCCATCGCGGGCTCGCCGCCCCCGTGCGCCCCTCGGAGGACGGAGGGGTGGGGGCAGAGGAGGCGGAGGAAGCGGCGGCGGCGCCAGGAACAGGGAGGCGGCGGCGGCACGGTGAGGGAGGGAGGGAGGGAGGGAGCCGGAGCCGGGCCGGGCCCCGCCGGAGCAACAGCAGCACCAGCTCCTCCTCCTCCTCCTCCTCCGGCTCGGTGAGTCCCGCTCTGTCGCCTGGGAGGCTGCTCGCCGCCCAGCCCGGATGCCGGCGCAGGCCGGGCCGCGCCGCCGAGGTGCCCGGGGAAGGAGAGGCCCGCGCCGGGAGCGGGGCACCGCGGCCTCCGCTGGGTGAGCGTCCCCGGGCAGCGGGCGCGCAGAGCCCGGCCGCCCCCTCCTCCCTCCCGCCCCGTCCCGTCCCGTCCCGTCCGCCGGTGGCCGCGGGGGTAGAGCCGGCGATGGGCCCGGCGCGAGGTTCGGCTCGCCCGCCTGCCTCCTGCCGAGCCACGGCCCCGGCCTCTCCTCTCCTCTCCCTTTGTTTGCGCCGCTCCCCGAGCCCGCGGCGGCGCCAGGCCCTGCGGAGGCAGCGGGGCTGCGGCGCGGCCTGCACGGCGGGGGGCAGCGCCCTGGCGGGGGGCTTAGGCCCGGCCTCGATCCCCGGCCGCTGCCCGGATCCCCCCTTTGGGGCCAGCCGTAGCAGCTGGGTGAGGCTGCGTCCTCCCCGCCCGCCCTCCGCTTTGGGTCCGGGGGGGTCCCCGTCCTGGGCAGGGCGGGTGGCCAGAGGTGGCATTTTGTGCCCCTGCTGCGGGGGCTTGAGCTCTGGATGAGCTCCAGGGAAGGTGAAGCTGTGAATGTCATGTTATTGTTAGCCGAGGGTATGCCAAGGGCTCCTGAAGGGGCGGGAGAAGCGTTGCTTTCTGTGACAGGCAGCACTTAAAAGCTTAAAAAACTTAACACTTTTTTTTTTCCTTTTTCTTCTAAACATCAACAAACAAAAAACCCCAAACTTTCCTGGCTTTCATTGTTCTTCAAACTGCCTCTTGCATTCTCTTTCCCCAGTGGTGCCACTTCTGTCAGAAAAAAATGGTTCTGGCTCATGCCCACTCATTTGCCTGAGAAAAACGCCTTTCCAAAACACTGAAGTTTTAGGAGATGCAGAGAATGCTGCTGTGATGTGAGATGCATTGAACACGACTTTCTTTTTCCTTGGTTCTTTCATCTTTTCTCCCCGTGTTTTCAAAATCCCATTCACTTTGAACATGGTATTTTCCAGCAGAGAATGTTACATTGTTAAAGTAGGAGACACTGGGAGTAGAACACACTTCAGATAGGGAAAGTGCCTCTTCCAGTTATGAAATCCTTGGGCCCTTTCATGATTAGGTCTCAACCCCTCTTTCCTACCTGCCAGTAATGTTTACACCACGTCCAGCCTCTTAATACAACTGTAGTTAAAAATACCTGCTGCAGGCCTCCTTTCTTAGAGAGCTACAGAAGTACTTGAGGAATAATACATCTGCATTTCTGCCGTGGGTAGAAAAAATAGCATTATTTTGTTTCATGTTAATAAGACCGTCCTTGGATTGTAGAAAATATAGAAGCTTCAGTGTAGTTATGGGATAAATTACTCTAGCTGGGCCAGAAGACTTAAACCACTGGAGAATATCTGGGTATTTTTGGAGTCTTCTGCAGCAAGACAGTAAAGGTAGCTCACACTTTTCTATGTAACTTACCAAGGCGTTTTCAAAGTGCTTGCTTTGACATAGTGAATCTTTAATGGAGTGTTCATTTTTTACAGTATATTTCTTGTTATTATGGCATAACATGATGGAACTGAGCTTTTACTTAAAGCAGGCTCACTTGTTGTGTATGCTGAATTCAGCACCTATTCCCTATATCCTGATTTATGAGATTTAAACATATTTCCCCCACCCCCAATTGAAATTCAATGAAACTAAGCCTTGAAATTAAGTATGAGCGATCACAGTGTAGTGTTATGTAGAGATATCTGCATTTGCTAACTTGCAAGGCTGTGGAGTAGTAGGGAAGAAGCACTGTATTGTTTCCAGAGCTTTTGTGAGTGTCTTCATTGTGCTGCATATGTGCAGCATCAAAGTGTTCTTACAGTTTCAGGCAAAATACTGCGTAATTCAAAAAGTTGACATTGTGAAATCAGAAAAAAAATGTTAACTTATATTGGTGCTGTTAATTTATTTATTCTGAGACTGTGAAGTTGGTCAGTCAGATACCTTGGGTTACTCTTAGAGAAGGAGGTTTTGACAAAATAATAACTTGGTCCACATTGTTCTGCAGGTGGATTACACATCCCAGCTCTGCCTAGCATGATGAAGTAGTGGAGTGAGAGAGTGGACTCTTAATCAGGAGTTCTTCTCCAGAAGCAAGTGAATTCTTTGTGCTATTATGAAGACTTATATTCATACAGTAACTTGCAAATCAGTGTTTGAAAGAGTTTTCCTAGTAGTGTTGCCTTGAGTTGACTACATATTTGCTACATATTTGCTGCATCACTGCTAGCAAAACCGAGGCCACAGTCCAGAGTCATTCCTTACTCCTGTGCCTTATTTGCTGTACTTCCTTCCTAGGCCTACACTGTGCTATTTTGGTAGCGTTTGGGTAGTGCAGTGTTGTAGGGAGTTGAGTGATAACATAAAGTAGATGGAAAGGAGACTGGTCTTTGCTGGTGTGTCCCAGCTTTCTCTTGGTAGTGCTTTAATGTGTATTAGCAACAACCAGAGAGGCTTGTGATGTTTCAAGGAGGCAAATATAGTATTAGGAGTATAAAAGTAAACATAATGCAACTCGGGAGTGCAAATACTAAAGTGTATTGAGTAGAAATTGGGCAGGATGGGGATTGAAAAGCAGAATAGAGAGTTCTTATGCAATTTAACTCTATATTTCTATAAAGTGTTCGAAGAAGTACAGAACTTGAAGTTTGCTTTCTTTTATTTTTTTTAGTGAAATAGCAGTATCTGGTAATGTACCTCATCTTTGTATTTCTGCCAAAATCTAATTTCATTCCATTTTAATATATGCTTATTTTCTGGAAATACTAGTCTTCAGAAAACAATAGATGTACAGATGCAGAGCTCCCAGGTTCTTATGAACGCCTCTTGTGAGACACTCCTATGAATCCTAGTGGCTCCCTAGCAAAATAAAAGAGTCTTGAAAATTTTCTGTGAGAATTTCAGATGGCGAGATGCATACAGTAGTGTGTTTTCTAGAAAACAAGATTGTGCTTGCAATGGAATATTCCTTGTCCATGTTTAAAAGGCAGCTTCATACCACTTAAATATTCTTCTGGTACAACAGAGTGTAAAGACAGGTGATTCATGGTAGATTCCTTCTGCTACCGATATTTCTGCATTTTTCTTTAGAAATAATTGGATTCCAAATTAAAACATATGAGCATGTGTTAACAGAAATTCGTAGAAATTCATTTAAAAACAATTAGTTTTGCAACAAATATTAAAGTGCTGTAACTTTGCACTTCTTTAGTGTTAGAGCTTTTTGTTTCTCCCAGTAGCTTACTAATAATACTAAAACAAAAACGGCTCACCCACTTCAGCCTCTCCTGGTGGTTAAAACCAAAACCTCAAGAAACTGGCCTTGAATTATTGCCCTGGATGAAAACGGGAAGCTGATAGTATGTGAGATGTTGTCTAGTAGATCAAATATATAAAGAAAGTTGCAAAAATGTTGCTAGAGTCTACATAGACTGACATTAAAAAGGCAATGAGGCAGAATCTGATTTAGACTGCTTATTGTGAGAATTAAAATTTTCAGATCAGAGTTAGAAATTTAGCTTTCTGACTTCTTAAATTGGCTTAAGTAAAAGGTATTCCAGATTTTTTCTTCTACCAGTCTTCATGGTCTTCTGACTCTTCTGTCATGTATGGGCATGCAAACAATAAGCATCTGCAGTTCCAGATAATTTCAGCAAGTTTTTAGGTGGATGGCTTTGTAAATCTGACTACTGTTTGTTAAAGGCGGTAATAGAGATTCAAGGACCTATCTTTACTATTAGAGCTTTCTTTTTTCTTTCTTTTTTTTTTTTTTTAAATAAACTATTATTTGTCATTTATTTTTTTTCTGGAAAATATCAAGATAAAATATTTGGGAAATTATTTGCCCTTTTCAGTGTCCTGATTCATTCACATAACATTATGAATTCTCAGGAACTCTGCTTTGTTTATGGAAAGGATGTAAGCCACATGCTACCTAAGAAATTGTTCCTGGGTTGCTACATTGCCAAGAAAAGTATGTAAGTTAAACATAAATCTTTGTTTAGCGAGGATGCAAGTACGTTAGCTCTGTCATTGTTCTAACTGTGACTTTATTTTTCAGACTCCTTCAATGGAGTTTTATTCTTCTTGTTTGCAGTTAATCCCAACCTGAAGAAGTCATATGTAGGTATTTCTATCCAGGTGCTGCTCTCCAAACATTGCTTCCGATTGTGTGTATATATAGGGCACACAGAACACATGAACTTTCTTGTCTTCTGATGAAACATTCTTTTTTTTGAGATTTGCCAAGTGCAGTAGGTTGGCACTTCTAGAAAATCTTAGATTTGTAAAGTATGTGGGCTTTTTGTTATAAACACCAAATAATTTTGCTGTAAACTGCTGTAAAAGTTTTGGATGAGAGCCATTTTCTCTGGCAGTGAAGGTATAAATAGATGTTAGTGTTGTTTTTTTTTCATAGCTCATTAAGTGGTCTCTAGTTTAAAAAAAAAAGTTAAACAATGAAAATGAACCTCTAAGTATTGTTAGGTAAAACATACGCTTATGTGGTATTTTTCTTTGCTTTCCAAAGCAGTTTATAATCAGCAGCTGTATTTGTATTATTTAGCTTGCGTGGTATGAGATACAGATCTGTAAGAGGACTTGTGTAAGGTTTTAATAGTCTTGAGATAATGTGGTGAACACAGCTAGCAGATAAATTGATGAGTGTCAGGATTTGAGACCACAGAGTTAATACCTTGGTTATTGTTCCTCAAGGATATTCAGTATTATTTAAAACAATACATAGATTGCTTCTCTTGATGACAAAATTGTTGGAAATGAGATTCTAGTCAGGCTTGGTTTTACAGTGTGTGATCTCTGTTTTTCTTGAGTAGTTTTATTCTTAATTAATCTTGACGTTCTGTGGTAAATGTGCTAAAACAGCAGTTTGTAGGAGTCTTGAGTAGGTGATTTTTTTTTTCCTTCTCTGAAGCAGTCTGTATTCCTCAAATAAGTTGAGAATAAATTACTAGGCTACTCCAAATGTTTCCAAAGTGTGCTTGTTTGATCCCAAGATGTGTCTGATACAGCAGTCAAGCTTGCTTTCCTTTTTGTTCCTTCTGATTTAGGGAATCCCCAGACTTTGCCTTGGTAAGTGCTACAAGACCTGGGCAGTTACAAGCTATAGTGTTAACTGTGTTTCTGGCATTAGTAATGGGTTTGAATACTCTTAAAATCCTTTACGTACTCTTTTGGTTGGTAATCAGGTATCAGATTAGGAGGTTTATTAACTGAAATAAAGAAATGGAGACTGGTGGCATCAGGTAGAAGGTTTTTGATTACAGAAAGTGTGCCTTCCAGGGTGAGATTTGTAGAAGCTGTATGCCAAAAACAGGATAGGCAGCTTTTTCAGGATGACACTCGTCTTTCAGGCACTGGTGAGAACTCTGTGACTGAGGAATTCTCACTGGATTCACTGAACAGAAGCTGTTTGTGCAAGCATATTGGTTTTGATGAAACTTGTACTTGGAAAGGCTTCCAGGCTGGAATTTTGGTCAGCCCAAGGAGACTGATTCCAGAATAGTTGGTTTGTGCATTCAGAGGTACAAGTCTCTAGGTTTTATGTAAGATCTCAAGTCTGCGTCTGTGTAAGGTAGGAGTCTCATGGCATTTTTTCCCCCCTCCTTTTCCCTGTTTGGTGGAAAAGAGGCAAAAACCAAATCTCATCCAGTGCTTTCTAAAACTTTGACTTTTCTCCTCTTCTTGGATTTTGAAAAGAAGAGAGCTTTCGGCTAATAAAAAGTAATGTTGAGAAGTAATAAGGGATTAATCATAAAGCTTTGGCATGATTTTGTGCAAAAAAAACCCTAGTTGCTTGGGGGAAAACTTAAATGCAAATGTAATTATTCTTCAGTCCCTTGCTGAAGGGTTAAAAGAGTCTGTGCTGACCAATGTATTAGCCTTATTTGCAATTTAATCCAATGATGGTCGAGAGAACAAGGTGAAGGGGAGCTATGTCAGTACTGAATCAGATGCGTTTTCTTTATCCCCCTCAAACAGGTGCTTTTTGGAATCTGCTGTATTTTAAATGGCTTGGCATGGAAAACAGGAATAGAAAGTCTGTGTATGAGCATTGAAAAGTGTGTGCCTATTCTCATGTTTTTTAATTGGGTTAATACATTTTTTATAGTGTGTGTAAGTTTAAATTTTTGTCAGAGAGAACAGGAGAAAAAACAGAGTCTGTGCGCATGTATATGTCTGTCTCTTTTTCATGCTTGAAATTTCAAGCTTAGCAAGCTTTTGCAGCAGGGCTCCTATACTCCTGGCTCTGCAGAAATTTGACCTTAGTCTGGAGATAGCTATCTTAAGGGCTTTGAGTTTGTATAAATTTCATGCAGCATGTTACTTCGTATAGACAGTGAAAACTTCATCTTTGATCCTGCACATGAGAATTTATACACCAATGTGAAGTTGCGTGGTGTAAGACCCCAATTCTTCAAGTGCAAGCTAAGAGTAGTGTACAGTGAGCAGTCCCATTGAGTTAAATGTCTGCCCACAGTTAATTAATCTTTGTTGGGCTGAGTGTTAATATTAGGAAAATCAGTTTGTTTAGGGCTGTGTGGAAAATTGTTATTAAAAAAAGAAACAACCACCACTGACAAAACAAAACAAAACAACAAAAAAGAACACAAATCCCCCTCCCCTCTGAGCTTTCCAGCGTGCATCACGACAAAACGGTGTCTGTCTAGAAACTTTAATATATTCTTTCTCCATTTGATGTGCTGCTTGGGATAGCAGGACGTCTCTGGCTGCAGGTGATTAGAGTGTAGGAGGGGAAAAAAAAAAGCAGTCCCTGATCTTAATCATGAATAATTAAGAGTCTCTCTAGTTTTGACCCCAAATTAGAGAATTTACATGTAGACTAAGCTTTGTCAGAACGGGTGTAGTCTTGTAAAAAGGTTTTATTCTGGCAAATTGGGACTTCATTAAAAAGATTGCTAAGCAGCCTTCCCCATGCAGTCAAAATTCCATTCCTATTCTGGTCAATGGGCTGGTTGTGCCCTGTTAATGTATGTGGGTTTTGCTGTTGTTCGTCTTTCCAAAAAGCACCCTCTAGACTTAAAAGGACTGTCAATTGTGAAAACCTGTTTAATGTTTCTCCTCCTGTTTTAAGGGAAACAAAGTAGTAAAGTAATTTTATGAGATTATATGGAGATAATAATCTCTGTACAGGTGTGTTTACCCTGTATATTTGACAGTACTTTGAGCACAGCCATTTCTACTGTTACCCTTATATGGCTAGGCTCTAAACCATAAAAAAGATAATTAGCTTACTCTTTGTTCTTATTGGGCCTTCTGCCAGTGACAATGGGAAAGAAAATATTTTAAATAAGTTATGTTTTACATTCTCATTTTCCCAAATGTAGTGCTTGGATTACTGTCAGCAGTGGGTCCTAAGAACTCAGAAAAGCAGTCAGTCCATCGGCAAGAGGTGCTAGGATGAACTTTCTGGTCAACAGATTTAGGTTCTGTTGCCAGAGGGTGTTCGCTGCTCGCTTCAGGAGGTACCTTGAGTTTATTGGGGTCTGAGAAGCTTTCCTCTTGGGCCCCAACCTGACTGGGATCCACCAGTCATAGAATCACAGAATCATAGGATATCCAAGTTGGAAGGGACCCACAAGGATCATTGAGTCCAACTCCTGGGTCCCCAAAGGACCATCCAAAAAATCAGGCCATGTGTCTGAGAGCATTGTACAAATACTTCTTGAACTGTGGCAGGCTCTGTGCCGTGACCACTTCCCTGGGGAAGTCAAATCAGTCTTCAAACAACAAGAAGGAAGTTCTCTCCTGTTCTCTGTTTCTTTCTGCTGGCTTGTCTGTGAAATAAACCCCACTTTCATTTCATGAACTGGACCTGCCTTATTGACCATGAGAGACTCAGCTTCAGTGTCTGATTCTCTTCAAAACTGCTTGTATAAAATTGGTGAGCTTGAGGTTAAAAGTGATCCTAGCCTAATCTTCCTGTATGCATTTTAATACAGATACCAATTTTATTTTTTAAGTAAGGAATATGCAGTTAATAAAAGAATCACGACAGTTTAAAAGTATCATTTTCAAATGTCTTATTCTTAAGGATTTCATCTTTCGTAAAGCTTTAAAACTGTCCCAGCATTGTTTAGCAGTTGACAGGCTAGGTTATGAATCATGGAGAGTCCAAATAAAATGCTGGAGATACCAGAAATAGACTATATGGGAATGAGGATTACACTAAAACAATTTGGAATCATAGTAGTGGAAAAGAGAACAGTGTTACAAGCCTTCTTCAGTCTTGTGTTTGTGTGCTGTACTCTAAGGAACCTGATCGTCCATAATTTTTTTCTGCTTGTCTTGTATGGAACATTTTCTGATCCTGAAACTGAAGTCAAATCGGTAGTGAAGCTTTATATGTTGTTGTTGTTTTACTTAAGTATCGGTTCACCAGAGCACAATGGGAAAAATGTGATTAGCTATGTTAAAATAATCTTAGTCTTTCAGTGCTTTGATTTTTGAAAGAATGAGTGAGCATTTCCTCCCTACGCCTCCAAATTTGATGTTATTTAGAGCTTAAAATGATTACTGGGGTCCTTAGAAAGGAAGATGTGGGCATTAGAGAGTTTGTGTATTTATTAAATATTATCAGATCTAGTAATTTTATGATAAGCACTTAAATAAGAACAAATAACGGGGGAAAATCTTTTCAAGCAAAAGGAATGCTTGGGTTTATTTTGAGATTAATTGTTGAAAGGCAGTTTAAATTTGGTCTTGCTCACCTGTCATAAGTGATTTTTTCTCCTTGCAGAATATAGCAAGTAAGTCCAACCTAATGGATTACTTTCCATGTACCGTTAGTAAAATTAGATTAAAATTAATATTTTTTAACTTTACAAATTAAGTTGCTTCTGTATTGTACTAGCTTGTGGTGACCACAATTTGTAAGCCTCTCAGTGTTTATTACTGTCTTTGTCTCTGAAAATCAAATGCTTTTGTTTAGTAGTAATGGGAAATTGTATGCTGTCTTCATCAGTACGAGGCATTAAGTCATTTGAAAGAAGTCAGCACTTCTTTATTTTGTCAAAAAATATTTGGACTTTGGTTTAAAGAAGGTTTAAGACAAAAATTCCTATTCAAACCTCCTTTTGTAATACTAACTGCAAATGTTATGATTTGTATGTAACCAACAAGATTGTGGGAGGTACTCATGGAGTGTTGCACATGTTTATTTCCCTGAGTGTAGCGGCTCTTTCAGCCTTAAACTCTAGGTGCTAAAAGACATGGTGAAGATGGAGTTAAGAATCTGTTCGGTAACTGTTTTGTTTGGATAGAACATTCCTACTAACTTGGAGAGAGAGAAAAGCATATTCACTTGGGAAGAAGTTATTAAAAGTGTTTTTCCAATAATGCTATATATGTAAACTTTTACTTGGCTTTAGTTTTTCCCTTCTGTTAAGTACCCAGAACAAACCAACATTAATCTCAGTTGAATTGCACCTTGCTAAATAGCATAGGTGTTCCGCAATAGAAATGATATGCGAACATAACTATGTAAGACTGGGTTCTTTATGCTTGATGTAAAATTCTCTTTTGCCTTTAAAATCAATTCCTAAGTGAGTGAGCGGAGTTGTTACTGATCTTTATTGTGGACCATGTAATAGGTAAACATTGGGCTTAGGGTCCACATGACAAAAATAATCTACAATACAATATAAATCTAAATATATAAATATCTAAAACTTCCCTTGTTTGTGCATACAGGTTTTACAGGCTGCAAGCAGTCCAGTCTGCATTTCCCAGTGATGTGAAATACAGGACCTACAGCTTGGTAGCTAAAGCCATCACTCGGAGCATAAGACAGCCAAGTTACTCAGCTCTGCCCCTTCTGTAATGGGGGCTGCCTTGAACACTGTCCTGTTGGCTGCTCTGAAGTACAGAAAGCTTTCTGTCTGTTCTTTTAAAGCTCTTCTGGTCTGTGGAAGGTTAATGGAGCTGAAGAAGAAAGGGCTAGAGAGGGTGTGTGTTCTCTCAGCCCAGTGGCCTAAGGATCTGCCGTGGAGGGGGAAAACCTGGGATTGACCATCTGGCCCAGTTCATCTTATGTCTTAAGCTATTTCTTCACAATAGAGTATCATAATCAAGAATAAGTGAGAATATCCCTTCCATGATGGCTGGGACCACTGTCCAGGATGCTAGAATTTGTAGTTTGGTTTTCCCATGGAGCAAAGTCTTTATGTGATGTGGAAGGTTATGGTAATTATTTATCCACTTATTGTGGTGTCCAGAAAAAGAAGTAGTTGACACAGTCCTTTATGCAACATGATTCTGTGAGGTGCTTCATGTTTTCCTTTCAGAACATGCCTTAGGAGCTATGTGAAGGCACAGCCATGACTCCATGAGTTAGGCATTGATATAGTTCTGCTCAGATGAGGTACTTCTGGAGATTGTTTTGATTGTTTTTTTTTTCTTTTTTTTTTCTTGCAAAAATAAGGTTAAGGACTGCGGAGGAGGTTTCAACTAAAAAATAATACTAATAAATTGGAATTTAGGTACTTCCTAATAAAGCAGTTCCCCACATGTGAAGGGGAGAGGGGTGTTGATGAACATTTTAAATATCAAGTCCTAATTTCTGTGGACTCTTCAGGAACCTGACTCTTCTAGTATGCTCTAAGTATTTGCAGTGATTTTTGGAGAAGTTACTTATGCTTAGGTACTGAAAAAAAAATCTTAACTTGGACAAAAATCAGATGCTTTATCTCTATTTTAGATAAGACTGGTTGTAGTTCTGACCTTTGCAGTTTGTCAAAATGTACTTTGCTTTGAATTGTATTTTTGGAAAGCAGGCCACCAACCTCAGATCTGTTGTGTCACAGGCAGAATGTGGTAGGAATTGTGAGAATAGTCCGTGCCTTGCTGGAGTCACCAGTTAGCAAACTCAGAGCGTTTTTCATGTAAGGCTTAAGCTCCGGAGAGGGATATTTTTGGCCTATTTGTCAGTCTGAATTCACTTTCTTTGCAGGTTGCAACTTCATTAATGGTTTAGATAACCTTGTGTCTTGGTATCTCGTTCTTTGTTTTTCTGCATCTTTCTAACCCCTTGAGATATATACTACTGATGGATCTTCCGCTTATCATAGGGTTACCTGATAATCCTTTGTACTGTAAGATGGGTAATTCATTTGCTTATTGCCTTGATAAACTTTAAGCAGTTGGGCTGAAAAGACTTAAAAATTCAGCAGGCATTTTATAAAGTTTTGAGGAATGTCAGGAAGTAGAATCATTACTAAAGAGAGGACAGTGATAGAAGCTATCCTGAAAGGTTGGGTGTTTCTCCACAGAATGATGAAACCCAAGGTCCTGTGTTCGCCTATTTCTGTATTGTCAGCAAATTCCTGAAAGGGACCACAGGCTTAACTGATTGATCTCTTGCAGTGGATGACAGTTCGCTGCTGCTGCAATTAACTACTTGAGTTACACCCATTTTGTTCTGTTGTCACCATATACTTCCATGGCGAAATGAGGGAGGTTTCAGTTTTGAGTAGGCAATTGTTCAAAGCCCCCTACAGGTCAAGCCCTCCCTGCCCCAAATCGTTCCACGTCACGAAAATTCAAACTTCAGGTTTCAGAATGAAAGGACCTTAATTTGGCCTGCTGGTGCATATATATTATTATTCAGCTCATGAATCCGTCTAAAAGAGTGGAAATAGAGCTCTCCATATTCTGTCTCATGAAATGCTGAACAGAGCGTTGAATACCTATGTCTTAACAAGTGTCAGATATAGAGACAGCAAAAATTTCCTTAGCGAAGCCAATAATTCTGTTTGTGAGCTCTGGAATTTGGAGTTTAATTAGTATGCTGTAAGTTAATGATGGGATCATACACTTCAAAGGGTGATGAAGAGAAGAATTAATGTAAACATTTTTATTCTGTGTATGAGGCAAGACAGAGAAGAGAATTGCTCAGGCAACCCTTCTGGCTTTTCTCAACTTCTACGTTCTTGAACTCTGAACCTTAATGAAGTCTTCTGCTATGTTTCCTATATAAGTAGTTCATATAAAGGATACAAAAACATGTTTTGCAGTATACTGTTGTTTAAGAGTGAAAACAAGGGATTTTGCTCACCATTAGAAGTTGTTACAGAAGTTGCCTTAGATTGGTTTAGTATTTATTGTAAAATTTCCGGGAAAATAAAATTGCTGGTGCAACTGACTTTATTATTTATTTCTATTTCAGAAATAAAAATCTTGAATACATCTTGATATTTAGAAAATGTTTTCAATTCTTAATGTTCTTGCTAGTGACTTATTACATTGATATAAAAGGTATTGCTTGAGCATTTCTCGTTTTGACTGCTGCTCAGAAGTAAATAAAAACACATCACAATGACAAACCACATTTGCTTCTAATGAACATATGTAATATCTTAGTGGTTGGGGGTAAACATATTTTTTGTCTGTGCTACAGTGAACAAGTTTTGTGAAACACATGGCTCTGTGAGGAATGGAACTGTTTAATCCCAGTTTCCTCCCTGGTTCTGGAGATACTTCTGAACTGTCAAGAAACCTTTTCCTGTATTTCAAAAATTTCCATTCCTTGGATTTTATATATATTTATATATATATATATATATATATATATATCATATATAAGAATATACAAATTTTTGCTATGGCTGCTCCCTCAGTTGAGACTGTCTGCTGAACTGATTAAAACATTAGTGTGGCAGTCCTGAAGAGGATGCAGTGTATACAGACAGAAACAGCCATGCTTGGTCAAGCTTTGTTTCTATAGGAAGCAAGGCAAAACCAAACTATATTCACTGAATTTAACTCTGAACTTTTCACAGCTGGCTAGGGGACTAGGTTGCTTGAGTAGTACCTGTACTTTTTGAATTACTGTATAACGGTGTTTTATCTAGTTGCTATTTTTTCAAAGATTGGGAAATCCCAGCTTGACTAAAAGTAGTTACTTAAATTTAGCCAATGCATTTTCATCCCAGGTGAAACACTTCATGTTTCACTTAGCATATATTTCACTTTAAATCTGTCTTACAATGAATGGTGGCACATAACTTTCACATTATGCATGTTGTGTTTGTGCTAATGGTGTACATTTGTAGTAAAACAATTGGTTATTACTTTGGAAAAATGTGTTTAATAAATCAATGAATAAAAAAAGGTGTGTGAATTTCGCACACACAGAAATTAGCTTTCACTTCACATGCTTGGGAATTTATAGAACATCAGCTGTCAATTTTTGTATTGTTTCAGAATTTTCCACTGTGAGAAATTAAAGGAACCAAGTGATTTAGTATGCATACAAAAGCAAAGGTACGGATATAGGAGTCTGCGTGAGTGTGAAACATATTAAATTGTTGAGCTGTATGGAAAATGAGTGCCTTCATATGGGGCAAGTATTATGTGGTATTGATATTAAACTCTTTTGTATAGTCTGGAGGAGAAGGGTGGTATCCTTGTGGTGTCCTTGGACCATTAATTGTATATACCTCTCTAATAATTAAGTGAAGAAGGTCTGAAAACAGATCAGTTTCTTCCTCTCTGTGATTCTGAGGAATGTCTTTTATTAATTGCTTCTTCTTCCTCAGCGCACTTTGAGGTTTCTGCTGGTGTGTGAACGTTGTATGGGTGCTATAATGAAAGATCTTCCCACTCTTCTCTTTAATCAAGGCCCTGTGCTCTCTTTCCCCTCAGACCATAAATGGGTCCACTTAATCTTTATATTTATGTAGGGGGTTAACTGCATTACAAAGGATTGCTGCATCTTAGCCTAAATTGAGAGGATGGAGTGGTATCTTCTAATGAAAGAAAGCTTTTATTGTTATTGAAAGTGGCAGCACGGTAGATGTGGCAAGGGTGATAGCTGTGAAGATCTCAGAGAACCTGCCTGGTCATGTGGATTTAAAAAGTGTTTCAGCCCCAGACAGAAAATAATCTAGTTGAGGTTAATTTGAAGCCACAGGTGCAGCTTTAATGAATTGCAAGATCCAAGGCAGAGTGGTAGGTACAAAGTGGTGTAAGACCACAGTGTATTGCCGTTTGCACAAACCCTCTAGACAAGCTGAATATTGGAAAGTGAGTCTTACTTCAAGCACAGATCCTGAAAAAGCAGGATTTTTTAATTATTATTTCTTTATAATACATTTTCCAACTAGTTTCTATCTGTTTATTTTAAAAGCTTATCTCAGCATCTTTTGTTTCAACTTGTGTATGTGTTAAATTTCTGTGGAATAAGAAAATTGAAGAAAAAAGGGATGAAACTCTTAAGAGTTTGTTACTACCGGAGTAGATTAGATATCTAAATTTGGATTATTACTTGAAGAAAATCATGTTCTTACTATTTAATTAATAAGTTCATGAGATATTTTGACAAAGTTGATTTTTCTCCCTGGCATTTTGCAACTGATTGTACTACCTTGAAAGAATTGTTGCAGAATGTGGATCTGTTTTTTCACATCTTTGATACCAGTTAGTGTTCTTTGTAGGAGCAAAGTTCCATATACCTACATATATTTCCTCTTGTCTGTCAGATAAGTATAAAATAAAGTGCGAAAGTGAACAGTTTACACCTTGATGCTCAAGATGTTAGTCTAGTTTTTCAAATAAGTGCAAAGAAGCCATCAGTTGAGTAGAGAGCAGGCTTAATATAAAAGTTAGTTTTAACTTTGATTTTTCTATGAATGTGACTTCATAGCTCTCCTGACTTGTTCCTTAGGTTTTTCATCCCCGCTTGTCAAAAAAAAAAAAAAAAAAAAGGAGTATCCTATGTTGTGATTAAGGAAAGCATCATTACTGTTGCCAGTCAGACTTCTTGCTTGGTGCTAGAATGTGTAAACACTTCTTCCTCCAGATTTCAATCTAAACGCTACTTCCTCCAGATTTCAATCTACACCTCATTTTCATGACAGGTGAACTAGACAGGCAGAAGCTAATGTGATTATTATTACAAATTATTAGCTCTTAATTTAAGGAGAATGGCAACATAAAATCTTTATACTGGCAAGTAGCGTAGTGGACTTTCGTCATGTATATGGTGATCCTGTGTAAGTGCTGTAGGTTTCAACAGAAAAATGGTCTGAGGCTTCTGTTTCTGTTACCTTTCCTGCATTTTCCTTGTTCCCCTCACATTGTGTTCCTTTATTTTCTAGCATTATTTTTGGGGATGCAGTTAAGTATGCACTTGTGTTAATTGAAAGATGAGTTTCTGTATTGTCCTTTAAATACGTGTCTAGTGGAGTGGATTGGTGGTGGAAGTTTGGTCTAAGAAGCTGAATGTTTCCTTTGATAATGTAGGAAAGATCATTCTGTCTTCTCATCAAAATGATCTGTTGGCAGTAGGCCCTTTTCAGCTGTTTTGGTTCATGTTTAAGGAAGTTACATACACTGATGATGTTTCCCTGCTTGCAGTAATACTAGCATGAATTAGCGCAACGTGTAAAGGATAAACTTTTACACAAAAGTCACTATCAGTACAAGTCAATACGAAGTGGTAATATTAAGCTGTTGTATGTCTTCTAAATGTTTTCTTTCCTTTTTTTTGGGAAGGAGTTGAAAACTGTACTTTGCAATCATGTTATTTAGTCATTAATATTAGAAGAAAGGGCCAGATTAATTCTGACCACACCATCACTTTGAGAGAACGTTCTGGTCTATTATTTCTGTCTTTCTGGCACAGGCTTTAACTGGATGGACGGTGTTTCTGAAGTTACTTTTGAAACTCATTGGGATTTAAAAACAAACTGCACTGCAAATTGGTTTGTGGTGCCTGCATCCATATGATGAGATAGGTTATGTTCTTTTTTGACGCACGTTCCAGGATTCAAGCATCTGTGCGTGCTCCATAAAAAGAATCACAGAAGTGCAAATTTTTCTTTTTTTTTATTGATAGTCCTTTCCCTTCTTCCTTTTGTCGTCACTATTTTCATTTCAAACACTCTTTTTCTCAAATAAGTAGGCATAGAACCTGTTACTTGCCAAAAGCATTTCATTACTGTAAATTAACATGAATCTTCTAGCAAATTTATTTTTAGTTATTCCTTTTTACACGACATGGTGATGGTCCATGGCACTGGTTCTGAGAAGCTAGTTTATAGAGCACTGCAGTTCTGCCACTTCTCTGACTCTTAAAGTACCTGTTTTAAGGTTTAAGAAGACTGCATAAATATCGTTGTTAATCATGAAGTGTTCCCTGTTACCGTGCTGAGAGTACCAGCATACCTTACAACAGAGGATAAGCATTTTGGTGTCTCCACCTTTTCTCAGGAAGGAGAAGTGGGACGGAGTCTTATTTGAAATTCTCATGTATCATCTCCCAGTAAATCTAACCTTTGCTTATGAAGCTAAACTTAATTTTTGCTGACAGTCTGCTGCAAGGCTGGCTGCTGCAGGCTTGTAGAATAACAAGAGATGAAAATTGAGCCTGACTGAGCATTATTCTCTGTCTTGGTCTGCTTCCGTAGAGCTATGTGAAAAAGATTTACTTGCCCTCGATGGATTTGATTTCCAACAGTGAAACACATGCTATGCACAACAGGTTTCTTTGGTGATTTCTCTCATTTGATTCAGCAGAAATGTTTCACTTCTTCTCATTTTCAGTGACTTGGTATGCATTGATTTGCTCAGTTATTTTTGTTTGCTTGTTTTCCTCTCGCTGTTCATCAGGGCCTGCAAGCCGGTTTGTGGCTTTATTTTTCCCTGTATCTTCTCAGCTGTGACCAGTATACTTTATCAGATGCCTGCTTAAAAGAGATTGATGGGAGATGACACTTGTGCCATTCGCAGCAAACGTGTAGCAGGTAGTGTGCGCTGTTCCCTGTTGGGGTGCTGGTTCCTTGCTGGGTGCTGGTTCCTTGCCGGGTGCTGAGAGGTTCAGCAGCAGTGGCTGAAGTGGCTGCTGCTCTGTCTGTCATCCACCCCGTCCCGCGGGGTCCCCTCTCCACCAGCAGTGCTGCTCTGTTGATGCCCAGCCGCTGCTGAGCGCGTGCAGTTTCGGCTGGCTGCCCGTGTGTCAGCCAGTGCTGACTTCAGTTTGTCATGCCAGGTGAACGTGCCTGCGGCCGCCGAAGATCAGACAAGCAGCACAGCCCAGCCTGCCACCCTGTGCAAGGGTGATGTGACTTTGGCAAGGACAGTTGCTGTTAGTGGCTGGCTTTGGCTATTGCAGTTACGCGATTATTGTAGTTACGAGGCTGTATGTACACAGATGAACTGGAATACAAAGATGCCATTTAACACTCCGCAGTTACTCCCCAGAGGAAAGCTACCAATCAGATAGAAATATTCTCTTCTGCAACCAAATATGGGAAAGAAGAAAGAACAGGACTTAGTGCGAGCAGGCATGGATTAAGCTTTAAAAAAAAAAAGAAAAAAAGTCCAGATGTCAAGGGACATCCTTTTCCAACAGAGGCAAGCAGAGTCAAGGTACTACTAGGATTTCTTACAGGGTTCTGTTGCTGGTTATGCATAAAGTTAATTCCACTGGTCATGGTGAAGAAAAGTCACTTTGTGTTAAGTTTTCATTATTACTTTACCCTACTTTTCTGCTTTGTTACCAAAGGCATGCCTTGCTTATTATTTGTTAGAAGTTAGGGTCTCTCTGTGTAATACCTGTTTAGTTATATTGGCCTTTGGTTATATCGGCCTTTAGAGAAGCAAGCAGAACTTTCCTTAGATGTTCAAATCTTAGAAGGTGGAAGTTTAAATTGGTGGTGAATAGTATCTACTTGCTGTTCAGGTCTTTGACTTGTTAACTTAAAAACAGAGGTGTTAAGTATTGGAAAGAGTACAAAATATGGCAGATGATCTTCTATCTGTTCTTTACCTTGTTCCAGTTTTATATGAAGGTGTGCACCTGAGCTTCTTCATAGTCAGGAGAAGAGCAGGTATACAGGAGAGGATAGGATGGACTTTTATAAAATTCACACTCCTGTCTTAAAACAGCATTCATCCATTACCAACCAAATTACCACTAAAACCTGTTTTGTTGCTTTCAAGGTAGTCTGAACTTTCAGAGTATGAGTATGCAAAATGGAATTTACATTACTTCATTTAAAGACTCTTCATATTAAAGAATAATATGATGTAGGAATTTACTTTGAAGCTCTGGGGAAGGCAGAACCTCATCATCCTCAATAAACTAATGGCAAGTCTAGTCAGAAAGCTGAAAGCTGCCATGTCGTTTATATGTTCAAGAGAGTCATAGTGTTTGAAATAGGTATTTCATCTCCCTGCTTAACAAATATTTTATATGTGTGTAGCTTCTGTGAAACTAGAAGTAGATGGAAAGAAATATCTTGAGTTTCTTTGAGCTTTATGTTACTAGTGTGAAGAAATAAATTCCAGCACTACAAAGATTTCGTTATTAAAGTAAAAGAAATGGAACGTGTATGTAGAACAATTTCCTAGTAATTTACATCAATGCGTTTGGAATTCCAGAATAAATATAGATACCTGGATATTTCCAAAATATATCTCTTGAAATCTATGTTACCTTAAGATGCTTGCTGAGACACCCTGCCAAATAATGTATGAGTATATTTTAGCAAGAGTTTGGGTGACAGTGAGGGAACACTTTCATATTTCTGCAGAAAATTAGGCTAGGTTCCACTATCTGACTATAATGAAAATGCAGTGGTTGTTACGCTCAGAAATGCAGAACCTTTTGTTGTGTTTTGCTTAAAAGTATCTTTATGTAAAATATATTGTGAAGTATATAAATACATATCTGTAATGTTAATAATGTAATAAATTGTAATATAGTATATAAATATATATATGTAATGTTAATAATGTAATAAATTGTAATATATTATATTACTTTTGGGTCATGTGCTATGATTCTGTGGAAGAGAAACGCCTTGTAGTAGTACAACATTTACAGTTAATTCTAGCTTTTGCATTTTCTTTATAAGCTGAATGCTTTTCTACACAACAGACAGCAAAAACAGAATTAACAACTCTGTAGTGCTGCACAGAAATTAGAAATTAAGTTCCTGGATGTTTTCAAACATAATTTTGATTTAAGGTACATCTAAAATGTTAAGTTTTAAACTTCAGATAGCACACAATATTTAACGTCATAGAACTGTAAAATAATTCAGTTTGAAAGGGACCTCAGGACATCTCAAGTCCAGTGTCCTCTCAGCCCTGAGATCAGACAAGGTTTCTTTGGGCTTTATATGGTTGGATCATGGAAACCTACGAGGATGGAGATAACACAACTCTGGGGAATGTGTTCTGCTGCCTGACAGTTCTCATGGTGAAAAAGCTTTTTCTATATGAAGTTGGAACTTGTAAATTTCGAGATATGTATTTTTCATGATTGTTCCTCCGCTGTCTATGTTATTCTCTTCACTTCAGCTCCATGCACAGTTGTGCCAAATGTTCTCAAGCAAGATGTGCTTAACTTGAAGTTGTAAATGATGCAAGTTTTACTGTGACTCAGTATAAAGAGTAAAGATTATATGTATTCTGATTGATTGCCAGACTCTTCAGGAATCTTGTAGCTATGGGTGCAAAAAAAAATAATTAAAAACAAGTTTAATGCTCACCTGTTTCCCTTTATGGAAATAAATAAGCAGATTAACATTTCTTTTAGGGAAGTGTGAGTTACCTGAAGCAGCATTGATTAATAGTCCCAAGACATGTTTTGTGATGGTATTTTTATTAAAACCTTTTTTGTGATAATTCTTTGCTCAATGCTGAGTTGCTGTATATTTCTAATATGATGGGCTTTGTCACAGCTCTTAAAAGTTAATGCTGTTTTATTTTGATAGTAGTATGTTCTGACAACATTTTTCATGGTATTTGTCTTGGGAAATGAGTGTACCTAACCTGGAAATGTGAAACAGATAAGAAATGAATAAAGGCCATATAAATATAAATAAACACTTTTTGTTAGTATACTTTTGCATACAATGCATTAAGATAGGTAGGTATTTGACTGTAATTCGTTGCAACCATTTTGTAGCATCAGACTGAAACTACTATGAAATGTTTTGAATATTCCAATTAGATTTGCACCGACTGGTATTTTTAGCTTTCATAACTTCTCATAAATCCAGCACCACAGTAATAACAATGTGATCATGTGACTGGCTCTTCAGATAAGCATCCTGTAAAGCTTTTGGCTTTAAGTCTGTTCATTAGTAGTTTGTGTTTGTGACTAATATGTGTTTTTTGTCACTTTAATATGAGGCATACAAACTTAGTTTTGATTATTTTTATTAGTAGAAAAGGGACCATGGTACTTGCCAGATAGTAATCTAGTTGTCCTGATACTTCTTGTCAGGAGGCCTGTGTTTAATCAATCTGCATAGTTTTAAGGATTCTGAGATGAATTTGGGATGAAAGTTAATAAGCCAAAATTTTATTCTGACTCTTCAATCTGTGTTAACATTTCATTCTCTTCCTGGGTCTGATTAATGTTCTCCTGCTTTAAATCACAGTGTTCCAAGTATTGCTGCTTACACTCATCAAGCTTTGGAATTGCATTAACATCCTTCAGAGTCTTTTTATAGTTACAAATACCTGCCAGAAGACTTTCCAGAGGTGTCTGTAGTTAGGCTTTTTAAATGCACTGTACAGCAGATGGCACTGGAAGAGCACATCTGTGGGAGACTTCATTGGTGCCATAATTCTTACAAAATGCTAGTGAAGCTGTTGCAGTGCTGAGAGTTGTGATAAAATTCAGCAGCTCATTTTAATGTATTCCAGGAAGGAATGCATGCTGAGCTCTTCTGTTTCAGCTCTTATAGATGCAGACAATGAAAAACTTTAAAATTGCAAATACGTGAGTGTATCTTATATTGAGGACTGTTTATAAAGTGTGTTTAAACACATTATGTAATGCAGAATTACTGTGTTTTTTGTTGTCGCTTTTTAAAGTATATGTAAAGAAGGATGTCTGGATTGATTGGATTATTTGACTTCACAGTATTTCTTTTTTCTCCTGTCTTAGATAAAAAAACATGGAAGAGATGTTGCAATGTACAGTGATTTCCATTTATGTAAGACTTATTTAGCGGCTTGCTCTCGTCTGTAGGTGTGTTCCGTTTGCTTCAGAGAACTTTGACCAGGACTGTCATTCACTATATTTTATGGTCTTTTCCTGGATGAATGGGCTGGACTTCTGGGTATATACATATTGTATCTGTGGTTTATATTTGACCCACAAGTTCTTATTATTTCTTTATATGAAATGTTACAAGTATACAAGCAGTGTTTCAAGCATTTAGATGGTCATACATTTTGCTTGATTAAAAATACTGGCTGCTAAGGTAGGCTGACAGATACAGAACACTTTCTTCTCAAGCATACTCAGTAGTCACTCTCAAACTGCAACATTTACATTTATGTGTATATGCTGCTATAGAGATTTATCTGTTGAGTTTATTTTTGGATACTGGATTTTCATTTGTAAGAACACATTTAGATACAGATAGACTAGTATGTGATACAAACACATTCTTTCAAATGATTTGTATTTTTGTCTAGTTATGGCTAAACCTAAAGAAATATAGCTTCTTTTAGCCAAATTTTTAAACAGTTCTAATTATCCAGAACAACTGCAATCAAAAAATTGGTGAATTGGACAGTCTGGGGATCTATACACGTTCCCTCTCTAGTCAGCAATATGATTGTTCTTTTATTTTCTCTGTAGCTTAGAAGGCAGATTTGAGTTTGTTTCTTACTTGCTTTCAGGGTTGGGAATTGCAAACAGTATGATATCTTTCCCACAAGGATGTGGGAGTGAGCGTATTTCATAAAATGGAAATAATTTCAATTTGTGGATGTCAGTCAGAAACAGTTTGAGAACACCGTGGATTTTAAAAGTGGGGTTAATGTGAGTATTCCAAGACTGCTGATGTTGCATACACAAGGGCACTTTATCAAATGAAAAAATTCTCTGACGTAACTCCATCAGTTTAGGAACTGAATAAAATCCCAAAGTTATATTTTTTTACTCATTTTATATGTTCATTTAGTTATATATGATGAAAAGAGTACTGTAAATTGCGAAGATGCCACAATCAAAGTAGTTTAGGAATAGAAGGTCAACAAAGCATTTCAAGTTTGCTTTTAAGTGGCATGTAACTCTCTCTTTATCTGCATATGTAGCTTTTTGTTAATTACTGTCTGTTTATTAGTTCTGATACCCCAGCTTTCAGGCATATAAAAACTCTGAAATATTCAGTGTATTTGTGGTGTTTTCACCCTGCTAGGCAGCTGAACTCCTCCATACCACTCTCTCACTCCCAAGGAGCAGGAGGAGAAAATATGGTGGAAAAGGCTCAGGGGCTGAGATAAGGAGAGGGAGATAGCTCGTGACAGTAATTGGTGAGCAAAACAGACTCAGCATAAGGAGTTCAATGTAATTTATTGCCTACCACTAGCAGACTAGAGCAGTGAGAAATTAAAATCCATCTAAAATCTCCTCCCCCCCCCATCCACCCTCTTCGACCTCCTCCTCCTGAGTGGTGCAAGGAAATGGGGAGTGGGGGCTGCTGTCAGCCCCTAATGCTTCATCTTTGGCACTCCTTCATGGTCACTTCTCTGCCCTTGCTCCAGCATGGGTCTTCACCACGGGGTCCACCCATCAGGAGCAAACTGCTCCAGCACAGGTCCCCCGCGAGCGGCAGCTCCCCCCAGACCCCCTGCTCCTGCGTGGGCTCCTCTCCACGGGCTGCAGCTCCGGCCCGGGGCCTGCTCCTGCGGGGGCTCTCCACGGGCCGCAGCCTCCTCCAGGCCACATCCACCTGCTCCACCGGGGGCTCCTCCACGGGCTGCAGCGTGGAGATCTGCTCCGTGTGGGACCCATGGGCTGCAGGGGGACAGCCTGCTCCACCAGGGGCCTCTCCACAGGCCGCAGGGGAACTGCTGCTGCGTACCTGGAGCACCTCCTGCCTTCCTGCTGCACTGACCTTGGGCTCTGCAGGGCTGTTTCTCACTCCTCGTTTTCCCAGCTGGTGCTGCCCAGTAGTTTTTTTTCCCCTTTCTTAAATCTGCTCTCCCAGAGGCCCAACCAGTGTTGCTCACTGGCTTGGCTCTGGCCAGTGGCAGGTCCCTTTGGAGCTGGTTGAAACTGGCCCTTTTCTAACATGGGGCAGCTGATGGATTCTTCTCACAGAGACCACCCCTGCAGCCCGCTGCTACCAAAACCTTGCCACTTAAACCCAATAAAGTATTCACTCATGTTTGTTTTTCAGTACTTTCATAATTTCTAGTTCTTCCAAACATACGAAGCTCATATTAAACAGGTATTTTAAAACATGAAATGTCATGGTTCTGCATGTATCTGTCTTAAGAAACTGAAAATTAGTGTCCTGCTCTCTGGAAATACATATCCATATCACTGCATCCCCTTTAGATTTTGTAAAGGAAATGTTTTTTAAGGTATCAGGACTCCTTATACCCCAAGAATTTTGTTACAATGTTGAAAATAAGTAGTGAACTTCTAATAAAGTACTGGTCCGTTTTTTTTTAATTTAAGATTTTATTATTTCTTTATAGCAAGGATTGGTTCTTGGTCTCGTATTTGTTTGTTTAGGAAACAAGCTGTTTGTGTATTTTTTTTCTGGTGGCATGTAAATTAGTTTACAGGCAAAAGAGAAAACATTTAGTACTCCCCATTGAAAAAAAGTAAAGGAGATGTAGTGCCATTTAGCTTGGTAATCAAGAAAAGGAAGTGGGACAAACTGCAGATATTCCAAAGATGGACTAGGGGAATGTCAGAGGTTATGGCTGAGACAGAGCAGGTCTTCGAAGTGCAGGTGGTGGAGAGGTCAAGGATACAAATCCACGTTAATCAAGCTTTTGTATTTCTGCCGTTTATGAGAACAGTGTTCAGCACCCTAGCAGCAGGCCTTTACTTCTTTTCTTTTTTCTTTTCTTTTTTTTTTTTTTCAAGGTATTTTGAAGTTCAGAATCCTTAGATTCCCTTCATTGTCTTTTAGTTAGTTTTGGATATGATCTTTTAGCCTTTGTGTTCTTAAGGTCCACAAAAGTAGGGCTGGATCAGAATAGTAATCAGTGGACTGCTGCTTGAGTATAGTAATCATTCACCTTACATTTTTTTAACAGTTTTTGAACAGTTACTTAAGAAAAAACATGTTATTCAGTTTATTAAAAATGTTTCCGTTCATTTTACTGTGTTCCTCTGTTGTGTGTATTGTGATATCATGAGAGAAGTGGGAAGTGCATATTTAAGGGATGTTTTGCCTCTTGCTCTATCCCCCAGACTAGGAATACCTTTTTTCTGGAGGATTCTTGGTCTCTTCCAGCTTGCCGTTCATAGCCCAGAGCCAGGCTTACTGTTGCAGTTTGTTCTGCTATGTAATTGCATGTACATGTTACGATGGCTGTTTCTAAAGGTATTCTCTACTTTCATGGCAGAAATAACTTCCCACTCTCTTTTTCCCTTGTTGTTCTTCCCTTGTCTCTGCAGAGCTCCTTGCTTTGGTAGGTCTGAGCAACACCGAAGAAAAACAAGCTGAAAAGTCAAGTTTAGGGGAGGGGCAGGGGGGTACATGACTCTAGAAGATGGCAGGTTGTCTGGGATCCAGTTGTCTGGGAGTTGACGAGGTTTGTCCACCTAGCCTTGGCAGAAGTACTGGAGAAAGAAAAGCAGCAGCAGTATATCTAGGCAAGGGAAGGCAGTGATGTGGCTTCCTTTGTGTCTAAAACAAAAATTGGAAATAATTTTTCTTTCATAAAGGTTTAGGAGGAGACTTCCATTGTTTGCTCTAAATAGATGTTATTTTGCTGTTTATTTCCCTCAGTTTTTTTTGACTAGAGTTAATTTTCCTATAATTATATATGATAATTGCTCAGCTGTCCTGTGTAAAGAAGGTATGACCGTGGCTGATGACAGTTTTACCTGTACATAGAAAACATGTTGGGTAGTGTATCTTACAGTTTTATGTTTTCTAGTTATTTTTGTGGGGGCTTTTTTAGATGCCTTCTGAAAGGGAGGGGTGTTTCTGTGCTTGAAAATTTTACATACGTGCATTAAATATATGCGCATGTGATGTGTGTATTAAAAAATAGTATAGTAAAAGCTGAATAAATTGTGTAGATCAAGTTTCTAGTAGCACATTCACTTTTTAAGCCTCATTGATTTCCAAGTCAGCTCTCTATATTTACTTTTATTTGATGCTCATTACTTAAGTACTTCAGTTTCTGTTTTGTTTGGAGGAAAAAGAAAACACCGTTATGGATAATTTTTCAAATATTTCTTTTGTGAAGTTAATTGTATTTTATTTGCTTCCAGGAAATGGCTCTTGAAGTTAAATGAGGCTGGATAAAACGCGTAAATGAAGCAGAAGCTGCTCTGCATGTGTTAGGGCTATATCACCACGAGCACTGCTGATCAGCCAGACTTGGTAACTTGTCATAATGAAGAAAATTAGTCTCAAAACAATTCGCAAGTCCTTTAACTTAAATAAAAGTAAAGATGAAAGTGACTTTGTAGTGGTTCAGCAGCCATCGTTAAGTGAATTTGGAAAAGATGACTCCTTGTTTGGCAGCTGCTATGGTAAAGATTTGGCTAGCTGTGAAGTCAATAGTGAAGATGAAAAAGGAGGCAAAAATAGATCAAAAAGTGAAAGCTTAATGGGTACGTTAAAAAGGAGGCTTTCAGCAAAACAAAAGCAGAAAGGCAAAGGCAGCACACCATCTGTAAGCTCTGCAGATGATGACACCTTTTCTTCCTCATCTGCTCCAATAACCTTCAAAGATGTGCGAGCTCAAAGACCTCTGAGATCCACTTCCCTCCGTAATCACCATTACAGTCCAACTCCGTGGCCCCTTCGACCTACAAATTCAGAAGAGACTTGCATCAAAATGGAAGTCAAAGTCAAAGCTTTGGTCCATTCTTCTAATCCAAGCCCAGCACTGAATGGCGTTCGAAAGGACTTCCATGACTTGCAGTCAGATAACGTGTTCCAGGAACAAAACAATGCATTAAAAAATACAGAATCTCAGAATGGGGACTTGCATCTTCATATTGATGAACATGTGCCTGTAGTTATTGGATTAATGCCTCAGGACTACATTCAGTATACTGTGCCTTTAGATGAGGGAATGTATCCTTTGGAAGGATCACGTAGTTACTGTCTGGATAGTTCCTCACCCATGGAAGTTTCAACTGTTTCTTCTCAAGTGGGGGGAAATTCTTTCCATGAAGAAGAGAGTCAAGTGGATCAGGATGTAGTCGTTGCACCAGACATCTTTGTGGACCAGGCGGTGAATGGTTTGTTGATTGGTACCACAGGAGTCATGTTGCAAAGCCCAAGAGTTAATCACAGCGATGTCCCTCCACTCTCACCTTTGCTACCTCCAATGCAGAATAATCAAATCCAAAGGAACTTTAATGGATTGAATGGCACAGATGCCCATGTGGCTGAAAGTATGCGCTGCCATTTGAATTTTGATCCTAACACTGCCCCTGGAGTTGGAAGAGTTTATGATTCTGTACAGAACAGTGGCCCTATGGTTGTGACAAGTCTAACGGAAGAACTGAAAAAACTTGCAAAACAAGGGTGGTACTGGGGCCCCATTACGCGTTGGGAGGCAGAGGGAAAATTAGCTAATGTGCCTGATGGCTCGTTTCTCGTTCGAGATAGTTCTGATGATCGTTACCTTTTAAGTTTGAGTTTTCGTTCACATGGAAAAACGCTTCACACTAGAATTGAACATTCAAATGGTAGGTTTAGCTTTTATGAACAACCAGATGTGGAGGGGCATACATCTATAGTTGATTTAATTGAACACTCAATCAGGGACTCTGAAAATGGAGCTTTCTGCTATTCGAGATCCCGATTGCCTGGATCTGCAACTTATCCAGTGAGACTAACAAATCCAGTATCTCGGTTTATGCAGGTGCGTTCTTTACAATACCTGTGTCGTTTTGTAATACGTCAGTACACCAGAATAGACCTGATTCAGAAACTGCCTTTGCCAAACAAAATGAAGGATTATTTACAGGAAAAGCACTACTGAAAGCTTATGGAAATCTTGCATCTTGCACTTTGGGAACAACAACAACAAAAAGAGATTGAATTACAGTTTACAGACTTTCATTATTATCAAAATCTTTTGCTGCCATAACAATTTCATTTTTGTGTGTTAAAGAAAATTAATGCATTTGGATTTATGTTTGTTTTCGGGTTTTTTGTGTATTTTGGGGGGCTTTTTTTTTTTTTTGAAAAGAATGATCTCAAGTTTATTTTTAGAAGTGTGAAATAGCTATCTTTCATCAATGTGCAGATTAATCACAATGTGAATGATCAAATTCTCCTTATTTTCCCCCAAGTCCTTTGCTGCTATCCACTGTGATTTTTATGCATTGAAAGCACATTTCATGTGTATTCGACCATAAGTAAAAGTCAAATGAAACTTGTTGAATGGATTTTTTTTTTCTTTAAAATAGCCTGTTTGAAAAAGATGATCATGGATAAAAACGTATTGGTATTCTAAAGAATTTACATCTATGCTAAAAATGATTTCCTAGTATCCTTATTATAAATTTCTATAGAGATATGCCCTAATGTGGAATTTAAAGAGTTGTGGGATAAGGACATGGTTATGCAGCATATCTTTCAAAAAAAACCCCACAAAACCAACAAAAATAACTACAACAACAACAACAAAGTAAAACAAAAACACCTTTCTCTTAAGCCTTGTATTGTCTGTACACTACTTTGTGTTTGAGAAGGTTGGTTCAGCTTTCTTATCGTCTCAGTATTTTGTCCTTCTAAAAATGGCCTTTAAAAGAGAACTCTGTGAGAGTCAGTGCTTCGCACCTGTAAGAAAATTGCAGTATCATTGCAATTGCAGGATCATGTCAAATATTACCTTTTAAAATGCCATCAGTTAAATAAATGAACACCTGCCAGGTCCTCCCTTTGTCATTTTCCCCCCTGCCTCCCCTTGAGAAGAAGAAGAAGAAGGGAAAATTAAAAAAATAAATAAAAAAATAAAAGGGGGGGGAACAAAAGCAAAACAAAAAAGTCTGAATTTGTAGGAAGACTCTAGGAATTATTATTATGGAAATACAAATTACTAAGCCATTTCAGGGATTGGGTAAAACTTCTAATAGGAGGATTTCTACAATTTATTCAAAATACTTGGGATTTCGGTATTTTCCATTTTTCTGCATTTTTCACTTCTGAAATGCAGCAATACACTAATGTCCTTCGGGTGATTTATTCCTTTTTGGATCTTCTTTGGGGTGGAAGGAATAGGACTAATGATATTTTGGATGGAAGATGCTTAAAATGAATCTCTAATTCTATTCTCATAGCCTCTGAAATTATGGGGAAGAGAGGTTTGGATTGACTGTAGAAAGTGTTTCAGTTAACTGTTGTGAAATATGTTTTGACATATGAAATATTGGAACAATTAAGTAAATGTTTATGATATCTGTCAAAGATTCTGGCATTTGAAAAGCTTACAGTTATTCTGACCTTTAGGAAAAAAAAAATACTTTTAGTTGGGAGTACAGGTAATATTTTCTTCATGCAAGGTTAATCCATGTCATTTTTCTGTTTTTTTTTCTTTTTCTTTTTTTTTTCCTCTCCATTATTCTGTCCCTTTTATGATTTACTTGTGAAAGGGGTCATTGCTAACTTGCTAACTGACATGGGAGGGAGGCTTACTCTGCCTCCCTCTGCCCCTGGATTTGTATTTTAGAATGTTACCTTCCCAATCTGTGGTAGGAGCTGCTAGTCAGTAAACATCAGTATAGAAAGGGCTGTTGATACAGCTTTCTCATTTAGGTCATTTGCTTCTCTTTGTTTTTTATTTTCTAGCCTTTTGTCCCCTGAAGTGAGTGTTAGTAATGAATACAGTATTGCTGCAAGGTGGTGCAATAGCACTACATTTTGGGTTGCCTGAATTGATAGACAAAATTTATATTTTTTTAATTTATTTTTTGACCATAATGTTTAGCAAAAAATAAAAAAAAAAAAAATCAAAGGTAGATAAAGGCTGCCTTTGCTTTTAAGGGAGGGAGAATAAGGATTTCTTCTTTAGTCTGATAAAGTTTTAAAGTTAAAAGAAAAAAAAGTAGAGCTGTCTATATACATAATTTGTTGGCTCTGCCATTGAGATACATGTATGCAAGTGTGAATTCTGTTTTCTTTTTTAGCTCTGTTCACCCCCCCCCCCCCCCCCCCCCCCGCGAATCAGAATCACTAACTTTATTCAAAAAAGGCACAATAACCTATAGTATGGTACAGTGTTCTGATATTCTGTCTGTGGGGAGGAAAATCATTTTTATAGATTTCAGACTCATACTTGGAAGAAAACCTCTGGCATCTTCTTCACTTTAAAAATTCTTTCCGTGTACAAGCTGGAGGGCCTATGCATTCTACAGAATCTTTGAAAGATTACAGTATATTAAATATTTGCTATTTAATACCATTATTGGATGCATTAAACTTATACTATGCCACTCACATTAATTTAATTTAGCAGTTACTGCATTGAAACAGAAATATTTGAAGCTATAATATCCCAATTTTATTGCTGAATTGAAAAACATATAAGACATACTAAATTTCTTGCCCATGCCTTTACAAATTTGTTTGTTCACTCATTACACGTCAATGCTTTTAGAAACTGTAGTTCAGCTATCTAGTTCTTGAATTGCCTTCCTTGCTGTGTTCTTCATTTGTGAACTTAATCAGGTCAACTTAACATTGTCATCTCCCCCACCGCCCCCAATAAAGCTTCCGCAAAAGGAACACTTTAAGTAGTGGAGGCCTAGGATGTGAGAACCATATAGCACTTTGACAAAAATGGTGGTGATATTTCTACTAAGCTTGAAATACTTTAAATCAGTAGTAAGTAGACAAAAATACTTATTTTTACAGGTTTCATTATTCAAAATCCCTCAGTATGTTTTATACTGAGGTAACTGGCCAGCCAGGAGAAAGAACCCAGAAAAAATGACTTTGAAAGCATTAAGGATACTTACAATTTTGTACAATAATGATTAATATAGAACACAGTAACATTTAGTTATGAGACAATTTAGAAGTATTCAGAGAAAACATAAAAGTTGTGTTGACTTCGACTTCATAAAAATTAGTGAAACAAAGTGTCCTTGGTAAACAAAAAGGAAAATAATTGAAGATATTTTTGGAACCTATGGAAGTAGATACACTAGGAAAAAAGTTAACTGACTATGATCCTTACAGAGTAGAAAAATGACTACTTGATCAGCACAACAGTTTAAGGGTTCAGAAGGTGTGCTTTTTATGCAATTGAATTGTGAAACAATGTTTTTCCAAATGAGACTTTGAAATAAAACTTTTTTGAGCGTCTGAAATGATTGAAGTTATTGATAACATTTTTGTTTTACCAATTAATTTGAAAAGTAAAAAAACACCTTGTATTTGGACATAGAGAAATAAATTTGCACTTTTTTTTTGTAGGTCAGTGTTATAAACAATTCAAAATGATTTGTATTCTTTGATCCATTTGAAGGATATAGCACTTCTCCTGCTGTTGACATAGTGAATGCCATCTTTTGATAAAAATGTTTTTCTGTCAGAAGGATCAGAAATGCAATTATTAGTTAAACTCTGTTCTCTGATGAGCTGACTTTACATTTTTTTAAAGCCAATTTCTTTCTATGAATATTGACTGCTGGGCTAAGTGCAGTAATCTGTGCAGTTTTTTCTTGTGATGCATTTCATCTGTGTGAATACTGGAATTATAACTTTAAAACAGCATACCAGCAATATATGGGCTATGATTGTTGAGAAGTATTTCTCTGTTACTGAACTTTCAATTTCTGAGCTAAGCTATGGATAAATCTCATTTCTTTCAATCTTTTTATGACTGCAAAGAATAAAAACTAAAAGCATTCTTTTTAAATAAAAAATGGACAAGATGGTAGTTCATAATATTGGAAATGTGGCATCAATGTGTCTGGAAAGCTCTAAATTCTACAAAGATGATGAAAAATTCTTAAAGAATTTTCTGTGACTACATGTTGGGTTAAAGAATTTTTATAGTGATGATGATGGAGTGCCATGAAGTTAATACTTGCAATCCAGATTGCTGTAGTTTACACTTTTCTCTGTTTCAGACCTGGTGTGTGCTATTTGTACTCAGCACGCCACAGAGTGAATTATCCAAAGTCCATTGATTTTAATGTGTTTTGGTTTGTAAACAAAATTATAGTAATTTCTTGCACATTTTTGAAAAATAATTGTATAAGGATTTATGTATCTGCTTATGGATACAGTGTGTAAATAAAAATTTCATTCACAAGAAGATCTGTGGAGTGTTCTATACCTGAATGAAGTTCTAAAACAAACAAACAAAAAAAACCCTGAAAGACAATGTAGAATTTTGGCATCTTATGTATAAATTTAGATTTTATTGGTTGTAATTTAAACTGTTTCATATGTTCTTACCCCAGCTGATTGACTTTTCGAAACAAACTATTTCTATATACTTACTAATTGTATTAATGCTTACTTTACAAAGCAAGAAGAAAATTTGCCAGAACACGATTTTTAAAAGATCAGCATGTATAATGTAAGTTAACTTTCTGATGTATTTTTTTCTTAAAAAAAAAAACAACAACAACAACAACAAACAATACAGAATTCATAAAAGAAGTCTCCCTTTCCTCCAGATGTATGTTAAAGGTAATATTGCCTTCCCCTATGTTCTGAATTAGAATATAGCTCTTATTTAGTTCCAAAATAAGAAATAATATATGGTGTTGATCTTCAAATATTCACTTGATGCTTTTTAGATTTTAAAATTTGATGCTTGGATTTTAAACAAGGAGTGACATTTTAAACTCTGAAAAATAATACAAATAAACCAGAAGATCAAGTGTTAGGAATTTGTATGTTATGAAGGACTTTCACAGTTGCATATACGTTTTTAAAACAAACAAAAATACGGTGGTAGCAAGTAATTATTGTTCGTATTGTCCACAGCTGATAACATACTTTTTGAGTATTCTGTAACTTAGGTCCTAAACCCAAATCCAGTAATAACCAGTTTTTGCCATCAAAGGGAAGGCTGCCTTCTCCTTCTCCCCGCTCTTGGGGCCGGTGTTACTAGCTCAGTACAGTGTGTGATTGCTCCCTGTCAAGAAGCTTGTCGGGGTTCTGTTGTTGCTCCACATATGCCCTTCTCTAATTTCATTCTATTGTTGACTCCAGTAAATTTGGCAAGAAAGAAATGCATTCTTAAATGTTTCACTGGTAAGTGCTGAAAGGTGAGTAGGAGTTAATTTTACAGCTGCCTAGCATGATCCAAGCAGGGCTGAAATGTTTATAGTTAAGATGCCTGTAATGCTATTTACTTCTGCCTCACATTCAATCAGCTTAATAGCAGTAAGAGTGAAAGAGAAATGCTAAAACACTGTCAGATGCAGAAAACTTGGTGCGTTATGTCTGATAATATAGCAAGACCCAAAGGCAGAACTTGGTGGGGCAGGAAGGTGAATTAAGTCATGCTCTGCAATTAAGAGAAGACCTCAGAGATTACAAAGCTGTAGAAACTGAGTAGAAATCCTTAATATTTAGGAAGTAATGTTCTATTACTTCCCTCCAGCACACACAATTTGCTTGCAGTCTATGCCTCAGACCTTTTCCTTTTTTCCCTTTTCAAACTCTAAGCTTCAGACAAGCATTTCAGCATCTCTTGGTGCATTATTAAGCACATCTTTGGCTTTCCTGTCAAGTTAGTATCCAATACTTCCTGTCAAAGCAATGCAACACGGAGATAGGATAATGTGGAAAGCAGAGAAAATAATTGTTTGTTTTGAGGTATGACTCAGAAGTAGGAAGTGTCCTGCCTCTGGAGTCTGGAGCCTGTGATCATCTTAGGCCAACTTGCCACATGCTGTCAGTAAACTACTGAATCGCAGACTGTGAGCTTTGAGGATGGTGCTTCTGAGGGTTTGGGGTAGGCAGAAATGGGCTTCAAAAACGGACTTAAAGAAAGGAGTAGTTTCTTGCTTAGAATGAGGGTGGAAAGAAAAAATAGATTTGTTTCAATTTCAGCAGGTGAGAAGATGACTAAGCTTGGAAGAACGCAGAGGAAGGATGCGTGCTGGTGTCTGCACTGATCCTGACACTGACAATTCAAGTGTTGTTTGGGCAGCCGTTAAAGGGAAGAGTTACTGGGCAGTGAAAGGAAGAGGACCTGTAGCAAAGGTAGCCCAAGTTCTGTAAAACTAGGGAGCTACTGCGTCTGACATTGTATGTGTGCTAGGTCTCCATCTGTTCTTCAAAACAAAATGCCTGTCTAATTCTTTAAACTCTCACTCACAGCACTCTTTAGTTCTAATTTACATGTCTCTCTGATGTGAAATAGTGTTCTTGGCTGAGTCTGCTGCCATAAGGACAGGATTATTTTAGTTTGGTTGGTTGGTTTTGTTTGTTTTTGTTTTCCTAAAGCAACCCTTGTCAGCTATAGTTATTTAAATAGGAAATCTTGCTTAAATAAATGAAACAATTCAAATATGTTGGTCCAGAATACTTGATAAAATAGCTAGGGCACCTTTCATCATGTGATCAACATCATATCTATCTACTAATGACACACGTGTTTTCAACTGAGAGAGAAAGGAAAACACCTGAATTTCTCAGATGATCGTTGGATGCTTCTGTGCTGGATCATGGCTCATCAACCAAAGTGGTGTTATCTGGGCTTGAGATTTTTTGCAGTGCTGCTTGCCCACAGCCCACGTTCAACACCCCAGCTTTACCCCAGCTCTCTGCCTCCACTATGTTTTGGAGCTTGTATGGATAGTCAAAAAGTTTTTAATGTCTATTTCTACATCCCCAGATCTCTACTGAAAGCATACATTCTATTTTCTTTTAAATATCTTTCTTTCCTGGTTGTCTGCTCCATGTCCCTCAGAGAAGAAAGTAAAAACAACTGTGGAACCATTGTCAAATGAAACTGTATCTGTTTTAAACAGTTCCATTTTTCATTCAAGCTAGAAATAAAGTAATGGAAGGTTACCTGAACTGTTTTGTGCCAGTAGTGTTTTGAATCAGTCTTGCCATACTGAAACATCTGAAAGTCTGAGTTTCAAGACTTCATTGTGTCACATTTTCTAAGATACTTTTGTAGTTCTCATGAGTGCAGAGTAAAGCTTGGGAAATGTTTAGATTGGAAAACCAAAAGTCTGAAATACATCCCATTAATTTTATTTATTTATTTTTTTGAATTTCTGACTGGAGGTGGTGGGGACACTGAATAGTACTAACAAAACAAAAAATGAAAAGTGTTCCTTCTCAGGCTATTGTAGCTTGCCAAGCTGAAAACTTCTGTTCAGCTCTGTCAAACAGAGATGATGTCAAGGAAATTCTCTAATAGCAGACAGAAGCATGTAACTTGTGTACTTACTGAAAAAACATGAGCAATTGCTGCACAGGATAGATGGCACTTCAGATGTGAGTTCTGATGTGCTTTCTGTCTGCTCTGAGAGAGTTCATGGGGTATATGACCTCTAATACAGAATCACAGACTGGCTGAGGTGGGAAGGGACCTCTGGGGGTCATCTAGTCTGACCCCCTTGCAGGGCCTCCTAGAGCCCAAAAGTATACTACACCAAAGTATATGCTCATGATAGACTTGCTCCCTTTTGTCACTCATAGGTGATAATGACAATTTTTTTTTTTTTTTTGAATGAAGGAGTCAAAACCAAAACCAACTGAACAAACAAACAGACAAACAAAAAAACAACCAATTTTTGGAAGAAAACACAAGTTAGAAATTGTTCCTATCTCTTTATTTACAGTGTGAACTTTGGTATGATTACAGGTTGTAGAATGAAATTTAATATTGACATTAACATCTTCACACCAGTTAGATGATAGGAAGTATTCGTCAAAGAATCATTTTAATTGAGAGCTAATTAACTACTACTGTGGGTCAATATAATGCTGGAAGTGAAGATAACCTCACCATCATTTTTTGGTACTTAATTTGCTGCATATCTTTGTTTCTTATGAAGATAATTGAATACTTAAAATGAAAGTCATAGCCTGCCATATTTAGGTTGCTATCTTTTCTCCAACTAATAGTCGTATATGGGAAAATTTTGTTTAAATTCTATTTTTCTTCATACTGTTAATTTTGGAAAGCATTTACTTACATGTGGAAAAAAAAGTTTCTGTCACTATCACATCTTCAAAAGAATACTGATCTCAATAAATTTTCTAGTATAATAAATCTTAAGTGGAATCCTAGGACAGACAATTTCCTGTGGATAGTCATGAAGCAGAGCATTGGAATATTGGAATGAAAGAATATTTCTCAGAAACAATAAGTGCAGCCATAATGGTTAAAGACTGTTTTCTCGCTAACAGTTCAATAATATATTAATGTAGCATATCGCTTTTTTCACAGAATCACAGAATAGTTGAGTTTGGAAGGGACCTCCGGGGATCACCTAGTCCAACCCCCCTACTCAAGCAGGATCACCTAGAGCATATTACACAGGATTGCATCCAGGCGGGTTTTGAATATTTCCAATGAAAGACTCCACAACCTCTCTGGGCAGCCTGTTCCAGTACTCTGTCACCCGAATCGTAAAGAAGTTCTTTCTCATATGGCGATGAAACCTCCTGTAGTTCAATTAATACCCATTATCCCTTGTGCTACCACTGGCCACCACTGAGAAGAGTTTGGCCCCATTCTCTTTATGTTGTCCCTTCAGGTATTTGTAGGGGTTGATAAGATCCCTTCTCAATCTCTTCTCTAGGCTAAACAGGCCCAGCTCACTTAGTCTTTCCTCATAAAACAGATGCTCCAATCCCCTAATCATCTTTGTGACTATGCTGGACCCTCTCTAGAACTTCTATGTCCCTCTTCTACTGAGGAGCCCAGAACTGCACACAGTTTTCTAGGTGTGGCCTCAGAAGAGCTGGGGAGGGGAAGAGGATCACCTCTCTCGACCTGCTGTCCACGCTCCTCCTGAAGCAGGCTAGAATCCCATTGGCCTTGGCCACAAGGGCACACTGCTGGCTCATGGTTAACTTGTTGTCCACCACAACCTCCAGGTTCCTCTCCGCAGAGCTGCTCTCCAGTAGGTCAGCCCCCAGCCTGTACTGGTGCCTGGGGTTGTTCCTCCCCAGGTGCAGGACCCTGCACTTGCCCTTGTTGAACATCATGATGTTCCTCTATGCTAGCTCTCCAACCTGTCCAGGTCCCTCTGAATGGCTGCATGGATCTCTGGTGTGTCAGCCACTGTGCCAAGCTTTGTATCGTCCACAAACTTGCTCAGGGTGCACTCTGTCCCTTCATCCAGGTAACTGATCAATAAGTTGAAGAGCACTGGACCCAGTACTGAGGTAATTGAAGAGGGTTTAAAAAAAGATGGAGAACAACTTTTTGCTTGGGCAGATAATGACAGGACAAGGGGGAATGGTTTTAAACTAAAAGAGGGAAGATTTAGATAAGATGTTAGGAGGAAATTCTTTATTCAGTGGTGATGCACTGGCACAGGTTGCCCAGAGAAGGTGTGGATGCCCTCCATCCCTGGAAGTGTTCAAGGCCAGGCTGGATGGGGCTTTGAGCAACCTGGTCTGGTGGGAGGTGTCCCTGCCATGGCAGGGGGTTGGAACTGTGTGGTCTTTAAGGTCCCTTTTCAACTCAAACCGTTCTGTGACTCTGTGATTCTATGAATAATAATTCAAAGATATCATTGCTTCATACACAAACAAATGTAAAAGTAATATATTATGAAAATGTAAAGCATAATATAATTTTCAATGAATTTGAGGAAGGACACAACAACTTTCATAAAAATTTGTTTCAAGTAACTTTTCAGTGAATTAGTTATCTCTCCAAGAACCAATTGCATCTTAATCAATAGAGGCTGATTTTTAGATAGGTAAGTGTTCCTAGTTAATACCCAAATTATTTGGTAAATTTATATAGGGATTTAATTATATCAGAATTTAACCTGTGGTGGGGTATAACGTTTTTTTCCCAATATTATCAGCTGTGCTACTACAGAAACGTGAATGTTACAGTTTGCATGGGCTCAGTTAAGAAATTGATGTTTGGTTTGGTAGAGATTTACTCTTTTAAAATTGTAGGTAGTATGTTCAGTCATGGGAACAGTATTGTGCTTGTAAAACTTGCAATATTTTGTAGTGTGGAATATGTGATGTACAGTGCAGTGCAAGGGAAAAGTAGCTCTGAGCTCCTAGAAGAAAGCCTTGAAGAAATGGCTTTATATATATATAAGTATATATATATGTAGAATTTTAATGTTCTGTGTTTGCTTTCTTTCAGAAAATGTAATTTTTAAAAATAAGGAAATCTAATTGAAGAATGACAATATTTTAAATTGATGATTTTCTCTAAAAAGTTATGCGTTATGATGCCTGACATTTCTTTAGACCCATACCTACTTTGGATGTGTGAGTGCGTAGAGATGTCAGTTCTCTTCAGTGCTGTAACTTTCAATTCTGACACTTCTCTCCACATGCATTTTTCCCAACATGATCATTTACAACCCCATCTCTCCCCAGGCTTTAATCACTCTTTTTAGTATCATTTTCCCCAGCGGCCCTTGCAGTTTCACTGGCATGCTTGCTCTATGGGATATGCATATTAAGACCTCAATGGGGCTTAAAGATAAACCACATTCTTTGATCTCTGTCCTTTTATACCAGAAGAAATAACAATATAAACATCATCCAGTATGCTGCTATTGTATATGCCATCAACTGCACCAAGGCTCTCACCGCTCTGTACAGTGACTCTCCGCAATGCCTCCGGGTTAAGTCTTTGTCTGGTTTCCACAATGTGCTAATGATTGCTGCTTGACAGCTTGAAGGGAGCTACCCTGCAGTTTGAGAGAGCAGCATAAGTATTTGTTTCTAGAAGTCTCTGTAGAATTCTTCCATATACGTGTTAGTGCCTGAGGCTTTTCATGATTTAAGACAGGAGTTCACAAGAGTTGTCATAACAAGAATAAGAATAATATGGCAGAGAAGTGAGCTTCCATTTACAGCCAGTGCTGCTAATCACACTCTGCCTGCCCCAAGCGTGACCTGCAATTACTCAGCATCTCTGTGACTAGCCCCATGTTGAAGCAGCATGCAGGTCCCTGGCTGGGGGGAATGAAACTATTTCACCTAACAAACACAGGGTGTGAACTGGGATTATTCATTGTCTTTCCCTTAACAAGATTTAGGGGGTCAAAAAGTGAAAGTAGGTTCAAAACAAACAAATGGAGGAAGTTCTTCATACAGCAGATCTGCAGGTGTGAAGCTATTTGTCAGCAGATCTGGTGGATGCCAAGAATGTAGTCAAGAAAATGGTAAGGTCATGCATTAGAAGTACCTCAAGTTTTGCTAAATGCAGAAATGGCTCAGGATGGCTGGAAGGGCCTTTGAAGGAAGTATTGATTAGGTTTTTCCTATTTGTGTTGTCTTTTCCAGAATTTGGCTCTTACCGAACAAATACAGTTTTGAGCCGTGAGGATCTTTGGTCTGACCCTATATCTGTGCTTTTGTTCTTACTTTGGGTGGGAGATTATAAATCTTGAAATCCTGTCTAACAGTTCTTCTTTATATATTTCAGTGTTAGTTTCAGTGTTAGTAGAAATTGTAAGGTTGAGTACATACTTGATCGTTGTGGAAAGCTTTTTTTTTTTTTTTTTTTTTTTTTTTTTTCCGCAAAGAAACATTAAACAGAACAGTAAATAATTTGGCATTTTCAAGACAAAGGATGGCTCCCAGCTGGATCATCTAACAGATTTTTCATGAAGCTCTTCTGTACTTTTCTAGTGCAAAGCAAGTGTTAAAATGAATTCTGAATCTGCCTCAGATTCATTCTAGCACTGACACTGAGAGCTTTGAAAAACATTATATCCAAGAGAGAGGTTTGTATTCGAACCAACATAAAATCCGTGTAGTATAAATATTTCACTACATAAGAAGAGCAAGAGGAAATCTGAACTAATGCACTTTCTCCTGTGCTTGCCAAAGCAGTGCTTCCATGAGTGTGTTTAGCTGCACATAAATTCATTAAAATCTCTGTGCATCAGTTTGTACAAGAAAAAAAAAAATCCAACCTTGTCATCCTTATGAGTGGAGTCATATTGATATATTTATTTCATGTAATATTGTAGGTTTATTTTAGGTTGCAGAGGTAATGAAATTGCTGGGGGTAAATGAAAAAGAAAATCAAAGGAAGTAAAATGAGAAAAAAAAATCATCCTTTTGTTTTTATATGCATGTAAAAAAGAGAAGAAATGCCATTGGAGGGGATGGAAACATCTTGGATAAAGATGAACATTAACATTACATTACAGGGATTTTACTTTTTTTTCTAATTGTGTAGCAATGTTTGTCTGATGATCATACAACCTATGTAAATAATGTTTAAGCCACATAAGTTGTCATCTGTATATCTTTTAAGACATTGGTAGCTTGCTTTTGGAGGTTTTTCAAAGATTATATTTTCAAAGACCTATCAGGGAACTACTGTTTTTTTTGTTTTTGTTTTTTTTTTTTTCCCCTCTTTTGTCCTGGATAGACTTAGAAAAGATCAAATGCTCAGCTAATGAATGGATTAGTGCTTTTTCTCATTGCTTCATGAGTCTCAGATATTTCCCAATGGAAATATATAAATAGATTTTGATAATGAATAAAGGGAAGATATATTTTAGTCCAAAAGTACTAATGCTGAAAGGCATGTCAAATACTGTAAGTTTTTTTCTTTAAGAAAGAAACTGAAAACCTCCAAGGAGTTTGGCCAGAGATCGTTTTAAATGGTGGGAAGTAATTAAAAGAAGTAAGTGCATAATGAGTTATTTTCTAACTCTAAAAGGATATTAGAAGGATCTGAATTTTCTATCTGCAATCCTGGGAGGTGTAAGAAAATTTGGGGTCTCATGCATTTAAAACTGTAAAAGCTTGTGCATTACCTGATGCATTATCGAGGTTGAGATAGATTGAAAATGTTGCATATTTGGAACTGAGCTTGGAGGAAGTATTATAGGAAGAGAAAATAGGTATCTTTTTATAATACAAAAAAAAAAGGTTAAAAAAATCTCAAATTCTAATTTGAGAGGGCGGATATTGTGAAAATGTGGCAATCAACTGAAATTCTTCCCTTTCTCTAGGGATCTGTTGGAAACAGATGCTTATCCTTTTGATAGCAGGTGATAGTCAGTGTTTCATTTTAAGCACAAATTATTTTGAGGGGCTGGGGAAATTAAGAAGAAACAGTATGAACTCAAGCTTTTTTCTCCTCTGCAGACTTTTTACAAGTTTCAATTCTTAGACTTGAAAACATATATACTTTAAATAATCATGAAGCTGTTGGCACGCAGCTGGGAGGATGACAAGAAATAGAAAATGCTATATAACATATAGAGGTTATATATTATTAAAACCTCATCTATCATTAATAGTAAGATAATTTACTACTACATCTCATATTTCCTTAATAGTAATGCATGTTTTATTTTGGAACTATAACAACACATTTTGAACCAATCTTTAGCGTTTCCATGTCTGAGGCACTGACTTTTCTTGACATTCTTTTTCCAAACCTTTTACCTTTTTTTTTTTTTTCACAGACCCACAGTAATAGTAATATAGATGAAATCTTATTACCTCATAAAGTCCTCTGTCTTATTGTATTTCACACAATTCTCTTAAATGCAGTCATTTGCAGGCATAAAGCATGAGGTTGATTAAAAAACAGGATAAAAAAAAAGAGCTAGTTTTCACTTTAAAGGACTAGCATCTTATTTTTCTCTCAGCTTCCAAGAAAGAAGAGAACAAGTAGTGGGTCTCTGTTGTCTAGGAGAGGGTTTAATGGCTGCTACCAGCAGCCATTTATGCCTTTCCTTTTTTAAAAATCAGGTACAACATTGCTTGTTCTTCCCTCAGGGGTGATACAAGAAAAGAAAAGAAAAGCTGTGATGAACCTTGCTCTTTCTGTCTGAAAAGAGTTCTGTGGCACAACTGAGGATCTACTACAAGAAGAAAACCTTGTCTTGACAGGACCAACATTTACCTAAACTTATCTATAGCAAACAAAATATAACACTCAAAGTGCTGAGGTTTTAGCTTTTTCTCCCTACCTTGTATATACTTATATATCTGTTTTTAATTCTTAGTGGTAATTCTGGCTGAGCCAAGACTTATGTGACCTTGCACAAATTGTTTAGCTTCTCTGAGCCTCAACTAACTTGGCAGAGCAACTGTGCAAAAATAGAAGATGACTGGATAAAACAGATGGGAAAGAAAAATTTCCACAAAACATTATGTTTTGAGGTAATGTGAAAGGAGGTGGTAAAGCAAACAATAGACTGGATGCAGTCTCCAAACAGATCACCCACTTGACCTACTCAATGTAATAATTCCAAGGAGCTACTGATCTGAAAACATAAGACTGTCCATTTCTGTGCATGTATGTATGTGCACACACGTTTGACTGAGAGGACACTGAAGAAGTTCAGACAGTTCAAAGGAAAATTTACAGTCTCATATGATGTTATGAGTTACTCTTATGCCATCACAAACAGCACAATAACCTGTAGACAAATGGTGTGTGTGTGTGAAAATTTATGTAATGATGTATGTGTATGAATAAATAGCTTGAAACCATGATACGGGCCAGTAAAATAGAGTGCACACAGGGATGTTTTTTCTTGGAATTAATTGAATTTGCTTCATTTTTATTTTGTTATAACAAAACTTTATTTTGTTATAAACTCTTGTGTCAAGGCAAGAAAGTGGGACCTGACATACCTTCTACTGGCAGTTGCATTTGGAAATGTAGCCAAGGTAGCTTACAAGTACAGCTCAAGTTTTGGCTAAATTATATGAAATGCACATTACTTCAAAGATTATTGCTAGAACTCTGTAAATAAGTGGAACTTCTGACTTTCCTTGTAAACTAAATTAGCCAATAATATCTTCTGGGCTTGCATTTCATATTTTAACATTAAGAAAATGCTGTATTCATGAATTCATGACCTGGGAACAAAGCATACTCTCAGATTCTTTTGCATTATATAAATACCAGTGCAATTAATTTGAAACATAAATATAGACAAGCAGTTCCACTTGACCTTTCTGGCTAGAAAATCAGAAGCAATTCATGTCATGACAAATATTCTTACTAAAAACTACAACGTTGCTTTAGAAGGCCAGTATAAGCTGCCAAACATTGATGAGGCACTGCAGGGTTCAGACACTGTTGTTAGTCAAGATTTTGGGGGCAATTATGTTTCTGTAGAAGTTGGTAGTTGCTCATCTGTGTATTCTACTCAAGGGAAAAATTTGTTCAGCCATGGACATTGAACTATGATGGAAATATTTATAGGAAATGAATCAAGCCAAATGTTTTTGCCAAATAAAGAGAAAGGCTAATTTGTCAGAAGGTATAACAAACTACTTGTGTCTGTGTTTTTTTTGTTTGTTTGTTTGTTTGTTTTTTGTTAAATAACATTCCCAGGCTGGTAGATATTGACTTGTTTTAAGGAACTTGTATTTACTAAGAACTTTAAATAGCAAATTACCCTTTTCTTCATATTTCTAGTCTTACTAGTCTCTTGGGTTCAGCCAGCTTTGATTTCTCTACGCCTAAATAGCTTGATGATTTTTCTGGTTGTGGTCTGGAGGTGAAACTCATTTGTTTTAAGATAAGAAAATTATGTCTGTTTTTTCAGTTTCTCTTCATTGTTGAAGAGAAAAATTAGGTAGCCTAAAACAAAAACAAAAACAAAACAAAACAAAAAAAAACAAAACAAACAAACAAACAAAAAAACTACAACCAACCAACCAAAAAATCTTAGTGGGTCTTGTCCTTTGCTAGAAGTTTCAAAGTTTGTCACAGTACTGGCCATAATTGAGACTATAGCTTAGAAATTTTCTTATAAACAAATTATTTTCTAACTAAATTGATTACTTCACATGACAAATTTAGTATGACTTTGGAAAGCAATATGGAGAGAATTCATCTTGATGTCATATTTCTGCTTGCATTGAACTCAAAAGACTTTGGAATAGCACTGAGTATTTTTGTGAATTTCACAATAGAGAGTTTATTATGTAATTTAGCAGCTGGAATAGCTCATGTAGAAAAGAAGCCAATATGATGTGGGCAGGTACTTTAACACATAATTAGATCATTATCTATCAGAAGATATGTAGAATCACTCTTCTAATCTGGAGTTGTACTATTCATACAAAGCCATTGCCCTGACAAGGAAGTCAGTTGTGTGTGGCTGGGAATGACTCAGTTTAACCTTTTGTAGTGTACCGAGAGAAATAACTGTTCAACAGCCTGTCTTTGCTGTCTGTCTTTCTTAATCAAATGCAATCAAGCTAGGTGTCTGTTCTGTCTTGCATTACTTTTAAGAGCCAAGTGATGCCAGGATCATGATTCTGTCAATCTTAAAGGAAGTTAAAGGGTGAAAATGTCATATTGGTCCAGCACTGAAGTACAAACTAATGGGACTCCTCTGTGAAGCTGATTGGCAGAGAGCCAAATGCTGATACCACACCTTAGGACACTAAAGGTAATATCTTTTAAAAGCAACAACTTCCACCTGACCTTGGGGACTCTGTGGAGGAAGGTAGGGAAGTATTTAAAATCATATTTATAAGTACGTTAACTGTTAGCAGTTACTAGCTAAGAAGCCTGGTTTCCACTACTGACACTTGTTTCTGGTGTAGCTAATATCCCAAAGGTAACCTTGAAACCCCAACAAGAGGTTCCAACAGGATTGTCCAGTGAAGCCAAGGTGCTGTTGTGGGGTATTCATCTCCTTCTTTCACCTCTGAAACCATCCATTGGCCCAAAGCCTTGAGCATAATCACTATAAAAGATTGTCAGGTGAATGAATATTTCTACCATCGTTTTACTATGGTAAGCAGTTTCCAGACTTGGATTTTAGTAATGCTGCTATTAATTTAACATCTAAAAATTATTGATTTAATAATATTTGCAAGTACTGTAGCTTTTGATGGTAGTGTACAATTAACAGTTAGTAGAAAACAAAACAAGAATATCCATTTAAATATATTAAGGTGGATGTATTTATTAGTGTTATCAGATTTTGCTGATATACAGTCAGTATATTGGCATATATTATATTTCCTTGTGAAAATGTGACAGCAATACCTTCCTTGTTTGACTTACTCACTTTTGATGTTTGTGCGTGTGCGTGTGTGTCTTTCAAATAAGCAATGTCTGGCATGCTTGTTTCTTTACATTAGCTGAGCTTTGAATTTTCAGAAGGATTAATAAATACTTTTTCAGCTTTCACGCCTTTGTGCTGTCCTAAGACTCATAAAGCAAGAGGAATTGATAGGTTCAGCATTTTGCTCATGTAACATGGAGAAATCATTTAGAAAAGTGATTTATGGTGTTGCAGTGAAGCAGTTCATAAAGGATAATGTCTTTCTAGTTAGAATTCACATGCTGTTACATAGGAAGGGCTTTGGCATTTGAAGGAAAAAGTCAGCTGTGGTGCCATCAATTTATAACAGGCTATTTGAATGTAAGATAGAGGGAATACGCCATGAAACTTTTTATTTCTGAGAATATTAGCTTCCTTGATAGTTAAACTTAATTACTCATGGAGGATACCATTTGAAAATTAGCCATAGATTTGCGACTGTAGTGAAGGATGGTTGGAAGAAAAAATGAGGCACTAACCTATACAGCATTTCTGTGTGTGTAGAAGAGGTAATTTATTCACGGATGAGCCTCTAATTCTCCTGTCTTTGACATATTAAGATGACATAAAATGGGAAGGTTGAGACAGGCTTATCTAGTTTATTTCCACTTCAATATTCAGCAACAATAAAATCAGAATATATTTTCTTGTTACCAGCTGACCTGATAGTTTTCAATACACACTAGAATGAAAGCTATTACAGCGGTCCCCAGATATTTAAGTATATTCCAATTGCTATTCCACATTCTTTTATCACCAGTTGTGATTTAAATCTTAATTCACTTCTTCTCTCAGTTTAAAATCAGCTGATCCTGATCCTATCCATCAGCTTGACTGATTGTTGAATTTGGGATCCTCTCTGCCTGTGGCTGCTGCTCCTGCCCTGCTGATCATAGGAAGCAGGAAATTACCTGCTGACACACTAATAACACTACCAGTGCTCTCTGTGGAGGAAGAATATTTTCTTTTCCTTTGAAAGTTCACAAATATACCTTCAAAATTTTAAGGTACTGCACTAGCATGAGCTGTAGGATGAAGAGGAGTGGGGCATGGATTAGCAGGTGGGGTGTCAGCTGAAGTGACAGATAAAGAGGGATTTGTTAAAATATTAATGAAATGTGTAAGTTCTTCTGTGTGCAGAAGTAGAATAACAAGTCTTAGGGGACAGACCTAAAGCTTTGTGAAGGGTAATTGGGACCAGTCATGGCATTAAGGCGCTGAACTAGACAATGCCTTGTTTGTTAAAGTATGTACAATGAAAAGTCAGAGTAAAACTTTATATCAAAGAGTAGATTAAACCTGTCTCCTTTAGCTTTCTTCTCTTAAGTTCTCTGGATGATTGTCTCCCTTTACTCTGCCTTTGTGAGGCCCCACTTGGAGTACTGCATCCAGGTCTGGAGCCTCCAGCACAAGAAGGATGTGGACCTGCTAGAGTGAGTCCAGAGGAGGGCCACAAATATGATCAAGGGGCTGGAGCACCTATCCTACACGGAATGACTGAGAGAGTTGGGGCTGTTCAGCCTACAGAAAAGAAGGTTCCGGAGGGACCTCGTTAATTTCCTCTTAAAAGGAGGGACCAACCTTAATTTCCTTTTATAACAAAGTTACCCATCTAGTTGATGAAGAGAAGCCAGCTGATGTATTTTTATTTATGTATTTATTTATTTATTTATTTTAATTTCAGCAAAGCTTTTGGTACCAGCTCTCACAGCATACTTCTAGACAAAATGTCCAGCATACAGCTAGGCAAACACATAATATGATGCATGAACAATTGGCTGACTGGTTGAGCTCAAAGGGTTATAGTGGCGTTCCCTGGGGCCATTTTAGGGCCAGTTCTCTTCAATGATCTTTATACATGATCTGCACGCAGGACTTGAATGCGTACTAATTAAGTTTGCAGATGATACTAAGTTAGGAGGAGCTGTTGATTCCCTTGAGAGTAGAGAGACCTTGCATTTAACAAGAACATGTGCCAGATTCTGCACCTGGGACAAAGCAACCCTGGGTTTATGTACAGACTGGGGAATGGGCAGCTGGAGAGCGGGCCTACAGAAAAATATGTGGGTGTTTCTAGTCAATAGGAAGTTGAATACGAGTCAGCAATGTGCCTGGACAGCCAAAAGGGCCAACCATACCCTGGAGTGTAACAAGCACAGTGATGTTAGCCAGTCAAGGGAAGGGATTGTCCCACTCTGCTCTGTGCTGGTGCGGCCTCACCTTGAGTGCTTTGTGCAGGCTTGGGCACTACGGTATAAGGACAAAACTGTTAGAGAGTGTCCAAAGGAGGGCTATGAAGATGGTAAAAGGACTGGAGAGGAAGACATGTGAAATGTGGCTGAGGTCCCTTGCATTGTTAATCCCAGAGCAGAGCAGGCTGAGGGGAGGCCTCATGGCGGCCTGCAGCTCCCTCACGAGGGGAGCGGAGGGGCAGGCGCTGAGCTCTGCTCTCTGGGGACAGCGACAGGACCCGAGGGAACGGCATGGGGCTGGGACAGGGGAGGGTCAGGCTGGGGGTTAGGGAAAGGTTCTGCACCCAGAGGGTGGTCGGGCACTGGGACAGGCTCCCCAGGTCATGGCACTGAGCTGCTGGAGTTCAAGAAGCATTTGAACAATGCTCTCGGACTCATGGTCTGATTTTGGGGTGGTCCTGTGTGGAGCCAGTAGTTAGACTTAGTGACTAGTATTTCTTGGGAGTTTTATATATCTTCTATTTTCAAGGAATACAGAGGGATAAGAGAAGAACTGCTCAGCTGGAAGGAAATTAGTTGGCTGTGAGTTAGTTTAGTTTTGGTTGCTGCTAACATTTTTTTTCTAAGTAAAGATAAAATTGGAGGGGGGGGGGAGAAAAAGTGAATTCTAGTTCTTTCAAGCATAGCTCTGATAGATATGTTTTTGGGAGATCTCTCTCCTCTCTTCCTTTTCCTCTGCTTACTTGTCACATCAACCACCATGGTAAGTGCTGTCATGTATATGCACCTGGTATTGGTGACCTGAGGAGAGCAGCAAATAGTTCTGTGCCAAAAGTCCTGCAGTTACAGCAAACTGCATGTTTTATTATTGTTTGTCATGATATCACATTCTGTTTAGTGTGGTTACTGATAAAATGGAAATAATACTAAAGCCCTATTGTTTCTCTGATCATAGAATCACAGAATCATGGAATGGTTTGGATTGGAAGGGACCTTAAAGATCAGCTAGTTCTAAGCCCCCTGTCATGGGTGGGAATACCTTCCACTAGATCAGGTTGTCCTGATGTAGGATTTTGCCCGGTATTAGTAGCTGCTGTGGTATTCAGTACTCTGCAAAGTAATTTGATAGTTTGGGTTATTTTTGGAGTTTCCTCACTGCCTGGGGTAGCTGGATCTTGGGATCACTCAGGTGCTACTAAGTACATATGGTTCCACAACAGTGAATTTGCTTAAGCATGGTAAGAGATGTGAAATGGTCTAGCTTGTAGCATTAAGATCAAAATTTATAAATCACCTTCAGATGAAAAAATTGAGACAAACTGGTGCCTGGTTAGGATCCTCAGGATGTGACGGTCACAGGAGATGAAGACTCTGGGAGTCTTCATCTGCCACTGGCATGCTTGTGAGCTTGAAAACCAAATCTATTTTTAGAACCAGTTGTAATTTTCTCTCGGTTTTCTGGGTAGTGGAGGATTTTGGTACCCAAGAGAAAAGCACAGTTAACACAAAGCTATGCAAATGAAGTTTAGAAAATACAATGCCTATGCAAAGTCCATGAAGTTCACTGCCATGTGCATGAAGTTTTACTATTTTCAGACTTGAGCTGATTTGTGTTAACTGTAACCTGAATTATTGGGAATGTCTACTTCCAAAGATATAAAGATGTAACAGGATAGATCTAAATCTATGACATCTGAGGAAACTCAAATATGTAATAGCCTGGTATCTTCTGGAATGAAAAAGAGAATCAATTAAGTTTATTTGTATCTGTGGCCACATAGTCAAAACCAGGACCTTGTCCAAGAGCTTAAGGAAGTTAAACAATTTTAAAAATACAGTTCCATGCTTTAGAACACTTTTACCTCTTCAAGGTATAAGCCATAATTCTGTGCATGAAAATGAACAAACAAGTCCTCAGCAAAATTAAAATGAAACTTCCTAGTCTTTCTTTAACAGAAACTGATGTTGAACAATGTGATGAATTCAGATGCCCTCTAAGCACATAATTCATTTTCAAGTGTCTTCTTTTAGATCCTATTGAGTTATGGATTACTGAGCTTAAGTCACGAATTACAAAATTAATCACTTATTAATTACTTCTGTGAAGCATGTTACACACAATTCCTTTTGAAATTATGTAGCCTTAAGATAAGAAAGACTTATACATGCATTGATAAGCCCTAGAAGTAATAGTTTTCAGTCAATAGGAGATTTCCTGAAATGATGAGTGACTGATAGGAAAAAATGCTATATATTTTTGCTATTTAAACTATATCTAAGATACAAACACAACTAACCTTTTGGCGCAAACTTAGTTAAAGGTTATTTTACTAAAAATGTCATTTATCATGCTGTTATTTTCTTCCCCTGCAATTATTCTTTAGAAACTTTCCTTGTATGAGAAATCATGATATGCATATCCATGAGTCAGTGGAATTTCGCAACAATACACCTGATGGGTATTGCCATACTTAGGATTTTAATATTTGTATGGACAGTTCAAATCCAACCTACCTCTTTTAACTTAAATTACACACTTATTACTAAATCTTCCTAGGATTAGCATCTCTGAAAAATTTGCTCTTAGATTTGTCTTAATGTCATCTTTGCTGACAGAAATTTGTAGAAGGGATGGTATCTCAGCAGAGGAGCAAAAACCAGACGATAAAAGAGTCTGGCTGTATTTTCAGGAATTCTGAATCTGGCACATATTTTAGAGTGGAAGACATTCAGAATATAAAAATATTTTATGTCACTCTTCTCCAAATGAAATTTGTCATCATCTCATGTTGAAACTTAGTTTGGCACTATTTTGAAAATAGGGTGAATAACACATTGAATTAAATATTTAGGGAAGTATGCTTTTTTCAACCATCCTCAAATAACTGGATAAATAGGGATAAATAGGCACTTTCGATTAATGTACAATGAAATGTAGTCAACAATAATGTTCATTATTGAGGGTTACTCTCGTTATAGAACTCATTGATATTTTCAGAAAACTTCTGGCTAAGGTTTGTTAGGTTATCAGGAATACCATTCAGAAATAGGGGGTAGCTTCCTTTACCACCTATTCTTCCAATTTCTTTGGATGACTCCAGTAGACTTATTCTTGAGAGTTTTGTTTTGAAGGCTACTAACATGGGGAATTATAACTGAAGCAGCCATGTCACATATTTGTTATATGTTATCATGATTCTTTTATAAGTAGTTCATTGCTGTATGACATTTACAGGTACTACCTTGGATATAGTGCACTTCATGTTATTTCCTATATCTGCTAATTGAGTGTTGTAGAGCTTACAAAGCTGTTGTCATAGGTAACTTATCTCTCTTTTCATATCTATCTGTCTCTATATAGTCAGAGTATGTTTTTTGTTGTTCTTCCACATATGGTTTTAAATACTTGCTATTTAGAGAAAAGCCTACCTCATTTCAGCTAATGGTTCCCTATTTTTGAGATGCAACAGAAAATTCTAGAATCACCTAAGATTTATGGGCTCATTTATTTGCACAGTTCAGTACTGCACCCTTTCTCAGTCATGCTTTCTTTTATAAAGCAATAAAGTGAGTCATTGTGACTAAAAATGCAGTGATAGAGTAGTAATGGATCACCAACTCCCCTGCAGCATTCATGCCATTAAACTATGTGTAACTAATGAGTGCAGAGACTTAGGGGTGGAGTAGAATCTGGCACATTTTCAGGAAAATGCATTTCCTTTTTCAAAGTGAAACTTTGAGTGGCTTCACTCATAATGTTGGTGAGAGGATCCGCCTAGTTGATGGGAGTACTATAAGCCCTGCACCATCAGGGGAAGAGCTGGGGTGTGGAGGAAGTTGGTTTGGAGATTTGTCAATGCCTTGATCTAAATATTCTGAAGAAAATGACACAGCACTTGACTGCAAACAATGGTAACATTTCGCATTTTCCAACAAATATCTCAAACTCTTGCAGATACCATTAAACTTGTAAGTATTCGTTATTAAAATAAATAGTATTTAGCAGATGTGAAGCACACAATGAAAGAAGTAATCCTATTTTCTATTATTATTTGATTCACTGAAATTCCCAGTAAAGTTGTAATAGTGTTTGTAGATAAATTTTAACAGAGGCTCAAAGAGGTTTGGTTAATGTTTCATAGGAAGTCTACTATAAAACTGGAGTAGAACCCAGATTTCCTATTTTGTGGGTCTGTTGTAACAAAGCAATCTTCCCTCCTTCATACAATGAATGGTTTGGCCCTACATCCCATCCAGCATTTTGTTGTTTTAAGCTAGAGTAAATGTGTTAAAATGTACAAGCACTTTTCTGATGTTAAGTGCAAGACTCTACCATGAATAAGGAAAGGTTACACCAGGTCATCATCTAGGTCCTCATTAGGTGGCCTCTGTCGAGGTCTCATAAGACTGTTTTCCATAGAACGTTTGTTTTCACTGTGTATATTGCAAGGATGTGAATATTCATGGCCCTGTATCTGTTACTGATATATCCCTTTTTCTGCAGTCAGTGTAGCTGAATTGATCCTTGCCCAGAATCCCACTGAGATGACAGTGTTCCTAGAACACTGTTTTCACAGAATCACAGAATGGTTGAGGTTGGAAGGGACTTCTGGAAGTCATCTGGTCCAACCAAATGCTCAAGCTGGGCCACCTAGAACAGGTTGCCCAGGACTGTATCCAGATGGCTTCTGAATATCTCCAAGGAGGGAGATGCCACAGACCCGCTGGGCAACCTGTGCCAGTACTTGGTCATCCTCACAGCACGAAGTGCTTCCAGATGTTCAGATGGAACCTCCTGTGTTTCACTTTGTGTCCACTGCCTTGTGTTCTGTCACTGGGCAGCACTGAAAAGAGCCTGGCTCTTTGCCCTCCCTTCAGGTATTTATAGACATTTAATGAGATCCTCCTCAGGATGCTGAGATCCTCTTCTCTAGGCTAAACAGTCCCAGCAATCTCAGTGCTTCCGTATAGGAGAGGTACTCCAGACCCTTCATCATCTTTGTGGCCCTTCAGTGGACTCTCTCCAGTATCTCTGTGTCTCTCTCATACTGGGGAGCCCAGAACTGGCCAGAGTACTCTGGGTGCAGCCTCACCAGGATCCTAGAGGGGAAGGATCACCTCCCTTGACCTGCTTGTTATACTTGGCCTAATGCAGTCCAGGATACCATTAGCCTTCTTTGTAGCAAGGGCACATTGCTGACTCATATTCATCTTGGTGTCCACCAGGACCCCCAGGAGGTATTCTGCAAAGCTGATTTGCAGCTGGGTGGCCCCAACATGTACTGGTGAAAGTACTGTCTTTTTCTGCCCCACGTGCAGGACTCTACACTGCTCCTTGTTTCTGTCAGCCCATTTCTCCAGCCTGTTGAGATCCTTCTGTATGACAGTGTGACTCTGGCATACCAGCCACTCCGCCCAGTTAAGTGTCATCTGCGAATTTACTGAGCGTGCATTCTACCCTCATTGTCCAGATCATTAAAAAGATGTTGAACAGGACTAGACCCAGTATTGACCCCTGGCGTACATTGATAGTTACTGGCCTCCAGCTGGACTTCATCACCACAACCCTCTTGGCCCAGCCATTCAACCAGTTTTCAGTCCACCTCACTGTCTGCTCACCCAGCTCGTACAGCTTCTCTATGAGGATCTTGCAGGGGGTCAGCATCAAAGGACTTTTTTTTTTTTTTTTTTTTGTCAGAAGTGACTACCCTTTCTATTACCAGGGCTACATTGCACAATGCATCCCAGAAGGAGGTCTCAGCTGGGAGATGATAATGGCTCTCAGAAATCTTCATTGGTTCAACAGTGGCCAGTCTTGTTGACTCAATAGTGTGGCTTCAGATGAATGTGTGGGTCTTGTCATTCTTGGCTGATTCATTCCCTCCCACATTCAGGGACTTGGACCATCCATCAGCTCCTGCTCTGGGACTGTCTGCTGCTGTTGGTGGTATAAACCTTCAATGCAGTCATACCCTCCCACAAGTCACAGGCAGTTCAAGAGCCATAATTGTCCATTTTTCATTTGGGCATATAATTGTGGTCTCAAAGGGATTAAAGGGAAAGAGTCCAGTTGGTAGCTGCTTACTAGCAATGTCCTTTAGGGGTCAGTTCTAAGGCTAATTCTGTGCAATATGGTGAGTGAGGGAACAGAGATGGGACGCTTGCTGTGCTCTCAGCAGATGATAGAGGACAGGGCTGCTCTTCAGAAGGATATTGGTAGGCTGGAGAAACTGTTTGCAGATGCTGCTTGATGTCAAATACAGTCAGGTGCATAGTCCTACACGTGGGATGGGATAATCCCATGCACCAATGAAATTTTGGGGCTGACTGGCATTGTATGGAAAACGACTTTGGAGGAAAGGCATGGGAGTCATGGTGAAAAACAGATTGACCATCAGCCTGCAGTGTGTCTTTCCACCAAAGAAATTCAGCTGCATCCTGGGCTGCGTTATCATCACTGTAGCCATCAGATCAAAGGATGCGTTTTTTTCCCTTTGCTAGGCAGAGGAAAACCAGATCTGTAACGCTGTGTCTTGTTTTAGGCTCCCCAGTGGGATGCTCCCTGGAGTGTATGGTGTATGAAGAAAAGCTGAGAGAACTGGGCTTGAACAAATCCAGCTTTGAGCTGAAAGCTTTGAGAATAAAACGCTGATAGGGAAATTGTATTGCTGTCTAGAGCTACCTAGCAGGATAGCTTAGAAAAGGTGGAGAGAGAGTCCTTTTGGAGATGCATGTTGATGAGGGGCATAAGTTGGTACATGAGACATTTCTTTGAGATATAAGAATTTTCTTTATTTATTTTTACTCCCGAGTGTGGTCAAATAGTGGAATAATTTGCTCAAAGCAGCTGTAGAATCTCGATTCTTGGAGAGATTGAAAACTGAGCTAGATAAGACCATAAGCAACCTACTTTAACTGGACCTTATTTGCACAGGGGATTGAACTAGACAACTTTCAGAGGTCCCTTCCAGCCTGAATGATTCTATGATTCACCCTTGGTTTGCTTACTCTGACCTCACGAACAATAGTGTACTTTTAAAAGCAGTGGAACAGGATGTTAGAAGATGTTTATCCTGAAAGTTATTGGCTTGGGCCTTGAAAATGAGCATTAGATGGTAACCAATCAATTGCAACCATACCGTACAGCTATATTCTCTCTAAACATCTAATCCCTTCTGTGGTTGTGTCGAATTGCGGTCTGTCCAAAGTAATAAAGAAAAAAAAAAAATTGATTCTATTGTAGAACTGAGTGATGCAGATGATACCAATATCCCTGTCTGCTTTCCTCCTTCTTTTATGTAATTTGGACTATAGTCTTCATTACAGGAGCTCCTATTTTTACATTAATGACATCTTTCCTGCAAGGTTTCTCATGTTTGTTTGATCCTGTCCTCCTGAACAGATAAAATGGCCATAATGCCCAAAAGCACAGCATTCTTCTATCCACGTCAGTGAATATTCTTCCTGTCTCCACCCATTCATGTTTTTTGCTGCTGTCTTCTATAAATGATTAACTCTGTGGAACTCACTCCAGGATGCTGGACCTTCCTATCTTCATTTGTTACAAATGCTTCAAATCTTACAGTTTAACATTTGCACCTGTCACTTCCTAGTGTTCTGATTATGAATTCATAGAAACATAGAGTCATTAAGGTTGGAAAAGACCTTCAAGATCATCTGGTCCAACCATCACTCATTACACATTTAAGGGTCTTCATTGTTTCAGAATGTTTGATGTGTGTTATCATTGCAGACACAGCTCTGCCTTTATGAGACAGGAAGCAAAAAACATTAAACAAACAAGAAGGATAAAACTAGCAGCTCCACTCTGGTAGCATTACACTTATATTATATTTATTGTAACAAGCTCAGTATATTCGTCAAATTCCTGATAGGTTTATGACCCCAAACCCACCATTTTTAATCTGTAGCCCAGTTCCCTGGGGCATGAGACATATGTCTGAAATAAATGATGCAGTATATTCATAGGTATCTGAATCCAAGTAGAAAAACTGTCTGTGAAAACATGTTCCAACTCTGCTCACGTGAGAGAGAATGAGAGACTGAAAGCAACCAGCAGACTCCCCTTGGAGGGGAAAGTAAAGTTTTTGGATGTTTCAGTTTATCTCTGATTTCCCCATACTTGCCAAAATTCAAATCTCTTATTTAGCTATAAGTGTGCCACAGTAAAATAAATGTAGGCTCAGGTTTAGTTAGGTGTTCCTTGACTGTTGCTGTGATGTTATCATGGCTGGGAAAATTGTTTTTCATTGTTAATACATGTCAACAAATACCATGTAGTAGAAAATCTGTTCATGTTTAAAAACATGCTAGCTTGGGGGCGGATGACCCTAGGATTTTCTAGAACCTGATAGCACTAAAACAAGAGTTATACTTAAAGCATGGTAGCGTTTTTAAACTACAACCCAATGGGGTAAAAATGAAAATAGAAAAAATGAAAATATATTCAGTGTGGAAATACAGTACTCTCTCAGATCTGTGTATAGGATTAATAGAAGGGTGTATCCTTTCTTTGTTCTATTATGCAAACTAGACAATACATTCAGTAATTCAATCTAATCAGACTTTCACAATCAGGTGCTGGCATAGGACTATTGCAAATATTTCCTGAATTCTTAGCCAGCCACATTTAGAGCAACTGGGGAAAATATGCTGTGATAACCCCTTCATTGCCAACATACTTCATATAAGAAGCAGAAGTCCTACAGACTCTGTTTAGAAGCTTTGGTCTGGTAGGCCACTGATTTTCTATGTGTGAAGAAAAATTGCTGCCTATATTTTTACATCTCTGTCAGGGTTGTTTGTCAGCCTCCCAGGAGGAGCTCCACTCATGCACACACCAGGGTACAGCCTGGTGAGGTTCATCCCAGGTCACTGTTTGTCTGTCAATGCCCTTTGAATGTTCCTTTTTAAGGTTGATAAAGGATCTTCCCCTGGGAGCCATAAGGATATTTATTATGAATTTGCTGGTACCTGCCCTGTCTGATTGTCAGCTGCAAATCAGTCCTCTAAATTGCAAATAAATTAAGCTTTTTAGCAACTGTATTTTAAAATTATCTGGGAATTCATGTGAGTTTTCTACAACTGTTAGAAATAACAGGCAGTAATGGAACATCACAGCTTTGCAAAACTCTGTTAAAATGGCATTGTATGGGCAGAGTCTAATTAATTAATGAACATGAATACTTATATTGAAGAAAGCTCTGTCAACATATGTCAACATATCTCAAAATGTATCCACTTCAAAGTGGAGTAGCATTGATTGGCTCCCTTTTTGAATAACTAAACATGATATTCAGGAATACAAGGAAAATTTATATTTCAGTGAATGACAGATTTTACAGTATCTGTGCAAGAAATTATCAAAATAGTGAAACTGATTTTTTTCATGTCATACACCAAAAGTTTTATAAGTATATAACTTTAACACTACACAGCCTAGTTGACTTCTATTCAGAGGCTCTGGCACAGGAACAATTTCAAAAATCAAATCCCGGATACAGCTATGTATACATGCAAGCTTAAAGTTGGTTCAGCTTCCTAGAAAGGCGTTTATTACCTCCAAACTCCTCAGAGATGTAAATTTCCTAAAATTCCCTTTTGCTTCTCTTCTTTTCCTGAGAGATTCTCAGTCCCAGCTGCTTCCCTCCACACTTCTTTGATGACAGGAGTCAGGTGAAGACAAGAAGCAATATTCATGACCCTCTGCAATTAAGAAGATCTCAGGTTTCAAACACTAAATCTAAAATTCTTGCAGCAAAGCGTGTGTGGGTGTGCAGTCTAGAGATTAAATGAAGTAATTCTTGCCAGCTTCTGTTGAGTAAATTGAAGTAATAAATACGTTTAATTAAATGAATACATTCAAGGATATTAACTGCTTACAAAAGCTGCCTTAACAAAAGAAAGCTAAGTTCATTATTGGAAATATTTTATATTTTCTTGTCACTCTTTGCAGAGGGCTAACAAGTGTAAGGACCAAGGAGGGGGGGGAGGGGGGGAGATGCTATTTTGAGCCATTGACTGCTGGGAAAAACTCCATTAACTTCACAAACATTTTGTCAGAAAACAGTTTATGCCTTTACTATTCTTGGCTTCTTTTTTTCTTCATTTTCAGTCTCAAAAAGTTTCTGTGTGGATGAGTATATAGTCTCTTTTCAACAGTTTAGCCATGGTACTAAAACTCTGGTAGACTGCTGCTTAGAGGCAGCCTGAATTGGTGGCTGAGGACATTATTTCACACTTGAGAACACTATCTAACTGTGCTTGGCTGCCTCTGGCAAGGTAGAGCCACAAAGAATAAAACTATTCTGCAAGTGATTTTTATTCCCTTAAATTTCCAGATGTGATGGTTTAATAAGATACTTGAATTTGGGGTAAATTTAGCAAGTTGGAGACGGATGAAAGTTGCATTGGAGTAGGTATGATTTAGGTGCTGTATCCTGAAGCTATCAGACAATCAAGGTAAGAGTTCTTTGATTCACAAATCAAAGAGCTCTTCTTACAAGACTGTCATGTATGAACAGCAGTTCAAGTGAATTCTAGGTAAGACATAGTGATTTTGTTGTGGAATTCCATGTGTTTGCAAGGTCTGGCATCTATTACTACTACAGTTTTTTCCACTGTTTTATTTTCTTTCATTTGTGCTAGGATCTTTATGTTCCATATATGTGATCTCCCCTTCTTTAATTATTTTTCATTTTGTTCCTGAAATGATCCTTAATTGTTTAAATAGGCTCACAATAATTTCAATGAAAATTTCTCAGGATACATCTTAATTTTCTTTTTCTTTTCTGGCAGACAGCCAAAGATGATATTCCCCACTCATTAAGACAAGCTACAAAAGCTGGTCTTAATCAGAAGGGTCTAAAAGTACTTCTGAGAATGAGGTTACACAGGTATCTTGACTCTCCCCCCCTCCCCCCCCCCCCCCCCCCCCCCCCCCTTTTTTTTTTTTTTTTTTTTTTTTTTAAAGAAGGAGCTCAGCTGCAGAAGCTGGAGGGGACAGTGGAGTTCAGGTGTGACTGGGGAACTGTAACTCCACTCTGCTGGTCCAAGTGCATGAATCTAAACGTGGCCACATTGTTCACAACTGAGACCACAGTCAAGATTATCTCCTGGGTTGATTTTTTTTTTTTTAATAAGCATTTCTTCTTCAGGCTTACTGACTTACTTTTCTCTCAAGACATCATTCTAAAATGTCTCTCTAAAGTAGAATAATTATCTGAATTATCTAAGGATGATTCACATGGGCTGGATCAGGATGATGCTGTGGTTTGGGAGCATTTTCAGTGGTCTGGCTGCAGCTGTGTTAGAATTTATTGCTGGAGATCAAGATCATTTCTGGCCATATTTCAGTCTAGAGCAAATAAGGGAATTAAGTCTTTCTCCTGAAATTTTTGTTGACCTTGCTTTGGAGATGGAAGGTTTTAATGAACATTCTGAAGTCAATGTGATTTTGTTTTTGTTTAGTGTGGCCTGAAGAGTATGGGTTGCTTACTGATTTACTGAGAATTATCCTTGTTGCCATGTTGCTCTCATGTCACTCTTGTGGATAAACCAGCCCTAGAAGAGTGTGAGATACCTTCATCCATATACCCTGGCAATTAAATGATGTTACTTACAATTTAATTTAATACAACTGTAAAATAAATTGTTATGTATCTAGAATAGAAAATAGAATAGTATCTGTTTTATTTTGCTATTGTTTGAATTACACAAATAATATCACTTATGCTTCTATTTCACCTTATTGAATTAAAATATATAAATAACTAAATAATCGAAGAACTAACAGTATCTTGAATAAAATGAGACTTTCCTGAGATTGAAATAAGGTGGAAGTAAGAGGGAAACATTGATAGTTTCGTGGTGAAATAAGTCCTTCCTTAGGAGGTTTGTATTGATAAACAGAATTAAGCTAAAAAGACCTGCTTGGAATCCCATTTGTTTATGAGATGAAGTACAAGAAATGATGGTTATGGTTAGGCCTACTACACATGGAGAAGGTGTTTTATTTTTTCATTTTGCAGTTATCACCTCTGCTTTCTCGAGCAGTACAGAAATGCTCAGAGCATATAATCTGTAAGTGGAAATGTGTTGGAATGAAAAAAATGTGTGATTTGAATTTCTGGTGTGGATATTATTCTCTGTTAACACTCAGTATGTAGTTTCACCATTCTTAATACATATTGTACTAAAGAGATACTAGTTTTAATAAAGTTGTACATCAGTACTACTGAAGTTGTACATCAGTACTACTCCATGCAGCATTGCACAATCTTGCATGCATTTGCTTCTTCGCAAATTCCTCTTCTTCCCTCTTCACCCACAATTACTGCTGATGCAGCAGCGATGGAGAGAGGTGTGGGGCTCTATCTCCTTTTTTTCTCCTCTTTGAATGACATGCTCCTATGCCTCCCCAAGAAAACCATGGAGCAAGGTGGAGCAGAACTGTAGCACTAGTGAGGCTACTGGGAGCCTGTTAATCCCAATACAGGGCTGGGCAATGGAAGGGACTGCACTAAACTAAGAGGTCCCAAAACCTAGAATGATGATGGAGACAATTTGCAACATTTATAATACCTTTCTAATGGGCGCAGACCAATAAGGACATATGGGAAGAGGAGAGGAAGGAAAGTGAAAGACCTTAGTTTCCATGCACATCAGGTTAGAAAAGTATTGACAATATTGTGAAACCATAAGGTATTATGATGCTATAAGATATTATACTCTTCTGTTACCAGTATTATGAGAAATTCAGAAAATCATTGCCCATCACCACAACTTCTTAGTTACAGACTACATGCTTAGTTTCATCACGAATATATAAATAATGCTGATGTGAGTACATATATACGTATGTTCTGTATCCTTCTGATGCATAGCAGAATATTAGATTCATTGCTATTTTCCAGCCTGGTAGCCGATATCAAAACTTTTCTATCATTGCTTTGGTAGCCTGAAATGGTGATTAAATTGTGGACAGCAGCTTCTCAGCCACTAATCTCTCTGAACTGTTAGTTCAATCAATTCAATTGCTTATAGTGCAGGGAACCAGTCTGATGTAAATCTATACAAATACAACAGACATAGAAGAATATGATACAAACATCAGTATGAAATTGTGGCTATAGAAATATTTTCTATATAAATATAGAAATATACAGTATTTTATATACAGCTCTGTGTTTTAAGTGCTCCTTCCACAGGAATTTACAAACATACGGGACATAAAGACTGGCACAATCTAACTTCCATATCTGTTCATACTTGAAAACAACTGCCAGGAAACTCCCAGCAGCTGGTTTAGATTCATATGACTTATAGACCTGGATTCTTTCTGTGAACAATAAAGTGGCCAGATATGAGATACTTGCAAGTGTGTGACTGTACCCCTCAGGATCTGACCTACAGACTACAAACTTCACAACCAAACTGTATTGCAGCAGGGAAGATAAATGACTTTAATATTTTAAAAATACTTAGTGATTTCCATCCTCTGCTATCAAATCATAATAAAAATGGCCAGTATGGCCAAACTAGTCTTTTTCCGCATACCCAAATAATTCAGGTCATATATATTCATGCCAGTTATTAGTAAATCCTAGCTACTTGTCTTTCCTTTCCCCTGAAAAATATTTTTCCCATTTCAGATGGTGTTGTACTAGATGAAACAAGGTAGAATTCGTGTCCAGTGTGATACATTAATACAAAGGTGTAAATCCTAAACCACTTCATTGCTGTCTTTACCTGTCTGTGGAAGGACTTGTATATATTCTGATTTTTCAGCTAGCTACTGTATCTTGCATAATTTTGAATTTCTTTTGTCTTGTTAAGAGTTTTGCCTTTGGCTGGGTCTGACCACACCATGACTTCCTTCTGCACACAGGTGCTGGTTGGGAAAGCAAATTGTAGGTCATCTGTGAACTCTGCTTTCACTGTAGTATACTATGCTCATTCACTTTCAAAGCACAGTATACGTATTAAGTAAAAGTATTAAATTGCAGGTAGAAGTTTAAAGTTATTTTCCTTCCTCTTTTTAAAAGCACATGAAAACTTGTAAATTGGCTGATCTGTGAGGACTTGTTAGTTCCAGTATCCAGTATCGGGACCTGGCTCCAAAGATGATAAACTCCAAGTGAAAACAGCAAAGATAAATGACTCTGATACTTAAGATAAACAGAACATAGGTAAGGATTTTTTTTTTTTTATTTTTATTTTTTGGACTCCAGGAAAAACATCCTAATAGTAAAAATGGAAAAAACATCTCACAGTGTGTTTCACCAAACAACAGCCTTTTTAAAAGTTTGTCCTATCCTGAACTGAATAAAAATGTAAAAAATATAAAACCAGACTGATGATTAAAAACAAATTATTTAGGTATTCATATTCATTTTACATCTCAATTGTCATGGAGGGGTGGGTATTCATGATAACAATAAAACAGGATCTTAACTTTGCCTGCTTTAGTTACATTTGTTATTTAGTTTTTGACCCCATTTAAGTATTGAACTGCTTCTGAAACTGAAATGTCTAGGAGAAATAAAACTCAATTTTTCATTTTTTCCACAAACCTTTTGTGTATTTTTTCTTCCTCTTCTGTACATCCCATTCACCAAGGACATAGAACAAGTAGAGGACCCTATTTTTCACATAGCTACTACATAAATACAAATCCAAGTTGATGAGCAAAACAGCACTAAGTGCATTTTATTATACTAGAACCTAAGAAACTTCTGGGCTGTTATTTGCATAACATCTTTGTTCTCCTAAATGCAGATGTAAAAAATATTTTAATAATTCTTCTTCAGGACTTCAATTACCAAATTTAACCTGTTTTCTTTTGGGATAAATTTCTAATCTGTTCTCTTTTGGTATAAAGTTCTAATATGAAACAAATTTTACAAAGAAAATGATAAAATGAAGACACTAATATCAAATGAAAAGATCTGTTGGTTTACTATCAGCATCCCCTAGCGGTGATACTTTTTATTTTCTTAGCAAACTCATATCCAAAGGAAGTAATTTGATAGATTTGCTTATATGGATTAGAAGATTAAGAAACTGATGAAGCCCTAAAAAAGATACAAATATATATATTTATATTTTTAAGTATCTTGCCTGTTCAAAATTATTTTAGTGGTGAAAAAAATAAAGAAGCAAATTAAAAGCCCATTTCTTCCATCACGTATCTGGTTGACTTAATGAGTGTTGGTACCGAAATTGTAATATAAGGAAGGGAATTTAAAACTGCCTCATTTTTGGTTCTCATACACAAGCCCTTTACTTTTATTATTTGTTTTCATAATACTGCAGAAGAAAGGTAGTCACAAAGAATAAGTTAAACAGAAAATCTGTCAAACATTAACTTTTTCAAAGTTATGTTGAGATTGTGCTGCTGTCCATTTCCATTTTACTTCATTTAAGTTTAATTTAAACACCGTTGTCTAAAAGAGCTGATAATTTAATATTCATTTTTTAGACAAAGCATCAAAGCACATAAAAAAAGGCTTGAGCGACTCAGGAGCCCGAATTCCATAGTCTTTCATTGAACAGGCTTCTCTGCTGAACCTAGTGCATTTTTAGTCAAAATGGATACTGTACTGAAAACTGACAGTACATGCTTAAACCTACAATGTGATTTTGACAGTCCAAGCTCAAAAAACAGTTACCAAGAACCTCTGTTTCCTTCATCTGGCCAAAAGAAGATGTGTCCCCTGTCTTCTCCCTACCTCCTCTCCCCCCACCCCCCTCCCACCCCCAAAAAAAAAGAAAAAAAGAAAAGAAAAAAGAAAAAGAAAAAAAAACTATTAATTGGGGAACTGAAAGTAATTACAAAAGTTGGTCTCTCTTGCTACTGTATGTGCCGTATTACAGTTTGGCAGGGGCTTGCTGTAGTCTCAAAGTTCTGCATTTCTTAACTCATTCCATCTGTTTTTTCCCCCTCTGCTCTAAGCAGATTATTCTAAACATTTCTCAGGCAATGGGCAGAGCTGCAATGGAGCTGGTGTATATAATGGTTTCTAGACGAGTTTGGAAAAGATGAATTTGTAAAGGCTGTGTTTCTAACTCTGTGTTTGGGACTCTGGATAGCTCCTGTTTCTTTCCCCTTTGCTGATATCTCAAGGGATGAATTCAGAATTTGTATGGTGTGGCACACAAACAGTTTCTGACAATTTGGAGTTAGGTAAATGCCAGCCCGCTCTGCTGATATCTATTTTACTCTTCTGAGTTAAGGTAGTTTGACAAAGTTACTGTGTGCTGTTGTCATTTAGTTAAATATGTTTTAAACAGTCTTTTGTTTTCCTTTTTGTTAGTAACAGATCAAAAACTACCATTCTAAAATCAGGCAAGAAGGCGTTTTAGGGAACTTATAAGCAGTGTCAAAATTGAGACAGCTACTACGAGAGAGATGATGAATAAAAGGAATGGGATATTCAGGAGGAATTTGTATTACAACTTTTGACAAGCGTCTTTTCTGTTGGTTATTAACCCTGTGTGATCCACCCTTAAGACTCTAAAGCAAAGGTGCCGGCTGTATTTAATATTTCTTTTGCTGTGTACAGCACATGTGAAATTCAGTTTGTTTGTCACTTTCACCATTCACTTCCCTGTTATTGTTTTATCACCCACAATTATTGTATTAGGAATGTCAGAAGGTACATCGCTGACTTCTGTTTGTGTTATCCATTAACGATCTTGTCCGTGAATGTCTACCCCTTTTTGTATATGATAATACTATCTCCGTCCACTATTGTCCTCCATGAGTTTAATGCCCACTGTGAGAGGAAGTATTATATATGTTATCAGTCAATTAGATATTAGGAAGAAATTCTTCACTATGAGGGTGGTGAGGCAGTGGAACAGGTTGCCCGGAGAAGCTGTGAATGTCCCATCCCTGGAAGTGTTCAAGGCCATGTGGGATAGAGCTTTGAGCAACCTGGTCTAGTGACAGGTGTCCCTGCCCATGGCAGGGGGGTTGGAATTAGATGGTCTTTAAGGTCTCTTCCAACCCAAACCATTCTATGACTCTATGATTCTCTGATACTGCAAGGCCTCCTCAGCCCCACCTTGAAGAGTCACAAACTTTCTAGTCTCTCCTCATCTATACAGCCACTTAAACATCTAGTTACCCTTCTCTGCACCTGCTCTAGTCCTAGCTCCTTCCTCAGATGCAGACACCAGAACTGTGCATAGCAGTCCAAAAGTGGGTGTGCCAATGTTTCTTAAAATGGCACACTAATGGTTTTTGTCGTTCTCAACACCTTTCTGTTGACATCCAGCATGTTGCTGGCTTTCTTTGGCTGCTGCTGCACATCCAGCCAATGATCTCAGAGAACTGCAAGAGATGACTCCAAAATCTTAATTGCAACTTTTTTTTTTTTTTGAGTTCAGCTCTGTGTATGCAAGTTTTCAGGTACTTTTCCCGTGACCTTACTCTTATCTGCACTGAGGCTTATCCACTAAATTTTTGCCCACATACTAAATTTGCCAAAGCCTTTTGGCATTCCTGGACAATGTCTTAGCTTTTGACCACTGGAAAGAGCTTAGAATTGGCAGAAGGCTTCCAGATTTCACAGTATAGTGGTTTCTTTAGATCATTGATGAAGAAGCTGAAAGTAGCTGTAACCAGCTTCAGTGCCTGGAGGTCTCTCAGTGCTGTCTTCTCTTGATTCTGAACAGTGTTCATTAAGCTTTGTGTTTTGGTTCATATTGTTTATGCTGTGACAGGTTTTTTTATTTTATTTATTTTTCCCCCCTCTGGTCGTACTGCAACTGTTTTCTTTAATAATAATAATAATAATAATAATTTAAAAAAAAACATTTTGAAAATCTGTACAAAGTATGTCTGCTGGATTTCTTTTATCCACATGCTTATTGATACACTCAGAGAACTCCAGAAGGGCAATGAGTTAGGATTTTCCTGCACAAAAGCTATGCTGGTTTTCCCCAGACTATTTATCAATGTTCTTGTCACTGTTTAAGAACAAATGACAGTATGGAGTCTAAATGGATTTGGGCACCAAAATGCCTTAATCACAGATAAATGCAATTTTATGACTTGTGTGACTTCCCTGTTTTCTGGGAGAGAAGGCACAGTCCAAAAAAAAAGTCAGGTCAGTGCAGCAGTCCCAACAATGTGGTGCAAACTCCAGGAGTCCAGGACAGTCCAAACAGATTCTCTTCTGTCATAACTCTGGGATCCCTCCTCATATTCCTCTGGGGTTTCTTCCCTCACTTACTCCTGGGGTACCTCCTCACATGCTCTGGGGTCTCTGCCCCACATACCAGAAACAACCATCCTCACCAGTTTCTCTGCCTGCAGACAATACCCAACTGGGATTGCCTGTTCAAACCCCCACTGCTGTTATCAACAGCCATTGCTATTTGGGCTACAGGGGAGCTCATTGCATCCTATGTGCTTTGTAGTTTTGGTAATAAGGCCGCTCACCCATACAGTGGGGATAACTGGGGTTATCCCACTAGGAACACTGGTGTTAATTAGGAGCACTGGTGTCATCCGGGCCTGGGCTTGCTGGCTGCTGCACAATCCATCCCTTCATCTACACACAGCTGTTTATACAGATCAGTTCCTTGCATTGCTATTTACCTGTAACATCAGTACCACTTTCAGTGCTGGAAGTGCTTGGGTCAAGTACAGCATGCTAGGGTCAACACCTGGACTTCAGCAGAAGACTCTTCTAGCCATTTAGTGCCTGCCCAAAGGTATCACATACCATTGTACTTCCACCACTGTACTTCCCACAGTTTTCTGGCAATTTGCAGGTAGTTGGCACATGTTGCTTCTAGACATCATACACAGTAATTATATAAGCATAACTAAACCAAGTTCTCTATTATGCTCCCAGTCTAAGTCCCTAGTAACAGACAGGGCTGCTGTGTTCCTCTTTGTACATTGATTATCCCTGCATTCTGCTGTTCTGTGGCTCTGTTTTTCGGGAAAGGTGCATTCAGTTGCTGAACTTTCATGGGTTTTCATTATGTCTACTGCAACCAAACTGTCCAATAAATATGGGCATTGTCATTGTAGAGAGTCAATTTTCCACAGCTAGCTTGTTTTTGATGATACAGAGCTTGAGGATTTAAATACTGTTCTTCATTTAATATAGCTGTAATAGTCCATCAAGTACTTCTTTCTCAAGTTCCTGAAAATGAAAGGGAAATATCAAGCTGCTCAGGAACAGAGAGCTCTGGGCAATATGGCTTTGACAAGCGTTGCTAGGAAAGAAGAGGCCAAGTTGGGAAAAGCATCACACTAACAAGCCAAGACAGAAGGATATCCCAATATGAGTCAGTCATCACTCGCAAGGACTTTTGACTGATGGTAGATAAAAGATGCTCATAGCTGTGAGCAAGAAAACAATCTCTGCCAGACTACATCTGCTACGTTTAAGAAACAGTCTATTGTAATTTACTGAGCTGAGGAGGAAATCCAATTGCTGTTGCATACAGTATCTACCACCAATTTCTCTTTTGAATTGAAATTACCTACAAGACTCTAAATTTTGTCTAGCAGTGTGGATTAAAAGTAAGAATTGAACTGAAAGCAGTAGTTTCCCAATAAATGCCATTTATATTAAAATTAAGCATCAAATAATCAGTCTGAAAAGGAATAAAAAAGCTTTCAAAGGTAGGGTGGAAGAGATAAAAAGTAAGCACAGAAAAAAAATGTTTCTGGATTCTTTTACAAAATATCTGAATATAGGGAAATGGGAATTGTTAGAAATTAAGCTAGTGGTATGGTGAAGGAGTACATTTCTCTTCTATGCATTATCTGATGTTTCAGTTTCTGTCATACCCAAGCAGCAGCTAGACTTAGCTAATCATTCACAGGGAGCTGTGTAAAGAAAAAAAAGGTCTGCACTACTCCCTATCATGAATACCTTCACTTTCCCATGCTGTACCACTTAGGTGGACTACTTCACACGTTGTGTTGTAAAGAAGAATTGTGGATGTGATAGAAGAGAACTGGAATTTTAATTTAGGTTTTGTTTTAATGTGACTACAAAGAGTTACTGTCACCAGATTGGCCTGTGCAAATAAAACATTTCTCCATCTGGTTCCCAAACAGGAATAAGGTAGAACTAACCCCAAACATTAATTTAGATTGAATTCCTTTGAACTGGATTTACAGTTACTCTATCTTGCTGAAATAATGATTTTATTTATTGCAAAATGTTCCATACAAACCTAAGAATTTCACTTTGTGGCTTTCATCTTCTAGTCATAGTTTTACTTCAGCATAATTTCAGATACAGTGCAGAGCTGTAAGAAAACAGAGCATTACAACTCTTGCTTACATGGCTGGTAAATGGCTGATAAAGTTTTAAAGCTTGTCTCTGGAAAAAAGTTCCAAAGAAGTACTAATACCTAACTTTGTCTCTTATTTTATTTATCTATTCATATTTCTAGAATTTCTCAAATGAATTCTAAAATGATTAATATAGTGACAAGTCTAGTTTGTTTGTTTAGGAAATTATTTAAAATTTTGTTGACTTGTCATTGACAATAATTAGTTACCCTATAATTACAACTGAACCAGGTGGCTTATAAAAATATTTGATTTTAAACCAGTTCTGATGCTAAGTCTATACAATGATGTCAAATATGTTACTACATTTCTTGCCCCATTTCTCAATTAACTACATCTTTTTCCTAGTGACGAATTGATAGTATAATTCAGTTACTTTTATGCTTTCTAATTAAGTGGGCCCCTCAAGGGTCTAATTTCCTGCAAAACTAAAAATCCCAAATGTGAGAATACAGTGAAAGAAGGTCAACAGCAGGGACTGAGAATAACTTACTTCAAAATACTTCATGGACTTCTGTGCATTTCCCTCTAATGTAGTTGGACTACCCCTAGGAGAGTTAGATTTCACTTGGGGTTTCTGTGTAAGGAATGATTCATAGGCTGTATCTTTCAGCCACTGGCTAAAAGACAGATTTCAGCAACCTTAAATTGAACTGGAAAAATGTATTAAACTGAAACTATTTGCTGAATTGCCAAATAACTTTGAAATATCCACATCTTCATTTGTTAACAAATTTACTTTCTTCCTCTGGCCCCAAACAAAATGCATGTTGAAGTCATATTGCTCATGCTTTTGGCACAAGGAACTCTTAAAACAGGCCTTCTCTTGTTGACACCAGTACAAATTATGTCTCTGTACCAGAACCCACTGGTTTGCTCCAGAAATGTCAAAACGGTACAACTTGCAACATATAGCTGCAAAGAACTTAAAAGTTCTTTGTCTCTTATGTCTTCCTAGAATGTGATGTAGTTTCAAAGGCCCTCAGTCTATCAGAAGCCACGAGAGATTGTAACTTGTTGTAAAAAGGGTTTGTGGAGAAGCCACATGGTTTCCTGATATTGATGGGAAACTACATAGTCCCTTCTAGTCTAAAAAAATTGTCAGTTTATTTAAACCCAAGTTCTCAACCCCATAAAACTTCCTAAAAACATTTTTATGTAAAATAAAAGTGATAAAGAAAAATGTTTGTATCCATAGCAATATGTCTTTCAACAGATGAACTCCTCCAGTAAAGTGATGGACAGAATCATGAACAAAGTGACTTCTTTTAGCTAGTAATTATTGCAGTTTGCTAACATTTTTTGTTGAATATATTAAAATAATTTTGTTACTGCAGAGAAATACAAATTGAGAACTCTATACCTGGAAACATATTAAATCAAGTTGGTAAAACAATGGGCTTTTGTTCCATAATGAAAGAGCTCCAACCTCAAATTTTGAATTTAAATCAATGTAACCTTAACCCGCAGAAATAGAAAACTGTAAAGAACAAGAATTGTACTGAGTTTGAAAGTAGGACAGAAACTAAAGGTAGAATTCAGTCTGATATGATGTTTCTTAAATGTAAAATTGTGGTCATGCTGAGATGTATGATTGGCAGTGGAAAATATCTTTGGACTACTCAAAGATCAATTTTAATTGGAAGTTAGGTCAGATGTAGGAAAGTAACTTTTGGTAACCAAGAATTTATGTCTGAAACTAACTCAAAATAATGATCAAAATCACAGGATTCTAAGGCTTGAGGTGACCTTAAAGGTCTTCTAATCCATCTAACTACTTTTAGGCAGGATCAGCTATAGCTAACAAGTTTCTGATATATCTAAACTGTTCTCAGACCTTCAGTGACAGAAAAGCCAGTTTGTCATTGCTTAACTACTTTCCAAACATTATTATCCTTAACTTAAAAAAAATATGAAATTCTTTTCTTTCCTTACTTGCAATTGAAATGTACTTGTTCTTGTTCTGTCCTTCCCAGGTATGGAGAATAGTTCATCCCCTTTCTTCATTAAGGATTGAAGACTGTTGTCATAAAATCAGCTCTACAAACTTCAACTGTTTCAATTTATTCTTTTTTTTCCTCTTTTTTTTTTTCATAAAAGAATGCTTTGTAGACATTCCTGTTAAAAGTCTTTCAATTGTTTTATCTTTTTATTGTATTATAGTACATAAACTGAACATAATACTTCAAGAGAGGTTTTGTTGTTTATGAATTGAGCAGAAATTTTACTTCCCATGTTTCATAGAGATTTTTCTTTTTTCATTTTTTTTTCTTTCTCCCTATGAAAATGCTCTTGATTATATTTGAATTTATTGCTTGGGAAAATTACTTATTACTCTGGGATCTTATCTCCACATTTTTCTAGATATGGCCTCTGCTGTAACTTCCTACAACTCTCATATGGTTTGTACATGTAGGTTTTATTCCATGTTTGAGTCAGACAGCATACAGCAACTGGGAATGCTGAGACAGTCCCCCAGCTGTGGTGATGTAGATTCTACAACAAATTTCTTGTTCTCATAGGACACTCAACTAGGATGTTTAATTTTCGGAAAAGCATAATGCCCACAGCTTCTTCTGATTTCACTGTCAGCACCATAAAAAAATCAAGACAGAAGATGAGTTAAAACATTGTTAGCTACAGGTCTCTAGAGTGGTCTTTTCAGAATTTGCAGTCATTGAGCATAACTCCTATTGAAAACTCCTCTAAAATATCAAAGCTTTGACTACCAGTCACTGATAGAGCAAACCTAAGAACTATTATCATATTTATCTTTTCCATTTAGTGCCTATTTGATTCCTCTGAAATTAAGGTGTTCACAAGTGACTCCATAAAGTACAAAAGGACAAGCTATTTCAGAACTTCTGTATTTGTGACCACCACAACTGTCGCTTACCTAGTCCTCTCCTGAACCAGTCCTGACTAGAGACCACCTGAGAGGGAGGCCCTTTTTGTGACAGCTTAGGCACATATACATTCGGAAATGAGAAAGATCTATCAAATAGGTAACTTTCATAAGGTGTTTGGGACAGTAGAGAAAATGTAAGAGACTATGAGTATACTCTTAAGTAAATAACTCTGATTCTAGGATAAGTATTACATGATTACTGCTCTTGATTTTTGTTTGTTTGTTTGTTTTTAATTGCAAATTATGTTGAGGCAGAAAGAGATGATGTTCTTCAAAGATTTTGGGAGATTTTGAAAGAAAGACTTGCTGGGATGCCTGGGAGAGGGACCTTTTGTAAACCTGTGTGAATCATTGTCTTCCCTCAGATCTCTTGTAACAAGCTTAAGATGCACTGATGTCTAAAAAAAATTGATAAATTAAAATATTCCCAGTGTGCTGTGGTTCTTTCCTGTCATACTGACCAATATTGTCTCATTGTTTTGCCCTGATATGTCTGTCTTGATCTGCTGTGTCTTACATACAGATGGTAGGCTCTATGGGGCAGGAATTAAGGTTTTGTACTAGGTCTGTGCTTGGGATAAGGAGTCCCTGTTACTTGAAAAAGATCAATAGGTTCCACAGCAGTAAGAATTTTAGAAACCCTGTTGTGCTGTTGGTTGGTTTGCATTTGTTGTTTTGTCTGCTTTCTGCTCAGAGAAATGCCATAGTGGTCTAATCTTATGGTTTCAAAGACAAGAAGTTCCCTGATACCAGATCCTCAAACTCTTTGATAGCTGACTTAGCCTTTCTCTATTTTAAGAACTATTTTTTTTTAAGAACTATTTCTCTATTTCAATAAACTGCAATTTTCTGTGCACAATTTTCAGCTGTCAACTCAAAAACCCAGTGCCTTAACAATTTGGACAGTATACCCCTCTTTCACTCTATCCTACTACTGCATAGCTTTCTGTACATACGTTTTCTGGTCAGCTGTCAGTGCTGGTCCAGAACTATATGTTTCTCAAAACTTATTGGAAAAATAAACTCCTGAATGGACAAATTTTCCAGCATGCTTGAGTAAGTGGGATAAATAAATAATAACAAAAAAATAGTATATCATTGGAAGGTTTAGGTGAAAGGTAAGAAGCATCAGTGACTGATCTTAAAATAAATCAATTTCTTTATCACCTATTTATCAGTCAAAATGTCAGAAAAGATTAAAATAAAGAACTTTGATTCTTCAGTGAAGGATTTTTTAGGCTTTTAAAGTCTGACCTTATTCTGCCTGTCAGGAGTACAACTAATGAAGGTCTTTCTGAGGGCTTTTGCTGTGATCCTTGGGATTATAAAGGAAGGGTGAAAAATGAATATTCTGCTTGCTCCAATAGTGATCTTCAGACATTCCTAAAATGCTTTGGCTCAAGCTGCTTTGCAGCTTTTGCACAAATTTGTCTTGGCAAGACTATTAATGATTTGACTCTCATTTCAAGTTTACTTTGTGTTGGTAAGAGCAATGAGTAATGATGAGGAATATTACTTTGTTCCTACTGGCAATTAGGTTGCTCGGTAACCATAGTACTACTTGCAAGGGGGAAATCATGTCTAATCATCAGTAAACTTTGCTCAGAACATTTGCAGCATTTATGAACTATAATTCTTGCTCTCTCTCTGATCCTCCCTTTGTTCTCAGCAAGCACTTCAAGTGCTCCAAAATGCCACTGGGTCAAAAATCTCAATAGTTTTTTAGCAGTAAATAGCAAATCTAACACCCTCGTTGTGAAAACTATGGGAAAAAAAATGTTCATAGAATAAAACTGTCTATACTGCAGGGTGTAAACCAGTCATATAATCACCTTATGGCAGTACAATTATCCTTTAGAAGGATGTGTGTATTTCTACCAATCTCTTAGGACTATGCACTGTGAAAGAAGAACAAATGAAAAATAAAAGAAACAAGAATAAACGGACATATGTTTTTAAATGACCTGACAATTTTTAAGTCTCAAAATAGTAAAAAGAGCTCATTAAAATAAGAATATTTTACCTCTTATTTTCTGAACACTAGCGGAAAAACACAAGAAGAAGCAGAATGTTTCAGCTGAGTTGCTGTAAAAGATTCTGCAGCATCCATGTTTTCATTGTTTTGTAAAATTTAATTTAAAGAAATCTTGGTGTCCGCTACATTCAGCTCATCAGCTTGCTCTGGTAACAGCAGCATTACTGCAGCCAGTTTCTATAAGAAGCATTTGTGTTTCTTGGACTCTTGACCTACCTGAACCCTTTCTCTCAGCATCTTTTCACTTTATGGTGTTCCTACCTGAAGACATTTTGCAGTTTAATTTTCTGCAAGGCACATACTGGTGAAATATTTAATTCTTCTTTCTCTCTCTCTCTCTCTTTCTTTGTTTTTGTTTTTAATATGTGTAGGCATACACATATCAATCCTTACAGATATACTGATATCTATATCTATATAACTACTTGCATATAACTGAACCATAGTATCATAGAACAGTTTGGGTTGGAAGGGACATTAAAGACCATACAGTTCCAAACCCCCTCCCATGCACAGGGACACCTCCCACTAGATCAGGTTGCCCAGGGCCTCATATAACTTGGCCTCGAAAACTTTCAAGGATGGGGCATCCACAGCTTCTCTGAACAACCAGTTCTAGTGCCTCACCGCCCTCTGAGTGAACAATTTTCTCCTAACATTTAATCTAAGTTTCCCCTGTGTTAGCTTAAAACTGTTCCCCCTTGCCCTATCACTATCTGCTTATATAAAAAGTCACTCTCCATCTTTTTTATAAGATCTTTTTAAGTACTGAAAGCCTGCAATGAGATCTCCCTGGAGCCTTCCCTTCTCCACACTGAACATTCCCACCTTTCTCAGTCATTTTTCATAGGAGAGGTGCTCTAGCCATCTGATCAACTTTGTGGCCCTCTGGACCCGCTCTAACATCTCCATATCCTTCTTGTGCTGGGGACCCCAGACTTGGATGCAAGACTCTAAGTGGGGAGTGGGGCCTCACAAGGGCAGAGCAGAGGGGGACAATCACATCCATCTACCTGCTGGCCAACCGTCTGTTGATGCAGCTTAGGAAGAACTTGGGCTTCTGGGCTGCAAGAGAGCTGCTGGCTCACCTCAAGCTTTTCGTTCACCAACACCCACAAGTCCTACTCTGCAGGGCTACTCTCTGTGAGTTCTTCACCCAGTATGTAGGCCTGTCTGGGATTGCCCTGGCCCAGCTGCAGCACCTTGCACTTGGCCTTGTTGAACCTCATTAAGTTCACCTGGGCCCACTTCTCAAGCTTGTCCAGGTCCCTTTGGATGGCATTCCTTCCTTCTACAGTATCAACTGCACCACTCAGCTTGGTGTCACCTGCCAACTTGCTGAGGGTGCAAATGATCCCACTGTCTATGTCATTGAATAAGATATTAAAGAGCACTGGTCCCAAGACAGACCCCTGAGGGACACCACTGATCATTGGCCTCCACTTGGACATAGAGCCATTGACTGCAACTCTCAGTCAGCAGCCGTCCAGCCAATTTCTTATCCACCAAGTAGCCCTCCCTTCAAATCAATCTCTCTCCAATTTAGAGATCAGATTGTCATGTAGGATAGTGTCTAAGGCCTTACCAAAGTCCAAGCACATGACATCTACCTCCTTGTCTTGTATGTGCCTTAACATTCCGGGAGGATCTGGTCCATAATCTCCCCAGGGACAGAGGTGACGCTCACTGCACTGTAGCTCCCCCGGTCTTCCTTTCTACTCTTTAAAAATGGGAGCGATGTTTCTCTTTTTTCTTGTCACCAGGGACTTGACAACACCATCAGCCAGTTCCCTCAGCACCCTGCAATGCATGTCATTGGGCCCCATATGCTTGCACCTGTTCAGTTTCATCAGATGGTCTTGAACCTGTTCTTTGCTTACTGTGTATTTGCTCCCCCAGCCTGCCTCAGGGACTGAAGAGATGTGGGAAGCCATACTGGCAGTGAAGAGTGAGGCAAAGAAGTTGTTGAGTACCTCAGCCTTCTTCATGTCTGTTGTTACCAGTTCTTCCTTCTCATCTATCAGAGGGGGTACACTCTCCTTGGCCTTTCTTTTCTGACCAATGTACCTGTAGAATCCCTTCTTGTTATTCTTTGGATCCCTTGTCAAGTTCAGTTGCATCTCTGCCTTGTCTTTCATGATCACATCTGGGCAGCATCCTCCAGGCCACATGTCCCTGCTTTCACAGCCTGTGCATTTCTTTCTTAGATCTCAGTTTGACCAGCAGGTCCTTCCTCAGCCATGCTGAAAGTTGGGCTTGTAGCAGAAACAGCTAGGCCTCTTCAACAGGCTTCCCTTGATCAGGCAGCTTCTTGTAGAACCCAGTGACAAGGTGTCCTTTCTTGGTTTGGTCCTTATTTATTTTTTTTTTCCCACAAGCTCTCAACCTGTCTGTGTCACTTTCTCAGATGCAGCTCTTCACAATCTATGCATATCTTAACATAGAGGGTGGCATGCTGGCCCTGCCCATCTTTTCTGAAAAGCTTGTAGCCTCCAATTGCAGCGTTCCAGTTGTGTGAATTGTTCCACCATGTCTCCATGGTAGTAATTAGGTCATAGTTTTCTAGCTGCACCGTGGTTTCCAGCTCCTCCTGTTTGTTTCCCATGCTGCATGCATTGGTGTAGAGGCACTTTAGCTGGTCTATTGGCCTTTTGAGAGGAGCCCTACCTAATTCCTTTATGACAACTCACAGGTATATATTCATAACTATGAATATATTAAACTTATATACTCGTATATAACTTATATATTATACTTAACTTATATATTATACTTATATATTCTTAAGTATGTGAGTACACTTTTATATATATAATATATATATAGGTATAGATAAGGTTTTAGAGGTGAATAACTTTTTTTTTTTTAAAAAAAAAAAACTGTTAATTTTTAATTCTGTTGTGGAGATCTAGCCTGTTTTGGAAAATTGTTCCATATTTATGTGTTTTGAAAATAACACTATGTTACTTGCAAACCTTAGACAAAATGGACTCTGAATTCACAGTCAGGAGAGATGGATAGAATTTTATTCTTCTCTGTGAGAACGTAAGGATATTTTAGATGAGAAAAATAATGTTTTTCCTTTACTGAAGCCTTCCTTTGCAACTAGAGAGTTTTTATAATTTCTCTCTGCTTTATATAATTTTGGTCCATGGTTAACATTTGCAGTTCCTTTACTGTGTCAAATATATACCTCAGTCCTTTACTAGATCTAGAGAACTGATTGATGTTATTCAAGAGAAGTTTCTTTGATCTCCAGTCACCTGTCCTAGAGCTTCCTACAGCCCTTCTGGAAGCTGGTTTTGCAAATTACTTCCCTATACTGAAGGTGTTTGTGATTATTCTTTCATTTTGAAACTCTCTCTACTGTCACTGAACTAAATTGATTTCCCTTTTATAGAGAATTAGTGTTTATTTTTCCTTTTTTTTTTTTTTTTCCAAGTGAAACAGTAAAAGAAGATTTACCTACTACAGCTTATATAACTTTAAAAATAATATCAAATAATATCATGTGGGCATTGGGAAATGTCTAATGCAGATGGCACAGTATACAGCACAGCAGACATGAAACTATTTTGCTAATATAAAAGGAAAGCTTAGCTCAGTTAGAATTCATGTCCTTATCTTTAGCTCATATTTTTCAAGGGGAGGTCATGAATCTGAGAACAGATGCAGTACATGAAGAAAAATGCCTGTTTCTAATTATCTATATTCTAATCATGTTTACAGAGACGTGGTGGGATGGCTCCCATGCCTGTAGCGTTGAAATGGAAGGACACAGTCTCTTTAGGAAGGACAGGCAGGAGAGACAAGGAGGGGGCTTCACCCTCTATGTCAATGAGCAGCTGGAGTGCATGGAGCTCTGCCTGCGGATGGATGAGGAGCTGACGGAGAGCTGATGGATCAGGATTAAAGGGAGGGCAGGGACAGGGGACTTTATACTGGGGGTCTGCTACAGACCACCTGATCAAGAAGATCAAGCAGAAGAAGCCCTCTATAGACAGATAGAGGCAGCCTCTCATTTGCTAGCCCTGGTTCTCATGGGGGACTTCAACCACCCTGATATCTGTGGGGGGACAGCACAGCAGGGTATAGGCTATCCAGGAGGTCCTGGGATGCATTGATGACAACTTCCTTCTCCAAGTGATAGAGAGCCAACAAGGAGAGGTGCTGTGCTGGATCTCATTCTCACCAACAAGGAGGGGCTGGTGGGGAATGTGAAACTTAAAGGCAGCTTTGGTTGCACTGGTCATGAAATGGTGCAGTTTAGGATCTAGAGGGCAGTGAGGAGGGAATGCAGCAAGTTTGCTGCAGTGGACTTTGGGAGAGTAGATTTTGCCCTCTTCGGGAATCTGCTTGGTAGAGTACCATGGAACAAAACCCTGGATGAAAGAGGAGCCTGAGAAACCTGCTTAATATTCATGGAGCACCTCCTTCAAACTCAGGAGCAAGGCAACCCAACAAAGAGGAACTCAGGCAAAATGCCAGGAGGCCTGCAAAGATGAACAAGTAGCTCCTGACCAAGCTTAAAAGAAGAAGAAGGCATACAGAGAGTGGAAGCAAGGACAGATAGCCTGGGAGGGATACAGAGACATTGTCTGAGCAGACAGGCATCAGGTTAGGAAAAGCAAAGCCCTGTTAGAATTAAATTTGTCCAGGGACATCAAGGTCAATGAGAAAGGCTTCTACAGATACAAGGCAAAGGCAGGGACTGGAAGAATGGTGAATCATGCAGTGTTGAAGATCACGTTCAAAACCAACTAAGGAATCTGAAGGTGTGCAAGGCCATGGGACCTGATGAGATATATCTGCAGCCCTGCGGATTATACTGCTTGCTGTGGAAGGGCACATCCGCTGCTGGCTCTTCCTAAGCCACTGTGGCTTCCTTCCCTAAGGCTTACAGGTTTTGCAGTGCACCTTTTATTTGATGATCCAGTGAAAGTCCACGGTCACAGAGAAACTGCAGAAGTGCACTGAAGAGTGAGATAAAAATGCTACGAAGAGGGAGCATGTGTTGGGGGAAAAGTTGTGTCTGGAACCTGAAACATGCCAGATATTCTTGGCAGTGTCATCTTGGGAGATTTTCAGACATTTGGTAGTATCATATTGTACTGTTTAAATCACAAGACCAAATTAAATGTAGGGGCGGTCTGTTGTATTCTGAGGAGATTTTCTAGATCAGTTGTCTCCTAAAATAAACATGTATGTACCAAACCTCACAGGGTAGAAACAAAGTAAGACACTGAAGACCTTAAAAGGTGTCCCTCTCTATCTCCCCTGCTTCCAAGTGCCAACAGCTCTCTCAGCTGTACCTTGACACTTACACATTTTCCTGCCTGTCAGCAGTTCTCAGACATGTTATTCTCAGTGTTATTCTCAACTAAAGAATATTAGCAAGAAAATTGGTCAAAAATTATTCTCATGCCAAAATTTTTTAATATAGTAATTTAACCTGTGAATAAATGAAAAATAAAGTACAACTTTTAAAGCCAAACTGCCACAGCATTCCTTAAACCTGCAAAAAACATTTTCTGTTTCCTTTTTTTCTTCTTACCACTAAACAAATTATAGTCATACCAGTTTTGTGATTATTGAAGTTAAAGTGTTTTTTTTTTTGTTTTTGTTTTTTTCCTAAACAACTATGGGATTGTAAAAACTTGATCTGAACTTGTTATTTCTTTTTAATGTTTCAGTGAATTTCAGTATAAGAGCTCTATAAAGTTATTCTGATGAACATTATTATTTCTATGGAGTGGCAGAGAATTTTAATAAATCAGGAAATCTCAGCTTGCTTCCATTAAATAAAATATCCTTTAATGAACAGTGAGCTATCTGTCTGTCTGCAGTGAGTAAACAATACAACTGTCTTTCTGTATTAACATAATGGTTTCTCCTCTTAAAAATATTAAATTTTTGAAAAGAGAAAATACCAAGAAAATAAGACTTATTTCTAATAAACATAAGCTGCTAGGTCTTTTAAGTTGTAATTAGACTATACAGCTCACTTGATCCTTGATATTTTTCACTGTGACAGTTTTTCTTGGAATATGTATCAGAAGGTGAAAGAGCTAATTTTAATGAGTTTGTATTTGTAAAAGTCTGCACCAAAAAAAAAAAAAAGAAAAAAAAAGAAAAAAAAAGGAAAAAAAATCTCCAACTGTCACAGCAGCCATTAATTGGCAGAGAGATGCTTTGATAAAGCAAAGAAGATATCCCTGCTGGTTCAAGACAGGTGGACATCAACTTGAATCCAATTTACATCTTAAAATGTGTGATAGAAAAGATTTGCATTACACTGCCTAGATGAAAGGGAGCTCTTAGTCTGAGTTCCTCTTTTTCTTTCTCCCCTTCTTTTTTTTTCTTTCTTGCCCAAGCACTCAAACTTGCAGTAGCTAAGTTTTAATGATGATACCTTGTTCAGTTGCTGTTTGAAGCAGCTATTTACTTGACTAAGACTCAAAACTGAACTCATGCTGGGCTAAAAAAGAAAACCCAAACTGATAATTGGACAGACCTGAAATTGGCTAGCCTGCATTTCCCACAGCTTGAATCGAGTGAATGTATCTTCAATGTCAAGTTATTTTTATTTGGTTGCCTGGTCAAGGTCCCTTTCTCCAGACGTTAGACATCTGGAACTGTTGCTGGGGCTTAACAAGAAAACTGCAGTGGAATGTGTCTGCTCTGAGAGGCACAAGAATAGGCTTCTGATGGGCATTTTTGGACCACCTAAATGACCCTAGTTACAAATTTAAGTGGATGATACATATTTAAAAATAAATAAATAAATAAATAAATCACAACCCATATCTTGTTCCATGTTATAGTTTTCTGATTCAAAGTCCAATACTGTATTCAATTTAGGTGTGAGGAAATGTAGGACTATTTCTGTTCTGAAATGGTCACTGTCTTCCCCTGATACAAGATAGGGTCCCTCCCATGGCATACCACCCTTCCCGAACTGATCCTACATGGGCTTCCCACATGCAGTAGCTCTTCAAGAACTGCTCCCACATGGCTCCATGCCACGGGGTCCATCTGTCAGAAGCAAACTGCTCCAGCATGGGTCCCCCACAGGCAGCAGCTCCCTCCAGACCCCCTGCTCCTGCATGGGCTCCTCTCCATGGGCTGCAGCTCCGGCCCGGGGCCTGCTCCTGCGGGGGCTCTCCATGGGCCGCAGCCTCCTCCAGGCCACATCCACCTGCTCCACCGGGGGCTCCTCCAGGGGCTGCAGCTTGGAGATCTGCTCCATGTGGGACCCACGGGCTGCAGGGGGACAGCCTGCTCCACCAGGGGCCTCTCCACAGGCTGCAGGAGAACTTCTATTCCGTGCCTGGAGCACCTCCTGCCCTCCTCCTGCACTGACCTTGGTGTCTGCAGGGCTATTTCTCACTCCTCTCGCCCAGCTGCTGCTATGCAGCACTTTTGTCCCCCTTTCTTAAATCTGCTCTCACAGAGGCACAAATTACGTTGCTCACTGGCTTGGCTCTGGCCAGCAGTGGGTCCCTTTTGGAAGAGGCTGGAGCTGGCTCTGATCTGACATGGGGCAGCTGCTGGGCTCTGCTCACAGAGGCCACCCATGCAGCCCCCCTGCTACCAAACACTCACTACATAAGCCAGAAAAATAATTTGATAATGTGCATTACTGCAGATTTTTTCTCTTTCAAATTTCGGGGAACTTTTATCTGTCCTCAGCATGTCTGTGAAATTGAGAGTTGAAATAAACAGAGCTATTGAGCACTTTGGGTGAAAATCTAGGCCACTTAGGTGTCTAAGCATAGGCTATTTTAGAAATCTTTCAGTTGTTTGTTTCTCAGATGAAAATGTCTTCAATAGAAAATGCTGGTATATGCATTTTATTTCACTTGCTTGTGTATTGGTACAGCCTAAGATTTATTCTGCAGTTTCTTATCTTTAAACATTGAAATGTACTTCCAATTATTCCCATCAGGCTACTGAGTGTGGTGCAATTGCCTAAAGTAACTAGGAAAATAAAACTAACATTCACATTTTAAAGAAAATGTACAGCATTGAAGAGACTTTCAGGGTAGGGTGTAGCTGCATTACCTAAGGGTTCCCTAGGCTTCCAGCCTTAGATACTGTTGCGCTGGGGGAATCTGGTGTGCTAGCTCTAAGGAACAGTACAGTGCGTAGAGTGGAGTGGAGACACCACGGCTAGGCTCTGTGACCAGGTGGGGACTTGATTGTTCTTGTGCACACCGAGACCGATAAGCCGCACTTTTTGCTACCCTGAGCCAACAACCTGTCATGTTTTGACAAATGCTGTTAGTGTACTTTTGCTCATTATAATATCATTATAATACCAAAACACACCTCCATCCCAAAAGCTACCTGCCTCCAAGGTGCGACCACCCCTCACTGAGCATGCGCTCTGAATTTCTTGGAGCCTATTACTTTAAACAGAGACGGGAAAACTTTTCACCAATCATAACTAAGATATGCTTGACTAGAGTCACTCAAGCTCCACCTAAAAGATAGAAAATAATATAAATTGGCCTAAGAGATAGGGGATGTCAGGGGAAGATACTATCATTAAGATACCACCGTCAGGGGAGATACTATCACGAGGGAATATACCATCCCAAGGACCTCCTGACTCCTGGGGTCAGTCGACGGGCTGAGCCTCTCTTCCCCCCCCCCCCCCATTGGGATGCCTTTGGGTGAGATTTGAACACTTGGTTATATTATGTGTCTCCGTGGAAACTTAGAAATCTCTATAGAGTCTTTGTGCCTTTTAACACGTTAATTTCCAGGCTGCGCACCTGTGTATTTCATGCATGCTAGCTTGCTTTTGCAGACAGTAACTATCACCAGCAATCCAAAGAACCCGTGTACCTGTTGCTGTAATAAATTGCACTTAACTGCATTGTTCCTAGCTGTGATAGTTCTCATTGAATGCGACTAGAGTAGGGGCGGTTATACGTTACTGGTGAATCTGTGACTGTGGTAGTTCAGTGCTCTGAATCTGACCAGACCCATATCGGTTAATGCATTATTGGTGAATCTGTGATTGTGATAGTTCAGTACCCTGAATCTGACCGGACCCGTAACGGTTAATCGGCTACACCCCTTAACGCGACACTGAGTCAGGCTACCTAGAGAGATTGACAGGAGTGCCTTGCTCCATACAGACTATACACATGAGTTTCCTTTCATTGAAAACTAGAGTTTGAAGGCAAAGTTGGATGTGGCATTTTTAAAGTTGTCTTAATGAACAACTTAAAGTTCATTTTAAGACACTTTAAGACACTGCAGAAAAACATTTCTGGAGCAGGGATCATGGCCAATTCAGGTGTTTGAATTTGGCCTCTAACAAAGAAGTAAAGAATTTTGCAGTGAAACTGTATCTAGTTCAACTACTGTACAGAGTACCCTATATAGCCCATGGCTGACCCTTTTTCAAGTGCTGAAGGAAAGGACCTGGCCCGCATGGTCCTTCTGGAAGAAGCTATGTGTTTTCTAAGACAATAGCTTTTATTTCTGTCTTTCCTGCAATGGACATGGTTTGGGGCACAGCTCATAGTCACTGTCCTATCAAATATTTTACACCTGTCCTGTGCTTTTTTATCCAGAGGAAAACGGAACTGCCTTCTATTACCCAACACAAATCTCATCAGTAATGCTAAAGGAAGGTAGAGTGGTGAAGATACATTACCTCCACTCTTTTCCAGGGTCCCTTCACAGTCTGTATGTGAAAATCATCTATTGCCGTGTATGAACTTGTATTTGAAATATTCAATTACACTTCCCATATGTTTCACTTTGCACAATTTTTCAGGTGAACCTGAGTAGTCAAACATTAAAGCAAAAACATGATTATGTGCCAAAATTATTTTGTGTCATTAATGTTTTATACTTCATTTAGTCCTTAGATTTTTACTTCTGAGAATTAGAATAATAGGCTATGCCTTTTTGTGATGGATAGCGATATAAAGCACTCAGAAAATAAACAAATTGATGGCATTTTCTGTTACTTTTGCTGTGTTACTGCATGATAATATGTCAATGGATGCAGCACTCCCTGCTCTGGAATATAATCTCTGGTTTCTTTTGGAGTGTGAAGTGGAAAAAAAAAGGGGTTACTGCTGTCATGTCTGATGTTATAAGGTTACAGACTATAACCTTGGGAGATTTTACACTAAATTTGATTTTTATTGTTTCACAAAATGGGTCCTGTTTTCGGACAGTCAATAAAACTGCAGGTGATACTCCTCTTATAATAGATGTGAATAGACTATTGTTGTTTGCTATGGCAGTTTAACTGCAGGGCAAGCTTATAAGGGTTTTCATTGGAAAAACACACAATCTGTTTTTAGCCACAGGACTATTTCTTTATTTTCACCAAGTTCCTTGGTAATATTGGGGATCTGAGCAGGTCTAAAATAAACAGAAAGTTATCTGCTTCTGAAGTTCAAAACAAACTGAAAATTGAAAATTGGTATTGGTGGGCTCAAATGAAAGTGATTGTAACACAGTATAAATACCTAATCCCAAGATTTAAAATAATAAATCAAAGCAAATGTTATATGAATTTTATGTAAGTAACAGTAATATAGACATCACTGTCATCTCTTGGTGCTTATCCTTAAGTTAAATGATAATTAAAAAAATCTAGTTCTGAAAGTGGATATGCAGTATTAATACTATGAATCACATAATCATTGAGGTTGGAAGGGATTTCCAGGTATGATCTAGTTCAACGTTCCTGCTCATAGCAAGGTCTCCTAGGGCTGATTCCTCAGATCTGTGCCCAGCTGGGTTTTGCTTATCTCCAGAGATGGAGACTCCACAATCTCTCTGAGCAACCTGTTCCAATGTTCCAACACAACAAATGTTCCATAATGTTCCAAAAAAGCAATGTTTTTTTCTTTCATTTAAATGGAATTTCCTGTATTTCAATTTGTGTCCATTAACATATGTCCTGTCACTGGGCACCACCAAGAAAAGCCTTCTTCCTTCCTTCTTTCCCTTTACATATATATACACACATTGGTAAGAACCCCTGAATATTCTCTTAATTATGGAGGTCCTTTACTGGACTCTCTCCAGTATGTCCATGTCTCTCCTTTACAGAGGAACTGGATGTAGCACTTCCAGTGTGGTCTCACACATACTGAGTAAAGAAGAAAGATAACTTCGTCTGACTTGCTGACAACACTTTTCCTAACGAACCCAAAGATATTTCTAAGTCTTCTTTGCCACAAGGATGCATTGGTGGTTCATGGTCAACTCATGATCAGAAATCAGCAATGGCTCCTTCTCTGCAAAGCTGCTTTGCAGCCAGTCATTTTATTTTTATTTATTTATTTATTTATTTTTAACCTACCCAGGTGCAGGACTTAGCATTTTTGTTGAAATTCATGACTTTCCTGATGTCCATCTCTCCAGCCTTAACAGGCTCCCTCTGAATGGCAAGATAAACCCCTGGTGTGTCAACCGCTCCTAGTTTTGTATCATCTGTAAACTAGCTGGGGGTATGCTCTGCCCTATCATCCATTAGTGAAGAGGTTAAACAATAGGTGATCTTGGAGGTCTCTTCCAACCTAGATGATACTGTGATTCTCCCATCAGACTTCACTTCTCCAGACTAAACACCCCAATTCCCTTAATCATTCCTCATAAGTCTTGATTTATAGTCCCTTCACCCGCTTCAGTGATCTTTTCTGAACTGAATGGAATATTTGAGGTACAGCCACAGAATTACAGAATAAAAGAATGGTTGAGGTTAGAAGGGACCTCTGAAGATCATCTAGTCCAACGCCCCTGCCAAGAAGGGTCACCTAGAGCACATTGCACAGAATCACATCCAGGCAGGTTTTGAATGTCTCCAGAGGAGACTCCACAGCTTCTCTGGGAAACCTTTTCCAGTGCTCTGTCACCCTCACAGTAGAGAAGTGTGTTTTTTTTTTTTTTTGTATTCATCTGGAACTTCCTGTGTTTCAGTTTGTGCCCATTGCCTCTTGTCCTGTCACTAGACACCACTGAAAAAAGTCTGGCCCTATCCTCTTGATACCCTCCTTTCAGATATTTATACGGATGTTTATACAGTCTCATCAGTGCTGGGTACCAGGGGACAGTCACTTCCCTACTCTGCTGGCCACACTATTTCTGACGGAGGCCAGGATGCCATTGGCCACCACTTCTTGCACCCTGCTGGCTCATGTTCAGCCTGCTGTTAACCAGCACCCCCAGGGCCTTTTCTGCCAGGCAACTTTCCAGCAACTCTTCCTCAACTCTATATTGCTCCATGAGGTTGTTATGACCCAAGTGCAGGACTCAGCACCTCCCATTGTTGAATGACATGTGACTGGACTTGGTTCAGCCCTCCAGTCTCTTACCCAGCTGCAATGCTCAGAGTAATTATACAAGTGAAGGATAGGCAAAAAGGTTTATGAAAACACAGATGACTTAAATGTGTGTTTTGTACTTATTTTCATTCTTCAATTACCTTTTAAAATTCCTACACTGTGAATGGTTATAAAAATGTCATATATGTATATTTGCATAATATCAAAATACGTCTTTATTTTACAGGGTATTAAACTACTGTGACTACAATGGTGAGTCTTTTAGGAATGTATGAGCTTTAAGCAACAGAAAGCCATCCTTCAGATATAAAGTCTACGCTCTGAAGTCTTGGAAATGTTTTTGAAATCTAATTCCTGAGAAGTGTAGGAGCTAAATGCATTAACATACCAGTGACAAACTGGTTCACTGAGCTCCTTTAGTTTAAGAGGGTTAAAATACAGATGTAGTAAACACCTTCTTGTTTCGTAGTATGCTGCAAACCTTTGAGTCAGCTTCTTTATAAAGCTCTGTATCAACACAAAGCCTTTACCTAATTTGAGGAAAGCGAGGCTGCGTAAAATGGTCATATTTTATTCAGGTATTAGACAAACCAACCAGAGGAGGATCATTACCGGACCTCATGATTACTGATGCAGATGAACTCGTTAAAGAGGTCAAGATGGGAGGCAGTCTGGGCTGCAGTGACCACACCCTGGTTGAGTTCGTGATCTTGAGGACTATGGGCCTGGTGAAGAGCAAAGTCAGGACCCTGAACTTTCAAAGAGCGAAATTCCAGCTCGTTAAAGACCTAGTGGATGAGATCCCCTGGGACGCTGTTCTTAGGGACAGAGGAACTGATCAGAGCTGGCAACTCTTTTTAATGACACTTTTCTTAGAGCACAAGAGCTCTCCATCCTCATGTGTAAGAAATCAGGCAGGGAAAACAGTAAACTGGCATGGCTGAGCAAGGACCTGCTTTTCAAACTGAGATCTAAGAAGGAAATGCACATGCTGTGAAAGCAGGGACATGTGGCCTGGGAAGAGTACAGGGCTGCTGCTCAGATGTATAGGAATGGGATCAAGAAAGTATGGCGCTTTTACCTTGATGGGCAGCTGAACTCCACCACAACTGCTCTCTCACTCCCCCTCATTAGAAGAACAGGGGGAGAAGAAAGTATACTGGAAAGAAAAAACAAAAACAAAACCAAAAACAAAAAAAAATCAATCAATCAAACAAACAAAAAACCCTCATAGGTTGAGATGAGGATAATTTAATTAAAGGGAAAAGGAAGAGAGGAAAACAAAACAAAATAACAAAAACAAACAAACAAACAAACAAGCAAAGAACAAGCAAAGGCTGTGTGGAAGCACAGAGAGAGAGAAAAGAAATTACTCTTTATTTCCCATCAATGAGCAATGTTCGTCCACGTCCCAGGAAGCAGGGCCCCAATACGTGTAGTGGTTGTTTGGGAGGACAGATGTCTTTATAACGAGGACCCCCCCTCTCCTTCCCCTTTCCCACCTTTTATTGTTGAGTGTGACACCACATGGTATGGGATATCCCTTTGGCCAGTTTAGGTCAGCTGCCCTGGTGATGTCCCCTCCCCGCCTCTTGACCACCCCCAGCCTGCTGCCTCTTTGGGGGAGGGAAGTCTGGAGGGAGTCTTGATGCTGTGATGTTTCATGCTCAGCTTGATGCTGTGCCAGCACTGCTCAGCAATAGACACAGCACTGGTGTGACACCAATGCTGTTCTAGCTACCAGTGCAGAGCACAGCACTGTACGGGCTGCTGTAGGGAAAGCTAAGTAAATCCCAGCCAGACCCAGTACAGAAAACCAAGGCAGAGATGGAACTGAAATTGGCAAGGGATGCAAAGAATAACAAGAAGGGATTGTACAGGTACATTGGTCAGAAAAGAAAGGCCAAGAAGCGTGTACCCCCTCCGAGAAATGAGCAAAGAGCAGGTTCAAGACCACCTGATGAAACTGAACAGGTACAAGTCTATGGGGTCTGATGACATGCACCCCAGGGTCCTGAGAAAACTGGCTGTTGGAGTTGCTTTCCATCATATTTGCAAAGTCATGGCAGTCAGACAAAGTCCCCAGTGACATGAAAAAGGGAAGCATAACTGCAATTTTTAAAAAGGGTAGAAAGGAACATCCAGGGAACTACAGAATTGTAAGCATCACCTCTGTGCCTGGGAGGATCATGGAACAGATCCTTCTGGAAGCAATGTCAAGGCACATGCAAGACAAGGCACATCCAAGACAGCCAACATGGCTTCACCAAGGACAAATCATGCCTGACCAATCTGGTGGCCTTTTATGCTGGTGTGACTGCATGAGTTGACAAGACAAGACCTACTGATATCATCTAACTGGAATTCTGAAAGGTCTTAGACATTGTCCCATATGACACCCTGATCTCTAATATGGAGGGAGAGAGATTGATTTGAAGGGAGGACTATTAAGTGGTCAGTGGCTCTATGTCCAGGGGAAGGCTCATGATGAGTGGAGTCCCTTAGGTCTCTGTCATGGTGCCAGTGCTCTTTAATATCTTTATCAACGACATAGACAGTGGGATTAAGTGCACCCTCAGCAAGTTTGCAGATGACACCAAGATGAGTGGTGCAGTTGATACAACAGAAGGAAGGGATGCCATCCAAAGGGATGTGGACAAGCTTGAGAAGTGGGCCCAGGTGAACCTAATGAGTTTCAACAAGTCCAAGTGCAAAGTGCTGCACCTGGGTCAGGGCAATCCCAGACATGAGTACAGACCGGGAGAAGGGCTCATTGAGAGCAGCCCTGCAGACTTGGGGGTTCTGATGGATAAAAAGCTTGACATGAGCCACCAGTGTGTGCTTGCAGCCCAGAAGGCCAACTGCATTCTGGGATGCATCACAAGAGGGTTGGCCAGCAGGTCGAGGGAGGTGATTGTCTCCCTCTGCTCTACCCTTGTGAGGCCCCGCTTGGAGTCCTGCATCCAGAAGGATGTTGATCTGTTAGAGCGGATCCAGAGGAGGTCCATGAAGATGATCAGAGGGCTGGAGCACCTCTCCTATGAAGGCAAGCTGAGAGAGCTGGGGTTGTTCATCCTGAAGAAAAGAAGCCTCCAGGGAGATCTCATTCAGGCCTTTCAGTATTTAAAGGGGACTTATAAAAAAGATGTAGAGTGATTTTTTACACAGGCAGATAATGAAAGGACAAGGGGGAACAGTTTTAAACTAATACAGGGGAGATTTAGATTAGATGTTAGGAGGAAATTCTTTGCTCAGAGGGTGGTGAGGCACTGGAAATGGTTGTTCAGAGAAGTTGTGGATGCCTGAACACCTCCAGTCCTGGAGGTGTTCAGAAACAGGTTCAGGACCCCGGGCAACCTGATCTAGTGGGTGGCATCCCTTCCCATGGCAGGGATGTTGGAACTGTATGGTCTTTAAGGTCCCTTGCAACCCAAGCTGTTCTATGATTCTATGATAAATGTTCATTTAATTTTACAGGTATTTCCATTATTTAAAAAGTTTTCCTAGTAATTTTAGTGAATTTCTTCCTATTTTTAGTTTTATATATATATATATATATAAATATATATATTTTTTCAAACTTCTTCAGATTGTTAATGGTTGTTCTGTACACATATATATTTTAAAGTACTTATCTACACTTATTTTTAAAATGCTGGTTTATGAGATGGATTGGTTACATGGTAGAATGGGAGAAACAGAGAGGAGAAAAAAATAAGAAAAGATGAAAGATAAAGTGTTTGAAAGGATCAGAGTTTAGAGCCTGAGATTGGAAAGTGCAGTAAAGCATGTAAATACCAGGAAATGTCAGCTGGCATTGACTTATGTTTGTGAATCTCATATGATGAGCTCATCATCACAGAGGTTTAACACCTCTCTGGTGGCTTACTTTTCACCTGCAGCTTTCTGATGTTTTACCTCCTTTATCCTTCCTTTCATTATTTTTTTTTGTAGACTTCTTGTTTGTCACGTGGAATATTACGATATCTTACTCTGGGTGTAGTGTGAAGATCTGAGCTTTAAACTGCAATTGCACCACACCTCTGCCTGCAAGCTACCCTGTTTTGTATCCTTCTGTAGCACATTTTGTCCTCTCTGATAATTAAGGACAACAGGAAACTTAGTAATCCCCCTGCCTTGATGTCTCATTTCTTTACCAAATTCAGTAACTTCTAGTGGTATTGATCTGCCATTCACCTCTTGAAAATTCTCTTTATTCTTTTTCTGCTGCTAAGTACTTGCCATGTTTTTATAGAACAGGCCCTCTGGCTGGGGAAGAGTTGCCAGTTAGAACTTGTGAGACTGATCTACTGTTTTATTATTATTTCTTTCAGGAGCTCTTCAGTGTCTCTGATGTTAACCATGCATTTGCATTAAAAGCTGTCAGTGATTTATTTTAATAAATCCAATTATCCTTTTTAGTGCCTGTGAGAAATGAATGGGTGCTTCCAGTTTAATTGTGAATATAATCTCACGGTACTAAACATACCAGGTATGGATGGAATTTTGGTATTAATAATGCCAGAAGCAGCAGAGTTAACAAATATCTAACGCTGTGCAGGCTTACCTGCAATAACTTGTGCAGAACTACTTGGATCCAAGGAGAAAAACAGCTGTTTTCAAGGAGCTCCACAAGGATAATGCTAAAATATCTTGCTTCTCACACAATTCAGTATCTCTGCATGGTTCCTGTGCTGTGCAGGCATTTATTCTTGGAAAATAAATTACTTGGTACTTCCAAGAGATGGCCTGTTCTGTTTTCTAGGGCATTTTTGTTTAACTTCATCTCTTACAACTTAAGTTTTGCTGTAGTTTCACAAGCAACAAAATTGGGAACTTCAGTCTCCTGAACTGTTAAATCTGCATGATCTCAGCTGTGTATTTTTGAAGCCAGCTTCCTCTTCTCCATCAAATCCTTGGTTTCCACATACTGATAACAGCAGGAGGCTATGCTTCCAGTGATATTTGGTTTTCTTTATCTGAAAATACAGGATTGGTTTCTTGGTCATATTGAAATTTTCCTACTGGTGTAATCAAAGAGAAAGGATGCAGTATTTTCTGTTACCCTAAAGCTGATCTGGTATGGACCTGAATATCATTATAAAGCTATTTGCACCAGTCAACCACCTTCGTGTTTTGGTGTCATCATCTAAATATTAAAGTAACATGATTGGCCAAATACTGGAAAAGGCTAGTTATAATCAGCAGTGAGATGAGACTGAGACCTGTTTGTGTTCCTGTTTGAACAAAGCAGTGGTAAGCTGAGAAGACCATCAGGCTAGAAGCCTCACATGTATATGTAATGTAAACATGTTTTGTCTCAGTGGCACAAAGGAACCCCAAACCCTCCTCTTGCTTTTATTTATTTATTTATTTTTAAAATCTTGCATTGGATCTTAACAATTTTTCATCACCTCTTTTGCTCCCAAACCAACACTCAACCTGATAACTAATTTGTACAAAAAGTCTCAATTGTTCTTATTTCAAAATATCAATAAAGTCTCAAAATGAAAAAGAATATTTAATGAATATGACTTGGGAAGTATGCTAATGATGGGCCTGGGAATGGCCTTCAGCATTACAGGAAAAGAGGTGTGGGAAAGCAAAGCTTAATTAAACAATCACAAGGAATTTGACACACAAGATCTCAAGATCTGTTTTAATAATTTTAATTGACCTCTGATGTGTTAAAATTATCAATTACAAAAGAAAAAAAAAAGCAAATGCAAAACATTAGAAAGTATCAAATAAGAGGTAATAATGACTTTCATGTGTGGGTAAGTCGTGTTTAACCAACCTAATAGCCTTCTATGATGAGATGACTGGCTAGATGGATGAGGGGATAGCAGTAGATGTTGTCTACCTTGACTTCAGCAAGGCTTTCAACACTGTCTCCTATAATATCCTCCTGGGCAAGCTCTGGAAGTGTGGGATCCATGAGTGGACAGTGGCTATCGAGAACTGGCTGGATGGCAGAGCTTAGAGTGTTGTGCTCAACAGTGCCGAGTCTAGCTGGAGGCCTGTGGCTAGTGGTGTCCCTCAGGGGTCAGTACTGGGTCCAGTGCTCTTCAGCTTATTCATCAATGACCTGGATAAAGGTCATTGCTGAGGGTGCACCCTCAGCAAGTTTGCGGACGATACAAAACTTGGCACAGTGGCTGACATGCCAGAGACCCGTGCAGCCATTCAGAGGGACCTGGACAGGCTGGAGAGTTGGGTGGAGAGGAACCTCATAAGGTTCAACAAGGGCAAGCACAGGGTCCTGCACCTGAGGAGGAACAACCCCAGGCATCAGTACAGGTTGGGGGCTGACCTGCTGGAGAGAGAGGGACCTGGGGATTGAAGTGGAAAACAAGTTAACCGTGAGCCAACCGTGTGCCCTTGTGGCCAAGAAGGCCAATGGGATCCTAGCCTGCATCAGGCGGAGTGTGGACAACCAGTCGAGAGAGGTGATCCTCTTCCCCTACTCAGCTCTGGTGAGGCCACACCTGGAAAATTGTCTGCAGTTCTGGGCTCCCCCGTACAAGAGGGACATAGAACTTCTAGAGAGGGAATATATATCGAGTATATAATCTACTGGGAATATATATTGAATATAGTGTTCAAAAGATCCAGGGCTTCAAGACAACAAATTTGATCTCTGTTTTTAAGGTATCCAGGTATATATCTGCCCTTCAGCTAAAAACTTGCAATAGAAACCTTCATTTGTGTTTATAGAGGTAATGTGAAAATCTTTGCTAACTGAATGAGAGAGTACGTACAAGTAGCCTTTGTACTTGATAATCAGTAGATGGGACCTAAAGTATTTCGTGAAATAGCAGACATTTTTCATGATCAATAAGTCTTTGAAATGGCATAAAATTTAAGTGAGGAAATATTTGCAGAAAACGCTCTATTTCTTTAACAATATGGGCTTGTATAATTTACAAGAAAAGGATTCTATGAATTTGATTTGACAAATGGGATGGAAAGTATGGGGCCGTAGATCTTCACCTCATTTTGTTTAACGGATGCAAGCCAAGGAAAAAATATGCATATTTGGTGGGAAAACTGCTTCAAATGGGAAGGAGAGACCCACCCTTTTTGTGAGAGAAGGAGCCCTTTGTGATATGGAGAACAGGTAGGAATGAATTTTCTATACCCTGAAAAGATCTATTGGCCTTTCTGGCTATGGCTTTCCTTTCACTAACAGCAACTTTTGTGGCTTGGTGAAGAGCATATACCAGGTTTAAGTAACATATACTTAGGTTGTGGGGGAAGAAGACATCCACAGATATTTTTCACATAAAGAAGGAAATCAGATGATACTGTTTTGAACTCTGAGTAGAAAAAGATCCACCAAATCTTTTCGTCTTAGCTAAACTTATTTGTCATTTATATTGAGGACTATGGCAATAATTGTTCTGAAGGTAAACAAACTGAGTATACGTTGGAAATATTTAGATAAAACCATTAACTTTGAAAGTATATATAAGTATATATATCAGTAATTTCAACAACAAAAGTAAGGAGCAGGACTTTAGGCATAAGAATATAATGATTACTATTTAGCATTAATCTGAGAGAAGGTATATGAATTAATATGAACAATGAGAATTGCAAGACACTGATGTATTGTTAAGTTCTTGAAAAGTAGGCAGTAAATATCCTTGCAAGACATGTCAGACTATTTTTAAGAGACCTACAAAATTAGTACTAGAGAGCATAACAATATTGGTGATACTGTGCTATGTATGATACATGTATAATAATATAATATATTGTAATAATAATAATATACTATCATAATATAATATAATAAACTGTTATAAAGAAGCACCAATAGCTTATGTGAGTACCTAACCAGAGCATATATTTTAAAACTTGGGATAAAATGAAAAGGATTCCTTGAAGGAGAATCTGTACCTCTAAGAAGGGGACTTTGATTTAACTGTTCTTTTTCTTCTGCTCAGATAGGTGGGGAAACATTACAGCTACAGGGCACTCCAACTATCTTGCAGTTGCTGTACAACTATCTTGTAACACCTGCTTAATCTTAGGAATGCATACCTTTTATGGTGTCAACATATAATATTTCCTACAAGAACTTTAAATAGTCATCTGAAGATCATAAATTATTTATAGCAAAGAAATTAAAGAACAGACACTTAGCTATCATATCTTTATGCCAGAGTAAGTAAATTAAAGGAGATATTGTTATTGAGCAGAACAAAGGTAACTGCACTGTGCAGTAAAAAGCAAGATTAGTCTCAGACATCAGGCACATAACAATTTCAGTTGTTTAGAACGGGCATTGCAAATTTTATTGCATAGTTTTCTCCAAAATGTTAATCAGCCAGAGCAGGTAAAAGTTGTTAGTGGGAAATCTTTACAAACACTTAACAAATCTTGTCTGTGATTGGTTTCTTTAAGCAGGTTGATGCTACTGTATGCACACTATATTATTGTTATTAATTTAGCTATTTATTTTTATTGTTCTGAAAGCTGCTTGGAATGGAAATTAGCAAGATCTTCCACCAGGGAACAGGGAAGGTGGTGGTTTTTTATATGCTGCACTTTCCTTGGTGCACTAAGGACTTTGACATGACTGCCTTTTTTAATTCATGTGATTGAAGGAAAATGGAAAATAGCATTTGGTCTTCAATCGTTTTTGTTTAAAGCAAAGATGCTCAGATAATGGAATTTAAAAATGAAGCAGAAATCTTTCAAAATTATTTGGAAGAGAATTACTGTGTTTAAGATTGAAAAAAATGATATGACCAAGAAGTATGTATGTTTTCTCCACCTGAAAATGATATGAATGTTCATATTTCCTTTAATAATGCAGACAGAAATCTATTACTTTGTAATAAAGCTACTTTGCAGTTTAGAGTTATATTTTGTTAGTACTTAAGTAGTGGTGTCAATCTTAAGGTGGAAAGATGTCCATAAGATGGGCAAGATGGAAGTGAAAACCGGTGTCCCTTACAGCTTTTCTGTTTTTTGTCTGTTGCTGTGTTTCAAGCATTTTCTCTCTTTCCTCATGATTTCATATCTCTTTCAAAAGAGAAGTCTGACTTCTTAGAGAATTGTTTTGCATCGCGGGTCCTTTAGGTTGTCTGGTGCTGTAAGAGGAGACCTGTTTTTCATCACTTTAGACTTAATTTTCTTCCTTTACTTCATTGTAAATGCTTCTCACTGCACAGATAATTATTTAAATCCTCTATGAGAGATTTACAACTTCAGACAAAGTTGAGTATTTTTGTCTGTCTCGTCACAGTTTTTCCTCTCACAGGAAGGTGATACAGTGCCTGAGAAGACAAGGAATCCATAAAAAGTGGCTGACGTTATTTTAGTGACATAAAAATAACATAATATAAAATGACTAATCAAAAATAGCAGGAAATAAAGTGGGGGAGTCATGAAGAAAACCTAAGATTCAAAGCCATAATGAATTAGCATTTGGAAAACTGAGATCATTAATATAAATTTTGTTTCAAATATCAAAGCCAAATAAGCATTCAGTGAGTATTTGACTTACATCATCAGTCTGTTGAAAAACATCAAATGCATATGTCATAATTAGCAATATAGTGAGTGTTGGGCTAAAAATAGCTAGTCAGATTATATTCAGTGGAAGGCTAGATGCCACTAAAATTTGCTCCCTAACATCATCTGGTTCAAACTGGTTGGCCAGCAGTGTTTTAGTCATTGCTCCTGCTGCAGATGTGAAGGGCTGACATTTGGCTTTAGTGGTTAAAATGTAGTCAACACAGCAGCAGCATGTTCTGAAATTTCCAATGAAATGTATTATGAAAAAACCTCACTAGCTGCAGTGCTTAAAATTACTTTAAATACCGTTGGCTCTGTGCCAATATATGCTCCTACCAGAGTGGCAGGCAGTGACCTACCTTTTCATTCTTCTCTGACTGATGTATTTCTAACCCTGTTCTTCACAATTCTGTTCACTTGTGATTTGTTACCTCCTGAAGGACGGTGGGATGAATACCTGAATCGTCAGCACGAGTGTCTGAATCAGAAACAAATGAGATATATAACTAGCAGTGGAAGTATAGAACACTATGCATCCAAAGAAGTCATTGCTGTAAACAACACACAAGCATCACACCTAAAATACCTGCACAAGCTGTAAAGGAAAAAAAACGCGTTGTATTATTTTCTCCCCAGGTTGTTTCTGAAGATGCTGAAAGGAGCTACTTTTCTAACAGGAAAGAATAACAGTTCTTTCTTGCAAAAAGAGGGTATGTAGTGAGAACATTTAATCACTGTGTTGACTTGAAATTGATTTGGATGAATGAAACTATTACTGGATCCAGCATCTAAACCAGGATACTTCACTCACCTGGAATGATGGGGTATTTTTTTTCCCATTACTGTGTGAAAAGTCTTGTCAAAACAGTTGTCAGAACTCAGAGGTCTTTCTTCATTTGAAAGTGTACATGTGCTGTGGTCCAGGAGGTGGAGAAGTATGCTGTGATGTGCCAACAGTACAAGTGATACTCTATCAATAACAGCATTTCTGCAAATTCTGATTGACACATCTTTGAAAAGCAGCAGCAGGTAGTCTCATAAATCTTTGCTACATAGAACTAACTTTGTGTCAAATGATATAGTCTCTCTAATTTTATCTTTTCTCTCACACGTTTTTAGTAATTTCTGAAAATACAGTACAGCACCCACCTGACTCTCCTTTTTGGAAACCCCCTGGACTAAATTATACTTATTAGTACATTAGCAATGATGTTGACTTCAGAATTTGACCAAGAGAATATTTCAAGGAAATATAATTTTCAAAGCTGAGTAAAAAGGATGCAGAAAGCAAATGATGTTATTTACTGTGTTTCTGTTTGAAAAGTTGTAGATCTATCCAGTACAGCTACATTGACACCAAGTACCAATCATATTAGACCAGAATTATAATTATTTTACAGAATTAGCTTGATCAGACTTTCTTTCTTTATTTGTTTGTTTGTTTATTTATTTTTATAAATATAGATGAACAGGAAAGCACTTCAGCCCTTGCTGTGTAGTAATTGTTTCACCAAATTTCATGCTGGAGTCTGATTCTGCTGGAATCATCACTGGGATTCGGATATAACTATAACTAACAATGTATAACCTGATAAGTTTATTTTACATTATTTCTTCTGTTTGCATAGGCTAAAGCTGTCTGAAGATGCTGAACTCTTGATGTGTGTCTTGAAAAATGACAATAGATTTGGCTTATTGATGGGAAGCCTACCAAGCCTGGATATATATGTATCATCTGTCCCTTCCCCTCCACAAACAGTGCAGCCTTAGGCTGCATTTGTATTATTACTTTCTCAAGTGCTTCTCTTTTAAGTTTAGACAATCCGTCATTTTGGCTAGATTTCTGTTAGCTTTTAGAAACAGTGAAAGAAAAACAATAACAAAAAATTCAGAAGAAGCAGATGACATTTTGCTTCTGACAAAAGCATAGCACGGCAGAGATTTCAGTGAAAGTCTGACTATATAACACCATCCTGAGTGCCATTAGAATGACCATTCTCCCCTACTTATGGGGCATCTGAGCCAGGCTGTTTACACTTCTGTGGTTAGAGAGTTTGTTTTAATAACAATATAAATACATGTTTTTGTTAACAATCTCATACACAGTGTAGAGTCACATACTTCAGCTCAGAGAAATGAGAGTCATATTAAATAACATATTTATTATATACAGTCTTGTAACACAGAGATGTGAAAAAAAAATTCTCCTTCCATCTCTCTTTTATGTGTTGGGTGAAATACAAAATAATGCCATTTGGTCTTGGTCTTTCATCTCCTTGGAAGGGACAGTAATTAGAAAAAGGTCTGGAACTGACCTCATGCACTAGACATTTGGAATTCATTCTATGCCTATGCAGTTCTGAAAAAGAAAATAATCAGATGAGATCTGGAATTTTTAATGATATTTTTTGTTCAAATATGCTGATTTTTTTTTGAATACATTTTTTTTTCTTCTTGAAATATTACTGTCCTGTTAAGTGTTTCCTCAAGAAATATTTTCAGGTTTGAGATTGATTTTCTGGTCAGACATGAGAGGTAGCCAGTGCAAAATAGACAGTTGTGCAGGTGAGCCAGTAGTGGCAATGAATAATGATTTAGAGTAAAATTTTGAATCATGTACTATATTACAAATTAATGTCCTTACAGATGTATTACAAGCCATGGAATACTCATATTTCTTTGTAAGTATATATATATTTTTTTTTTCCTTAAAAAAAAAAATATTGCTTGTGAGATTTTGAGCTTGTTTGGCATCAGATTGAAAAATTCCAACATGTTCTTCTACCCTGTTTTACCATGACATAAAGCAGTAAAAAACAAAAATCATCATCTTATCACTGTGATATGTTTAATCAGAAATTGGTCCCATGCCAGAACATACAAGAACTCGTTTGCCTGTGCTGACTCCACAGCAGCAAAGGTTGTGAGCTCTGGTGGGGAAGTGTTGTCAAGAAGCAGGGACTGTAAGTCCAGAGATCATCTTATCAAGAATCATTTAAGACCTTTCACACAATCTTGGAACTTAGTCACTCAGTTATCTAATAAGTCAATGCTTTTTCATCTTTCTTAGTAGGACCTGATGGTTGTGCAGAAATGCCCTTTTACAGTGTTCTTTTTTCATTGCTAGAGCATATATCACTGGACTGAATACCAGTTTTGAAGAGGTTAATTGAAAGGAATATGTTTATTTATGTTCATTGTGAACATATGTATATGTATAATACAAATTGCACAGACATCATTTCTAGTGATTAGAGGAATACAGAGATGCCTTTGAAAGCTTTTCCTGTTTTGAAACAGCTTGCTGTCACCCATGGGTTTTGTATTTAATCTCATGTTGTCTTCCTGAATTGCTGTCAATCCCTTTTTTTGTGAACATTCAGTTCTTAAGCAAACCAATATGCAGCATTAGCAAGTCTGTGTAGCTGATGGAATCCACCTCATAAGACGAGTATTTACTATTACGGCTAACATCAAGGGTGCTTTGAACTTCAAGGTAATAGACATCTATACCTCAGTAACAATTATGGCAATCAACACTGACACTTAAAAACTAAATAGATAGGTTTAGGACTACTACTATAAGCCGAATAGTCTTTTTAAGAATCTAGTATTTTTGTCATGCTGTGCAATTATTATTAGTATTATTTATTTATTTTTGTTACTCAGGTGAACAAAATTACCATAACCAGCTGCAGAAGTCTCCAGAGGAGTCTTCAAGAGGAATATTTCTTAAGCATCTTCCTAGAGAAAGCAGTAGATAATCATACAACAATCATTACTAATACTTATTCATAATGAACATAAAAGGATTGGATTTACATTTGCACTGAAGTGAAATAAGAAAATTTTAAGATGAGTGAAAGGAATGAGAAAGAATGGCGCAATGTGTTCCAAAATTAGGAGTCATATTTGAAGAGCTAGTCTTCTAATCTTTAAATTTAAATATACCTAAGGATATCTTCTAGAAAGCAAAGTATATAAAGGGATTTCAGAATGCTTCTTAATTTTTGGAAGTTGATATCCTGGATTTTACAAGTTTGTTAATTCATATAACACATTATATATATATATATTTTATATATATATATTTTTAAATATATGTCATGCTAAATAAAAATTTTGTAAAATATTACTAAAATCTGGTATTTATATTTAAAAAGGGTAAAAATATTATCCAAACAGATTGCTTTGATGTATTTTCTGTTACAATCAAGCAATCATAACTGAAATATTTCCTCTTTGTCCCATAAAAGTAGTAGAAATACTACATTTCATAAACTTTTCCTTATTATTAACCTTCATATTTACTCTTTCTCTAAATTAGTCAGTGGTTGATACCTGACACAGTTTGCTTTTTTTTTTTTCCCTTTTCATTTACTATTTTTTATGTCTAATAAGTGTGAAAACAAAGTGAAGAATGATGGAGAAATTTAAGTTTTCGAACAGACATTTTATCTTTTCTATAAAACTTTAGTATTGAAAACAACTATGCACCGTGTCTAATTTTGGTGCAACTGTTTTTTCACTTCACTCAACCTCCAGAAGCTATTCTACATTATACTCTGCATGAAGCAGCAGTCTTCAGATCAATATAAAATGAGAGATGCTGGTCACCTCTGTAGGTGTAGCAATGGGCATAACTAAAAATAGTTTTCTCCTCACTTATGTGTCAAATTTGCTTGTCTTAATGGGAATGAAGATGTGCCTCAAGTCTGCAAGCACTACTTGATCTCATTATTGCACTAGAGTGACAGATAACTGGCAGCAAAGAGAAGCTACGCGTGGTTCTGGGATGTCCTATATAGCTCTATTTCCTTTCTCTCTCCTAAAATAAGTACCTATTTGCATTTTCTTACTGTTTTCCACTAGTATGTGACGGGCAAAGCATATGCAGTAAAAATAGACATAGCAGGGTAAACAGTCTGTGTGGACCAGCAAAACATGCAGAAACAGGATTTAGTGGAGCTTTTCAGGCAGTCTGTTCAGGTTTTTAATTCTGCACACAGTAACACTTGGTGGAGGATGAATTAATATTTTTTTCTTTTCCTGTGGCAGAGAGATCTGACTCCCTTTGAAAATCTGAGTATATTTTCCATTTGTTTGCTGTTTTGCTCACGTCAGCATCAAGGCAGACAGCCACTGTGGTTATTGGAGCCGAATCCCTTCACAGTTCATCACTGATGTCACTGAACAAAGTAGATCTACACAAAGCTGGACCAGAAATAAGCTCCTCTCACTAGAGTAAAAGGAAGAGCACGGTTAGCATGAGACTCTTGAAACTGGAGTGGTCTTGTCCTTTTTTTTTTTTTTTTTTTTTCCTTGATCTTGTTTAGAGAAGTCCCTAACTGCGACAGACTTCAAGAGGTCCTTCCACAGCTAAGGATGTGATGTGTCTTGAATACACCCTCTCCTTCCCAGTCAGGGACTCTGCAGCTGCCCTGTAAGTAAAGTCTTACCGGGATTTGATTTAAACAAATATATTAGTTTGAAATAAATGGCCCTTTTGTGTATTTATGCATTCTTAAATTGTGGGGCTGTCTTACTAATTCAGTGATCCAGAGCTGTGACTGAATCTTTTTTCTCTGTTGCACGTTGAAGTAAGGCCAAAGAAGAGCTAGTGAAGAAGCACAAAAGCCAAGCAATGACCCAACAAACTTGCCTGGCTGCAGGCACCAGGCACTTTGCCCTTGCCTCTCCCATCCCTCCCTGGAAGTAGTCTTGTCCTGCTGAATCAGACCAGTGCAAGGAGCTATTTCCTGATGTCCCTTGTAATAGCATGACACAGGAATTATTTATTAATAAAAATTATTTTCTTGTTATAACAAATATGAGAATTGAAAATGTTTGTCACCTACTATTGCTGTTAATAAGATTTATCAAGAAATATGATTATTGGGACATAATTAAGCAACATTTTGTCAGGTTTTGGATAGCTACAGACAGTTTGAATTTTGTACTAATATACAGTTAACATACAAAGCTGATATTAATAAACATTATATTTTTCTTGTTTTCAGTTCTTCCTTGTCACATAACTGCTTTTTTAAATATGTGGAAAACAGAGGTTTAACACTATAAGCTAGTGGCTGATGTTGCCACAGGTGTTTTGCCATTGCTATCCTCTGCTACACAACCTGAGCTCTTTACTTTCTCTGTGTTTGTCTGCTTTATTTTGTATATGTTAGGGAAACAAATTTCGGAAGCGCTGTATAGAACGATGTGGTGGCTAAAAGTAGAATTGTTGACTCCTGTAAAACATAATTGCCACCATCATATTTTCTTTTCTTTATTATTTTCTTTTTCCTAAATATAATGAAATATTGAGTATGAAAAGACAGTGTACTGTTTCTACAATTTCATTGAAGTGATCAGTAGAGGGCACTGCGTACTGACAGTAACTCTCCAATTTTCAAAGCTATGTGAACATACAGCTCATTTGAAAAATCTACTCTGAGTTCAGACTGGAGACTATTAGCTCAGTTTACCCTATCTATAAGAAGATATATTGGATTAGAATTGGAGAAAAAATTAAAAAGCAACAATAACAAGAAACAACGCTAAGTAATAAGAAAAAAATCACTCTATTATACCAGTGACTGCAGATATTAAAAAATTAAAAATGATTTAGTAGAATGCTCTAGTACAAATATATCTTTAAATCATACAACTTTTATTTGTAGAATAGCCTAGTACACACCTTGTAATGGTATATTCCTTGGATGCTGATAAGATTACATCTAAAAGCTATTATTTGCTGCTTACTTATTCCACTCCCCCCCCCAACTCCAAAACTCCTTTTTTTTTTTTTTTTTAACGAAATGTGAAAAATTCTGTATATGTGCTGAAGTGTTTTGTAGTCTTACCTGGCAGAAGTGGGAATATGTTCTTTTATTCACACAGATTTTCCTTGCCTTTTGTCTAGAAAAATATGAGTTCAGAGGGCTTAGCAGCAAACAGATTGCCTGGGGAGTGTGAAAGCTGCACATTTACCAGGAGAGGATTACAGACAGTACAGGTCAGGAATGAAATATTACCGGGTGAAGTAATTCACTATTTATCAACTCTGGCCCATGGGACACCCTCTGAAACCATTCCTATATGCTTAGTTTGCCCTAAACTGTAGAGTAAGTTCTCCAAACGTACTGAGGAGGAAGAGATCCCATTCAGTGTAACTGCATGGTATGCCCACTGCCATCTTGCAGTTACAAACTGCAAGCAAGACAGAGTTGTCTTCCTGGGGACTTAGCCTCTTCAATTTAAGCAAGTAAATTAAGTAATTTGCATAAATACTTTATTTCACTGATCATTATAAATCTTGAAATGTAGCACTTTATGGGAATTGTTAACAAACGGATATGGATCAATGGAGGACATTTCCTCCACGATTAATAGGATGCTATAATAATGAATTAGCATTCTGCTAAATTAGGAATACAAAAAAAAGTCTTTCAGTTGTGTGAAATTTTAAATGCAGTTTCAATTAAGATGTCTAGAACATGTCTAGATATTGAATTGAATGACAGTAAGCTATCTTAGTGCTTGCATATTTTTTCTTTTTCTATTAATTATTCTGAAAGTCCTCATTTTGTCCCTAAAATTAATAAAATGTTATTACTAATGATGGCTGATGTCCATTTGTTAATAATAGCTGGAAAAAAATATTTTGAATGCTTAAAACATTTTATAATATTTATAAAAATGTTATTATAGTTACTGCAGTTGCTGAATATCTTATGTCATTTTTTCTCCGTGACTTAAAAAAGCAGTGAGTTTGTTATTATCCTCTTCTCTGTCTTACACACACATACATACATGGGTATTTTGGTCTGTAGGTAAAGGCTCTATAAAGCACCTCAGTTTTGTTGTTTTGGATTGTGTGTCTCATGAAGAACAGCCTGTCTTAACAGATTTCACAGAATCATAGAATAGTTGAGGATGGAAGAGACCTCTAGAGGTCATCTGGCCCAACCTCCCTGCTCAAGGAGGGCTACCTACAGTTACTTGCTCAGGACCATGTCCAGATGGCTTTTGAATATTTTCAAGGAGGGAGACTCCACAACCTCTCTGGGTAACCTGTGCCAGTATTCAGTCACACTCATGTTTTAAAACTGCTTCCCGATGATCAGACAGAGATTCCTGTGTTTCAGTTTGTGCCCATTGCCTCTTGCCCTATCACTGGGCACCACTGAAAAGTGCCTGGCTCCATCTTCTTTGCAACATTCCTTCAGGTACACATTAATAATATCCCTCTGAGTCTTCTCTTGTCTAAGCTAAGCAATCCCAACTCTCTCAGCCTTTTTTCATAAGACAGATGATTTAGTACAAATGGTTCCAGAAATACTGCAACAGCAATACCTCTGCTGCTACCGCTTCTTTGTCCAGGTAATGGTGGCAAAAAATACAAAAATCACTTGAAAATAATAACTAAAAAAATCACTTGAAAATAATAACTAAAATCTGCATTAAAAATAAATAATAACTCTTGAATAATAATAATAAAAAAGCTTGGATGAGTAAGAGTCTGGGTGAACTGGGAGAAAATCAATTTATTATTTTATTCCTGACTCCCAACTAGACCAAGGTAAATGTCATACAAGGTACTGACATTTCAATTTATATTAAACTATGAACTAGTTCAGAAAAAAAAAATGGAAGAAAACACACTGAACTGTGTCTGAATGAGGTCTCCAATGGTCTCTCTATGTATATATTTTGAAAATGTCTGCTAGTCTGTTCATTTTCAATATACAATAAGTAAATTCTACACAACAGATCATATGCAAAAATAAAGGACTGCAACTGAATTTGGTTTCCAGATCTTACATGCAGGCTATGAAAATTGCTTTTGCTGACACATGCAATCTTTCATAGATAAATCAGCAAATAATATCACATGACTATTAGAGGCTGCAACTCACTATCAGTAAAATTGTAATTGTAATTGTAATTACATGGTAAATTTTTGAGATTGGGTATCCAGATATGCTTTAAAGTTATTGCACTATTGTTCTGAACATTGTTGTTATATTGCTGGTAGTGTGTTATTTGGACAAGCTTTCCACAGCACTTAAAACTGAAGCTGGGAGGACTATACAGAATTATACAATTTCCCAAAACTGAATTCCTTTTTAGGATTATCATTGATACTAAATATCCTATATTTCTTTTCTATATACATTTTTTTTTCTGGATATGTAGACATATATGTAAATACTCTAGACTATATACATGGTACTTTTTGATTGTACTCTCGACTATATAGATGGTACTATAGATGGTATTTTTGAGAAGCAAGAACATATGTATTATAGTTGTTCATTGGATGAATACATCCAATTCCAAAGAACATTCCGAAGAAAATATTTATTATTGTAAATGAACATTACTAATAATTAGAATATATATATTTATAATTAAAACCTGTACAAATTGTCTGGTTAGATGGTAGATAAGCCCAAATTTAGGAGGGTATTGAAATTTGAATCCATTATTGCTACTGATTTTGGTGTATACAGCTTCAAATGAATAAACATAAGCTTAACTAAGCATGTTAGTAAGCCTGGACCTTAGTGAATTTTTTTTTTTTCCTCTGTAGACAGGGATCAAATTAAATTTTTACCCCATATATGAGTGCACATGCAGTCCACATCAATACATATTTTATTTGGGCTGTGAAGTTAGCTGATACAGTTGTTTCCCTCTTCTTGGGAGTATGTACCTATAAAGTACAATGTCAGCTTTTGTTTTAAACAAGAAGATCTAATCCTTTTCTTCATGAAAAATAATCTTTAACCAGTAAAATGTTGCAAACTCAATTGCCAGGGTTGGCCTTCTTGCTCTAATAATGTTCAAGGCTCTGTCATGCTCTCCCAGACAGTTCAGGGGTCTTTCGGGGACATTATTAAACTTTCACAGCATCTACAGCTCTTCTAATGTATAAAGGGAGCATCAGTTAACTTTGCAGTTACAGGGAGTTTACAATATCTGGCAATAAGCCCACAAAAGTCTTTTTGTTTGCCAGCAGAGTAATTTCTGGATTGATTTTAAGCTTTCCTGCAGCCTATTTATGATTTCATATTCTCTCTGTGTGTTATATTATTAATTTGACTGTCCTTATTTCTCCAACTGTGAAGTGAGTGTAAAATCCTGTCCTTGTTCTGTACAGGATAATGAACAATAACTTTCACAGTAACTTCAGTGAAGTCATTTACTTTGTAGTTGGGACATGCTAAGAAATCATGAACCTTACCATTGACTTTCATCTCATAACTTTTAAAATACATCAGAATTTATTTCCAATTCTGTAGATGAAACACATAAAACTATTTGAGATCCATTGCAGGAAATTAAGCAATACAGCTGTAAGGATGGGAGAAAATACCTGTTTTGATCATGTTCCTTTGTAAAACAAAGGATTTGGAATGTCTTAAGATCATATGGACACTTGCTCCAGAATGTGAAGGCAACAGTTTGAATAGCAAAGTATTGTATTACCACATTGTATTGTACTGTATTATAAATTGTATTAGCAAATATGGCAGGAATGGAAAAAAAAATTCATTGAGGTTAGACTGCATGTCACAAATGTGATTTGTTTGTTATAAAACAAGAAAGGGAGATTAACATAGACATTGAGAGCTTTACCTTGGGCGTCTTACTTAAAAAGGCATAACATTTAACGTAACACAACAATTTCTTTAAAAAAAAAGTTTTCAGAAACAAAAATTTGTCTTGCTGTTATTATGTGTAGTTATACAATTTGTGTTTCCACATGCATCCAAAATTCAATGTAATTAATAATAGACACATACCACAGTTAGTTTCTAAGTCACTGTAGTCATAATTGTATTGAGTCTTCTGTTACAGTTATTTTTGAGTCCTTCTTCTGCCTCTTTTTCCCATTTTTATCCTTCCTATAACACCTTCTCTTTTAATGCTTTATTATTTTCACTGGCCCTCTCTTGTCCTTTTCTATTTTTAGTGTATTGTTTCAGCCCCTTCTAATGCTTTCCTTCCAAAATATGTCATACACAGTTTTCAGTTTAACACAGGGAACTACTCAGAAGTCTGATAAAATGTTTGCTAATGCATAGGGTATTGCACACAAATGCTACCAAGTCCATTTACTTCTGCAAGGCTGTACTTAACAAATTCCCTTTTGTGAATTCTTTTTGAGACATTCAGATGTGTGAAGGTGCAGTGCTAATTTGGGACAATGGCCAGGCTAAGGTAACACAAAATAACACCCTTTATCTTTTTTGACAAATCAAACAGAAACCAAATAGCTCTGACTTTCCTTCATGCTCTTCTGTATCTCTCCTTCAAGAGTTAAAATGAAATTTGAAGCTAGGAAAAGGCATCTAATATTTGATTAATCATGCAGTGGTGTCAGATGGTCATCCTTTCATAAAGAAAATGCAGATCTTGAAGACTGTTTACCCTTACTGGTTGATCTTAGAAAGCAGCAATGCTAGGCTGGTTTTATTGGCATCTAAATTGCCATGTAGCCTCTGAACTGAGGTGATAGCAACAACGCCCGTGTCTGCATTACACATAGATAATTCAAGTGTGATAAACAAGAAAACACTAGTAAGACAACACTTGTGACTACAGAAGATGGATAATGATATTGGCAGCCATTTAAATAGTTGTAAAATGTGCCTATCAAACAAAATTGTTCCAGTCCTGGGACCATTTTACCTGCAAAAGTGGGCAAGTAAATCACATGAGACAGATTCCATTGACTTTGCAGGAAAAGGAAAGACAAGCCTTTTTTATTGCTATTGATGTTTGCTCTTATTGACTGAGTGTTTGCCACAGACTCAAGTACCACTAGACACATAAATACAATGAGAACCTTGTGTGTGTCCTTTGGCTGACTGGGGGAAACAATTTGCAATTTACATCCAAGGGATCTGCAGCGTTCTTCCAACATACAGAACAGTTTGAGAAGAGTGTGCTGAAAATTGGTTCAAATAATCCTCCTGTCCTACAAAGTCCTTGCTGAGTTCAAAGAGAATGTTTTCCTTTATAGTGCAGAAGAAAACATTTGACACTTTATCACTGTGATTTCACTGCCTGAATTATCTCTGAACTTTGCTAAGTCACAGCCTGGATTAGTTTGTTAATGTTGTATTTTGTGAAGAAGCTAGGGCATGGGGGTCACCTTAAAAAGGGCTGACACAGGAATTCCCTTCCTCATATCTTTTTGTGGGAAAAACAGCCCTAAAAATTGTGCAACAGGAGAAGAAAATGAAACAAAAATGTAACAGTCTGCATGATAAGAGCAGAAATCTTTCTGAATGATCAAGACACAAGTCAAAAGTCAAAGTAATATACCTTTCACGTCTCACATTCCTCTCCAGAAATCACTGAGGAGAACACATTTCCAGAAGCGACAAAAGACTTCAGCTACCACATCTTACAAAATTACTAATTTAGCTCTTGGGGGTAGAAATCTGTAACTTGTCACTAAGGGTTCCTTTTGTAGACCTCTCTGGGGTATCATTGCAGTGAGACCAATTGGGGTCTGTTGAATGGCAAATACTGAACACAGGCTTTGGTCAAAACTGTAGCCAAGGTTCTGGGAATAGAAAATGCCATCTTCAAATTAATAGTGAACTTAATCATTATTTTTCATAGGTTTCAGCTCTTTAGAAATGAGCTTTACAAGTATAAACCTTTCCTGTGCCATCTGTGGTAAATTGGTTATTGTATGTTGCATCCTATACAGGTATAAAATGGGAGCTCATGTATTGTTTACATAAAAAACTTAACTTTGGTCTTTGTGTGTGCGTGTGTGATTTATTCATTGTCAAAACTAAAACATAAAAGAAAGTAAAGCTGAAAAGAGATTCTAAGTCTCTCATCTACTGATGATTTACTACAGTGAGCTTTATGATGAAATACAGTAAATCATTCCAAAGTGTAACATAAATCAAGATTTGTTAACACTTAGGCAGCCAATACATGTCTTTTGGGTAAGTAAAACTAAGTATAACATAACCTCAGTTACAACAGTGCAATAAATGTGAGTTGATGACTTCCTTTTCTTTACTGTTTTATTTGCACCATTGATGTAACAGAGATAATGCTATAGCAAGAATAAGAAGTGCAGTTGGGTCCAATTTTGTTTGGATCAGTGAAAAACATGGGTTATTTTGAGAAAAAAAAAAAAAGCATGCGGTTTTAGAGATAGGTGAATTATCTGGGATAACATGATGTTCTGTTTCGCAGGGACACCTGGCAAGGATTCATTTGTTCTTTAAAAAGAGAATGGGTAAATTTCAGAGGGAAAGTGATTTTTTTACTGTAAAAATTACAAAGACAAACCTTGAATTATGAATCTATATCTACACGTTCTGCAAGGTGACACTCCATTGACTTCAGCTGATATGTACTTTACTGAGGGTCTGTTCAACAGATTTTAATGCAGACTATGTGTGTCCTTTAGCTGAGAAAAAAAATGCTTTCTGCAAAGCTGAAGATATAATGCAGTTGTTTTGAAAAAGATAGGATGAATTGAAACTTTCTCTTTCTCTTCCTGAAAATATTTAAATGATTTGGTCAGCTCAGAGTGGCAAGTGGCTATTCTTAAGTCATTTTTATGTTTGTCAGCTTGTTTGCTTGCTGGCAGGAGAACTTTCTAATCATGCCATTCCAATCTGAAGAAAATCTATAAAAGGCATAAACAAGAAATGGCTCAAATCACCTTGTAGCTAGCATTTGTCCTAAATAGGACAGTCTCTAAGTCATTTGTCATTTTAACTAGAAAAGGTTTATGGCCCTAAGAGCAAAGGTCAGAGACTGTATATACTTCTGCATAGCACAGAACCATCATTTACAATCACACTGCAGTCTGAAACAGTACTCAAGTTTTGTTAGCTTTGTTTTACTTTGCCTTCCTTCATTCTTTCCTCATTTAATAATGTTTATGTATCAATAGAAAAACTGCAATGAAACTTTCAGACTTTTTTTTTTTAAGTTATGGGTCACTGTGCTTTTTTTTTTTTTAAGGGGGAAAGCACAATGATTTTTTTTCGCACTGTTCTGCCTTCAAAACAACAACAACAACAACAAAAACAACAACAACAACAAAAACTGAACTAATAAAAATCCAACATTGTTAGGCTGAGTTTTTTTGAGCCTCCGGGTATGTCAGTGTTTCACATTTAGCACACAGCTCCCAAAGAAATATCTGCTAAATGTTCACCTGATAAAGTCAAAGAAGAGTAGATACTGATGAGTTAGAGAACCCCAGGGCTTGGGATTTCAGTGCTGCCATTCTGTGAACTGTTTAAGCTAATGATGTTTGTGCAGATAATTCTGGGCTTGACTCAGTGTTTGGTGAAGACAGAGGAGCCCTTCTGTCATCTTCGGTGGCATTTTGAATAGGCTCATAACAGAGAAAGGAGAAAAAAGAGTAATTTGGGGAGAAATAGTAAGATCACACCTCAGACTTCTTTATTGCTTACATATGTGTATGAATGTAGAAATATGAAAAAAATAAAATCCGTTCCTTATTGCTTGTATAAATATAGTTACCTGATCCCCAAAAGAACATGCATTATTCTTTCTTGTCCCTTCAAGCTTTTTGGACATATAGGATTTTCCCTAATAATAGCAACAACAGGTCTTAACACACTGAAGCCAAATACATCCATGATTTTAATGGAATGCCTTCGGTATCACTGTGATGAAGATTTGTGGCCCAAATGTATACACATACATTTGTGTATACACATATTTGATAAATCTTAAAGTGACTGCTCTGGTAGTCTGCTCTATTCTGCTCTATTCTGCTAGACTGCTCTATTCTCATAGAGGTTAATTAGGAGCCTGAGTATATAGAGTATATTGGAAGAGATGATACTTCCAGAAAGTTCTTTTCTCAGCCATAACATCTAAAATAGGATGTGTTAATGTATAGTACATATTGCTTGGAAGTTGAAAAAATTGACATAAATATTTGCATTTTAGACCTCAGCCAGTACTTGAATTTTATGGCCTCACTTGTCACACCAACAGAAACAGGGACTGAAATTAGCATTTCCTTGAATGCTCCAGCTGGGCTTGTAACAGAGATTTACAAAAACCATTTTGGCAAGCATTGACTAAGTATCCCTATAAAAAAATGAAAACAAACAAAACAAAACCCCAAATCCTACCCCCTTCCCCCAGTAACTCCAAAGATACATATGAAGATAACCAAACAACTCTCTTGAGAAGTGTCATGAAAGGAAAACTTTTTGTCCTGATCAGAAGACAACTCACATCTAAGGCTGAAAACGAGCTAATTAGGAATTTTGAAGCAAACAGCTATAGTTCCTGGCAGACTCCTGCTATTGAACTGCACAATGTTTTGCCTCATAGATATTCACCCTAAATTGTGATGACTTATTTTTATTCAAGAGCAGTTGAGCTTTTTTTTCTTTTCTTTTTTTTTTTTCTGTCAGCTCAGCACTGCCCTTGCCTAGAGACTGAAATGGTTTAGATCTCAAATATGTTAAATAACAATTTGTAAACCTAGAAGAACTAATGGGAAAGTGAAAGAAGCATTACAGTTCAAAAGTGAAAACCATAAATATGAGCACAGGTTATTTGTGAAACAGAAAAATGTGTTGGAGAACTGAATCTGTGGGGTATTGTGTTGCTCGTTAATAATAAAATAATAAAACTCAGAAAATCTGATAACTAAAAAAGATATGTTTGGAAAGCTACTTATTCTCTGGATACTTAATTCTCCCTTTTAGTGATAAAAGATTCAGTTTATATATATATATATATATATATTTTTTTTTTCACACGAGGCAAAAGACCACTTACCTCAGGAATTAAATAGAGCAAAAACTTCTGATAAGTCCTACAAAGCCCTCACAAGCCTTGCATGTGTCTTGACTTTCCAAAAGGTTCAGCTAGTTATGTGTATTAGGTTTACATGACAAGGTTTTGGTAGCAGCAGGAGCTACAGGGCTGGCCTCTGTGAGCAGAACCCAGCAGTTGCCCCATGTCAGATCAGAGCCAGCTCCAGCCGGCTCCAACAGGGACTTGGCACTGCTGGTCAGAGCCGAGACACTGAACAAGACTGGTTGGGCCTCTGGGAGAGCAGACTGAAGAAAATGAAAAAACAAAACAAAACAAAACAAACAAAAAACTGCTGCACAACAGCAGCTGGGAGAGAGGCTTGACAAGCAGCCTTGCAGCCCCCAAGGTCAGTGCAGGAGGGCAGGAGGTGCTCCAGGCACACAGCAGCAGTTCCCCTGCAGCCTGTGGAGAGGCCCCTGGTGGAGCAGGCTGTCCCCCTGCAGCCCATGGGTCCCACGGTGGAGCGGTCTGTGGGAAGCCCACACAGGATCAGTTTGGGAAGGATGGCATTTCATCGGAGAGACCCAGTGCTGGAGCAGGGGAAGGGAGTGACTAAGAAAGAGCGGCAGAGATGAAGCGTTAGGGACTGACCGCAGCCTCCATTCGTTCCCCTGCGGCACTTGGTGGGAGGAGGTAGAATAGGGTAGATAGGGGTGTAAGTGTTTTTAGTTTGCTTTTACTTTCTCACTGTTCTAGGCTGCTGGTGATTGGAAATAAATTCCATAAATCTTCCTATGCTGAGGCTGTTTTGCCTGTGATGATAATTGGTGGGCCCCTGTCCTTATGTCAAACCTTGAGCCCTCTCCATTGTATTTTTCCCCCTTTTTCTTTGAGGAGGGGGAGTGAGAGAGCTGTTGTGATGGAGTTCAGCTGCGCAGCTGGGTAAAACCACCACATTATGATTTCTAGGGATTTCAGCTCAGTTAGCACATGCTATTATTGATGGTCTGTCACATTTCTTGACAAAACAATGGCTTCACAGTCAAAAGATTAGACAGAGAACATCTTATAGCAGTGTTGTTATAATTTAACCTGGAACTCCAGCTCTCCAGTGGAACTGGAGGGTAATGCTGTGACATGCTGTGGGTGCCATCCAGCACCAAGAGGAGAAGGGTGTTTCAGGTGGGTAGACTCTTGAAACTGAAGACAGCAGGCTGATCCTTGACACTGCCCTGACTCTTCAGGCAGCTGCAAAAGAGACTATTATTGCTTCTCCCCAGTCCTGTCCTATTAGTTTCTACCCTGAACTTCAGGAAGGATGAGTTCATGGCACATGTAGAAAAATTAACCTGAGATTGTAATGCCCAAGATTACCCAAGAAGCTATAATTTTAAATTGTAGCAGTATTGTTGTAATGAGATAAATGTTAGGCATAAACTGTGATCACTTATATGTAAAGACGGAGTCAAAATATTCCTGTGAATGTAATAATTATAGTGAGGTACAACTATGTTTTACTAGAAATATTGCAAACTACATAAAAGAACAGGTCTTAGTTAACATAAAAATCAACCGTAGTAATGCTGAAACAGGAAATTATTATGAAATAAATATGGACGGCCTTAATCTACTTAAATATGAGCTTAAAGTTGGGGATGCTTATACAGAAGGGACAAAAAAGATAGCAAATCTCAGCAGGAGAACTATTTACCTACAAGAAGGAGTTGGAGGGAGCAACAAGGAAAAACAACACAGAGAGAAAGGAAAGTGGCCACAATGCTAACTAGGCACGTGATTGAGAGGTTGAAAATAGTACTCAGCAATAAAGAGATAAAAATTAAAAACACCAATATTAATGCAATCAGGGAAAAGCATAAACAATCAATGGTCTAAATGAAGCTTAGAAAAGTTTTAAACATCAGATAAGGACTGTTAAGACTAGGCAATGGAGCAGAGAAGCAAAGGTGAAGACTGATGCTAAGATTTCACATGAGATTTGTACTATAGTTAGAAAATTTTTAATTATGTGAGGTACAAGAAATTGTGAGACAACAAATATTTAATAAATAGCCAGCATTATTTATTCATAGAGAACAGAGCCAATAGAAAAGGAGAAAATAATAATTTTTCACTTCAAAATTCCCAGTGGAAACTGTGGAACAGATGCTAAAGGCAAACAAATCTCTTACATTGGAATTGGACATTAGCATAGACAATTATAGTGACAGAAGAAGAGTAATATAAAAAACTGGGTAGAAGTCATACAAGCTCATGCTCCAGGCCATAAAATAACCTGTAATTCAATATTTTTCCTGCAAAGTAGGGGTTATTTTTAGCAATATTTATTTTTTAATGGTCCCTTTTGTAAAATTCCGAACAAACACTTGAGGTCTTTGCCCAAAATACTTTATTATTTCAGGATTTGTGATGTATCTCTGTGCAAGAGCTTCTGTACCTTTCTGGAATGCTGCTTCATTCTGCCGTATCCTCTCCCCACCTCCTCCCACTGTGTGCCCCTTCCCTGATCTCTTCTCCAGTCTCAGCTTTTATCCCTCTCTCTTTCCTTCCTTTGGGATGAAGTTCAACATGGCTAAGTGCCAATTCCTGCACTTTGGCCACAACAACCCCATGCAGCACTACAGGCTTGGGGCAGAGTGGCTTGAAAGCTGTGCAGAGAGGAAAAGGATCTGGGGATGCTGATTGATGCTCACCAGAACATGAGCTGACAGTGAGCCCAGGTGGCCAAGAAGGCCAATGGTATCCTGGCTTGTATCAGGAACAGTGTAGCCAGCAGGACCTGGGAGGTGATCCTCCCCCTGTACTCAGCTCTTGTGAGGCCCCACCTTGAGTATTGTGTTCAGCTTTCGGCCCCTCTGTACAAGAAGGACATCAAGGACCTGGAAGGTGTCCAGAGAAGGTCTACGAATCTGGTGAAGGGTCTGAAACACAAGTCCTGTGAGGAGCAGCTGAGGGAACTGGGGTTGTTTAGTCTGGAGAAGAGGAGGCTCAGGGGAGACCTTATCGCTCTCTACAACTACCTGAAAGGAAGGTGTGGGGAGCTGGGGGTCAGCCTCTTCTCGCAGGTAACTGGTGATAGGACTAGAGGGAATGGCCTCAAGTTTCACCAGGGGAGGTTTAGGTTAGAAATTAGGAGACATTTCTTTTCAGAAATAGTAGTCAGGCATTGGAATGGGTTGCCCAGGGAGGTGGTGGCATCACTGTCCCTGGGGGCATTCAAGGAAAGGTTGGACTTGGTGCTTAGGGACATGGTCTAGTGGGTGATGTTGGTAGTAGGGTGATGGTTGGACCAGATGATCTTGAAGGTCTCTTCCAACCTTAATGATTCTATGATTCTATGATGATTCAAAATATTAGTGTGTAAGCAATTACAGATGGATAATTTCTTATATTGGGACTGAGTTTCTGTATCTGAGTAATTTTCTGTTATTACAAGTAGCATTGTGTGGTAGGTACCATCCTATTCTTTATTATTGTTATTTTTATTGCAAAATAGCCATTTTGGTACATGGTAACTTCCATGTGCACCTACCTGCTTACACCAGACAGCATGTGTGCAAAGCACACAAGGGAATTAGGGCTGAAGATGCATCTTGCTTCTGTTCATTTCCATAAAGAATAGAATAGAATGAAATTACCTCAAAACCAGTGTTAAAAATAAACCCAAGGCACAGGATGGGAGGTGGAGGGCTGTCTGTGGCTGAGGGGCAGAGTTGCTCTCTGGCAAATCAAATGGCCTGGGGGAGCCAGCCCCAGAAATGGGACCCTGAGGCCCTCTGACCCTCCTCCTTCTCCCACCTGAGGGCATCCTCCAGGCCGCTCCCAACGCAGCCGCCTTTGGCCACGCATGGGCCACTCATTTTGGGCATCACAGAGGCTTGCTGCAGTCACAGTGGCCACCACCGCTCCCCCTTTGCTCCGGGCCCTAGAAAACAGGAGCCCCTGCAGCTGGCCCACCACTCGCTGAGCTTCTAGGCCCTCTGACAGCCACTTGTGTGGCAGCAAGAAGCTGAGAAGCAGGAAGGCGAGCAGCAGCCCTCCTCGGGGTGGGAGGACAGAGATGCAGTCCCAGCAAGCACCGAGAAGGAAGGAACCTGATGGGAAGGGGAAGTGGCATGGACAGTGGGATAGTGCCTGCGGCACAAGAACAGACACCAGTGCTCGAGGGACCTCTGGCGTGCAGCCCATGGACATGTATGAGCATGACAAAGACACGAGGCCCCGGCATTACCATTGGCACCACAATGGTGTGGGGCACAGGCCGTCCCCTCAACAATACAGTGCCTGGGGGCCTGGGCCTTCCCATTGGCACAACGGTGGTGTGGGGTGAAGGCAGGAGCGTCTGACAGACAGCCACGTGGAGCAGAGGTGTGCCCACACAGCGGTCCCACACAGCGTGGGACCCAGGTATGGCTGTAAACCAGACGGCAGCATTGGACCCACACATGGAAATGAACTGGACGGGGCATGGGACCTAGGCATGGAAGTGCACGACACCCTGGTTCAGCACCCTGGCCTGAAAACTTTCAAAGGCATCCTGTTTGGTCAGTCCCGAGCAAGGACTGACTCATCCTTCTGCCAAACACCGTGGAGCCCATAGAGGTGGATCCACCAGAAAATGTGGAGGATCCACCTTGGCCAGAGCAGACCTGGAACTACCCCGGCATGTCTTTGCTCCTTGCCACCAGAGTGCAGCAACAGCGTCGCAGGAGTGCCTGCGATCCAGATGATCTTGGAGGTCTTTTCCAACCCTAATGATTCTATGATTGAGGTCATTTCCCCTTGTCTTACCACTTGGTGCTTGGGAGAAGAGCCTGATCCTCACCTCACTACAACCTCCTTTAAGGTAATTGTAAAGTAAACAAAGAGAGAGCTGGGGTTGTTCAGACTGGAGAAGAGAAGGTTCAGGGAAGACCTTATAGCGGCCTTCCAGTACCTATAGGAAAGCTGGAGAGGGACTCTTTGTCAGGGAGAGTAGGGATAGGACAAGGAGTAATGGCTTTAAATGAAAAGAGGGTAGATTTAGATTAGATATAAGGAGGAAAATCTTTACTGTGGGGGTGGTGAGGCACTGGAACAGGTTGCCCAGATGAGTTGATGCCCCATCTCTGGAAGTGTTCAAGGCCAGGTGGGATGGGGGCTTTGACTAATCTGGTCTGGTGGGAGGTGTCCCTGTCCATGGCAGGGGGGTTATTTCCAGAGTAGTGGATAGATCCCACCTATTTTAAAAATATTATCCTCTTCATCTGGCTTCATTCTACTTGGTGGAATTCTACAAATGTTGTGTGTGACTGCAAATAGAGAGTTTGTGAAGCTCATGAAGTCATTAATTGTGTAGCCATTATCACTTAATGGTTATTCTTGGGCACAGGGAAAGAGGAATTTCTTCACAGGAGAAGATAGATATTCCACCAATGCTGATTCCAAATGACCAAAGCATCTTTCGCAATGCTCTTAGGTAAATAGTACCTATCAGGAACAATAAATGAAACATTCTCAACAATACATTAATTGTCACAAACACCAAAGAACTCTAAATATTAGAGATTTTTCTGGAATAATAGGTACAGAAAATTGTCAAATTTGCTGCCATTGCTATACTACTCCATTTGTACTAGTACTCTTTGTCAAAGAAAGTAAGAATAGCTTTAAATAGCACATTCTGTGTCATTTGAAAACTAAAACTTCACAGTAAAATAGGTCCGTAAGACAGGGTTTTATATAAGTTTGAGAAACTTGTTGAAGTTCCTAATTTATTGTAGCCTTTCTTCAGCAGTGGAATCAAGTTCAAAGAGGACCTTACAAACCCAGCTCAATTTTGTTCTCAGCAAATTCTGGAGGAGGTTAAAGCAACATTTTTCTTTAGTCAGATCTTTAAGTTAAAGAACAAATCACATTGTAATGAAAAGATGTTTAACAGGCAAAGAAATTCACTGAAACTTTGCACATATCTTAAGTTAAATACAACGAATAACATTCTAACAGGAACTTGTCATATTTTGCACCTCTGAGGGAGCAGTAACAAACAGCAAACTAATTCTGAAGGTACCACAAAACAAAGATTTTCAAGGTGATCCAAATATTTTATACTTGGTTCTGTCAGAGGGCTAATAATTAAACGATAAAATAATAAATAAATGATGTTCATTATATTTTCCTCCATCAATGTATTGAATTTTGAATTTGGTTATCTTTTTTTTCAATTGCCTTAGAGTACCTTCTTCTTATTAGTTACAAAATGAAATGTGACCAAGTAAATCTAGCAAGCATAAGTGAATTTTAAAATTGTCAGACAGCCTCCTTGTTACCTTTTGGTTTACTCTTCAACACCACATTTTCAATATACACTTTCTTACTAAACTATTAACTTAACTGACTAAACTGAATTGTTGGTGAGATACTGTTCAGTTTATGTGTGTACTACACTTACTTCTTAATTGTTCCTTACATGAAATAGTGTTTTGGTTATCCGCATTTCAAATTTCCTTTCAGCCTCTGAAATTGCTCTATAACCTTTAGTGTAGTGTTTCTACTGTCTTCATTAGGATGACTGTCATTTTAAGTAGGATATATGAAAAAAGTATTTGCTTCAGAAACATTAGGAGGGCTATTGTGTTTTGAATTTTGAATGTGAGAATGCCTTTGAAAGAAAGGACTTAGAAAGGATTTTTTTTCCCCTCATAATTTCTGTTGTTACCAGTAAGGTTTAAAGAGCTATTTTTTTTCCTGTGGAAAACAGCAGTTTTGAATTGTCATGTGGGCATACTGGTTTGAATGAATTCCTACATAGTTCTCATCAGGTCAGACCTGAATGGCATTACCAGAATGACAGTAGCAGAGGCAGACGACTATCAATGAATAGACATCAACGGTTTCCAGTTGCTGGCTGAAAGAACTAAGAAATATAAAAGCATGTGGAACTGACTTCAAGTAGCTGTCTCATATGCCAGACAAGATCCAGAAAACTGGCCACTGAATGAGAAATCTGGAATATAGTGAAACAAATATAGCTGCTAACATAGAAGGTTGTTCTATAATAAATTACTACTGTTAAAAGTTTCTAGCTGAATAACAATTGCTGGTAAGTTCTGAAAAGATGTTCAGTATTGCTACAGTGATTACTTTCCTGGGAGGCATCTCTCTTACTTAGTTCTGCTCAGTGATAGCATACTTGCTGGGATGGATCTATTTTCTGCTTTTTAATGTCTCTCTCCTACAGTTCTCACCTTCTAGAGCAGAACCGCAACCTTACACTTTGTCTCAGAGAAATGGCGCTAAAAATAGGACTAGTACCCTGGAGGTAAGATAGCCCTACCGAAAAGATGGTATTGAACTCTAGTTTCTTGAATCCTTGGGATCTGAAAAGAGTATCAATTTCTGGCAAGGGAAGATTCTTATAGATATTTATAAGGAATATCAAGCAAATATTTCTTTTGTGTACAGAAAATTGCTAAATTATTTTAGTAAAGAGAATTTGACATGACTTTGGGATTCATCAGACTACAGAGATGCTTTCAAGTAAGAGAGGTACTGCAGGGGCTGTTGTGAGCAATGTCATGATCACCAGCTGTGCCTCTACACAGAGAGAATTCATGTCACCAGACTACTTAGGGACTCTGTAATACATTCATGAATAGCTGCATTGGTGGGGCTAGTGAAAATCTTTTAGAGACTGCCTTGCTGCTGAAGATGACCAGAATTCATTCCCTATGACAGAAACCCAGGGTTTAATGTCAGATGGAAATCTGATGTGGACCTGGGTTAGTTCACTTTAAGTGGAGCTTCTGCAAGTCTGAATCCTGTTCTTTACTGACTAAGCAGCTGAGCCAGATATCCTTCATCAGCTTTTCCTAAAACAAGTTAAAGGATGTAAATGTCACCTCAGAGGGTGCAGGCACTTAATAAGGCCCTTTCCCATTGACAGCATAGAGATACAGCTGCTGTGTATGACAGCTCTTCAGAGCTTTTGTGTCTGAACAGACACAAGTCTCACTACCTGACCAGACAAAAATCCATCTGTAGTTCAAGCAAGCAGAAGGTACTTAGTGCTTAGCAACAAAAGGATAGCAAAAATCCTTACACAAACATTGTACATTATACCTCTGTGAGCCCTCCAGAAGTTTTGATGTAGCCAAAAGGTCACACCACCACCTCCAATGGTGGCCTTCGCTAGTTATTTTCTATATGCTTCTCATTATCCAGATCTAGTTCCACCTTATTTTTATACCCTTTTAGTGGTGTCCTTGTTATCTGTGGTATAGTTATGCATCAGAGAGGTGGGAACAGACAGGGAAGGAAATTGCCCAGGGCTATCAGCCTGCAGAAGTCTAATGTCCTCAGGATGATGGCTCAGGGAATGGAATAAATTAAAAATGTTTCCTGGTCAGCATTTGTCTGAGGGGCTGTCCATGCTGGCCCTGCTACTGCTATCCATCATGTTCTACTTTGCAAGCAGTGGGCAACCCTGAGACGCATTTCTCAGTGGAGGTCTGCTGAAAGGCCCCATTCTTTCCAGCATGGCTGCATGTTGTTTATTTATGGTGCTGCTGCTGCACCAGGCACAGGGCCTCCGCAAAAGCACACACGGCTCTATAAGATAATAAAACAGCCAGAAGGCTTTTTGTGTGTTCATGTCACAAAAGACTCTTCAGAGAGAAACAGTTTTAGTGTCTGAAGAATGAAGTGCTATTTCAGAATCTGGAAACTGCATTTTTTTTTTTTTTTAACTCTACAATTGAATGATTTGTTCATATTTTTTATGTGATAAAAAGAGCAGCGCAATATGCCTCCTTGCTTGCTTAGAGAGCATTTAAAATTTTTAATGCTTAAACCAGAAGGATTGCATGGAGCTCATTGGCACACTGAAGTGAATACAGAAATATTTTCTATTTTATTTTATTTATTTATTTACCTAGCTGTTGACTGAAAGATGGAAAAAAAAACTTTCAAAAGGAGGAAGGACTAACTGGGGGTTTGATAAGATCTAGCTTAAGGTCAGACTGCAGTTTCAGACTGCAGATTCCTGTGGGATGGTTTTGTCTCCTACTTGACCACCTCAGTTTAAAGGTCTTATGATTTTATTACTAAATCCAGGAAAATGATTTAAAATACTCTTCTTTTTTAAACAAATTATTTTTGTCCAGAACTCAGCTGGCATTCTTTTGTAGCAGCCATCTGTGAATCCTAATTTTAAAGAAAAAAAGATATGAATACTTTTACTGACATATTACAAAAGCTCCTTATTAAGATATTTTGGAGTGACTATGGAGGGACAGATACTATGAAATCAGCTTGAACATAGGGTTTACTACCTAAAAATGGTAGAGCGAGCAAACCAACTGTTGAACAGACATGATTTCCTACAGAACAAAAATTATGCATTTTTAGAATTCAGTTATTTTGAATGAAGTCAATACACTATGAAAAACATTTGTGCAGAACAAAACTGGTTCCTGGACTTGTATTTAGAAACATCAAATCTTCACTGAAATAGCATAACACAGTTGTTGAAACTATACTCAGTTTCAACCAAGATACTGCAAATCACCTGTAGGCAACATTGTTTATGTATTGTCAGGTTCATCTAAAAAACTGCAATGTAAAGGTTGTTCTTTAAATGTTAACGGTTAATATTAATCATTGCTAATGGTTAATTATTGGTATTTATTAATTTTGGATAAGCCCTGGAAGGGTTGAATGCTCATTCCACTGTACATTGAACAGTTTTCTATGTAAATGCTGTTGGCTGGTACTCATCCATTCTGAATAGACCTCCACATTTTCAGTTTCTAAATCAGTTCATGTGGCAGGTCAGAGCAGCTCTGGTACATCTTGGTAAACAGGGAGCTTAGTGATCCAAATTAGCATCCTGGTTTTAAGGCTTGTTGTATGTTGGGAACAAAATACTTTTGTTTCCACTTACAGAGAGTTTGTTCCACCTGTAGTGTGAAAAAAGTTTATATGAAGGTATATGTTTCGCAATAATGAAGCAAAGTTAGAAAAAATAGATTAAAACCTCAATATATGTTATTACAGCTATGCTCAAGAATACGGATTTTCTCTATTTAGACTAAACTCTTAGTTTATAAGCCAAGTATGGTATATCTCTACACCCTGCTGCATTAGTAGCAAACCTTAGACGAGTACATAATTTCAGCTCCAGCTGTCCAGTGCAGATGCCAGTGCAGATACCTAGAGGAATTCCATCCTCTCAGGATAGATTAACCTCTTCTTTCCTTTCTTATTCTGCTACCATGATCTAAAATAGTTAGAATTTGATTTTATGATGCCACATGGCTTGGTAAGATAGTATATTACTTCTATCTCCTCTTCTTTAAATATTAATGTTACTATTCTACCATTCTCTGTCTCCTTTGCTTAAAGTGTAGTGATATATCTTTATGAATTATATGTGAAGAACAATACAAATGTACTACCTTCTTATATTTTTTTTTCTCTTGATATGTACCTTGGTAGATTATTAGTGTTTCTTAGACATTATGTATGTGAGATGTTTTAGATTTTTTTTTTCCAAAATGATTTTTCTAGAGATTTATCAGTTTATTCCATTTACAATTAGAATTTCAAAGAGGAAATGCTGTTTGTAAAGTCAATGGTCATGTTTCTGACCAGTTTATTTAATTTATGTATAAAACTGTGGATTCAGTTTCAGATAAGCTTCCCTGTGAAAGCACCACAATTGCTAGAAGTCACTTTCATTTTTTCAAAATGAGCTACTATTTTTAATAAACCTCCTTATTATAAAAACATCAAGTGCTACAGAATAAGAAAAGACTCCATGTTAAAAACATCATTATAACTGCTCCAAATCATGGACTGGAGGGTGAAAGGCAATTCTTACAGAAGAGATACTGTAGAGATTATGCAGGTGCCAGTGTCCAGTGCTACATGGTTAATAGTTGTCCAAGCCTCTGCAGCTTTCTCTTGGCTGTGTTTATGTCACCTCAGGCTGTGAAATTTTACCTTTGAATAGTTTATTCACTTTGACACCTATTCAGCTTATGGAGTACCTGGGGCAACCATGAGACAGAAATGGTCAAATATTTCCAGTGAGTAATGCTGGATATGGATTTTTTCTGCTTTGTGAATCAGTCTTGCTTTCCTTTATGGAAAAGGTCTTCAACACAATGTACATTTGTGGCACCCTATTTCTCTTCTGTTTCTTTTATATATAATGTAGATAGGCTTATTATATTCCTATATATACAAAGATTGCACATTATGTGCACAAAAGGCTATGAAATCATATTTTACCTCATCACCACCATATTTATTTCAATGTTTTCTTTATACAAAAAATCAATAGAGGAATGCTATGCCTTACTAGTATGCATTCACAAGAACATCTGGAAAAAACAATTTACTAGACAGGCTTTTTACCATACTGTTGGTCACCTCAAGCCTGTGAAAATGTTTTTGCTCCTTGAAGTAAATCATTAAAACATTAATGAAGTTAATATGAACTGCTGTTAGAACTTAGTGATTAATATATAATCCAGGAGAATAGCAGCGTTTACAAGAAATACTTGTGATCGGAGTTTTTGGGTCTAAAAAGTTTTCAGCTATGTAAATATCTAGAGGTTTTAGATTATTCGAGATGGATAGCATGGCTATCTTCAGAAATCACGGTGAACTGAGTTTATGCCTTATCAAAGTGTTTCTATATATCTTTTTTTTTTTTTTTTCTGTTTGTTCAGCTCTATCAATGACTAACAAATTTGATAGTCTCCCTTATCTGGGAAATGGAGCAGTGACTCATTTTGCTAAAAGCATTGAAGAGGCAGTAGATAAGAACCTACTCAAGGACAAGGAGGAAGTCATAATCTACCCCACAGGTCTAATGGAAAAACATGTTTCCCCCTATCTATTTGCATTATTAAACTATTTTTTTTTCCATAAATTCAACATTTCTATTTGAACAATGGGCTGCTGGACTGTTGCAGAAATGGCAGAAATGAACCCAAAATGCAAACTCTGTAGTTTAGCTGTGCATGACAGTTGCAAAGGAAATTTTGCAAGGAAATGCTATTGCAGAAGCACAATATTTTCTGTAATGTTGATTTGGAAGTTATGTTTTGTATCAGAACTTCTACCTTATTTCCTACATCTCTTAGAAAGATTATGAAACATTAAGTATTTTTTTGTTGTTGTACTTGAAGCTTTTGAAATCAGTTCCCAGAGAGGAGGGATTGGTTACCTAGCCCCATGGTAAAGAGAGTCTAAGGAGAGAACTGCAAAATTGTGAAAATGGTAGACTTTTTAGGGAATTTTGTCTTTATTTTAGGGTAATCAGAGGTACTATGAAGTATTATCCACACAAGCATTACCGAAATTGTAGAAATATATAGTAATTCCAGTTTGTCTGAGTAACAAAGCTCTTTACCAAGTCCCTGAATAAAGGTTTTTGCTGATGTTTGACTCATGCTCAAAGTACACACAAAACGAGGCTTTTAAAGTTAGGCTTAAAGAATTCCTAGAAGTGATCTATATGTTATTTTTTTAGAAGCTATGCAAATGTTCAGATTATTTCTATTTCTGACTTATTGGAATGAGATATAAAGCAGAGAAAATACAGGAATAAAGCAGAGGAAATACAGGAATAAAGGTTTGATACAGAATTTACATTATTCATTTGTAGAACTGATGTGAACTGAGCAAAATTTAATCCAGCAAGCCAAATGTGCTTATAGCAGAGACTTCATCATATATTTCAGTCCTGAAGAAGTCATTAGCCTGTGTCTGTGCAAGCAAAAGAGAAGCTCTTTTAATTCATTAGCAGATTTGGGTAACGTGCTTATTATGTGGTCAGTCTATGTTAATGCTCCCTGGCTGGTGAATCAGAAAGTGTATTCTCTGCAGTACATCAAATTGTATTTGGCAGATAAAGGGATACTTTCTTTTGGGGATAAACAACTTAACCACATCTCTGACAGAGTCACTGTTTGAAAGAAGTCAGAGCTGAAGAAGTCAAAAGGAATGCCTCTCCACTCTTTAAAACTCATCTTACCATGAAGAGTTTTTCTTCTCGGCAGAGCAGTAAAAACATTTCCTTTTGCTTCAGTTTAATTTAACCATGTGTCAGAACCCCGTGGAGCTCCTTCATAGTTCTTCTCCCTCCCTACACATTTCCCAAATTTCCAAGTGAAAATTGCATATGTAAAAAATTGCATATTAATTTCCTGCTGTTTGTTGTTGGTATTTTTTCTGTTGTGGGTAACTATAGTGAAGTGTGTTTTTTTTTTTTCTGAAGCGCTATCTGATGGAAATTATAAATTATGATTCAGCTGATAATTATAGGTTGGCAGACAGCATGGAAAGTAATACATCCTTAATATAATGATAGTTGGTCTGTTTTTTGGGCAGCAGATGTAACTTTTCGTGCTACAAACGTATGAGCAGGCAATGGAATTCCTTATTTTCCATTTCTTTCCAAGGTTTAAAGTCCCAATGTAAAAATATATTCTTAAAATTAGTTATTACTCTTAAATAGAAATGGAACCAAAACACAATGTGAGGAAATTATGTAGTTCACATAACAATATATAATTTAGTATAAGTTTACATAGTTCTAATTGGCAAAAGTAATTCTTAGGTGATATGTGTATTCTGAATGTAAAGTCAAACCCTTGGTCAAAAACTCTCTGGCCATAGAATTTATTTCTTTACAGTGTGCAATTCTACAATCCCATTTTCTAAATAACACTCTGGTGAAAGCCTGGCTTCTTAAGTCCTCCTAAGGGACATGCCAACCTGGCTGCTGTGATGCATAATACTATGGCATCCTCTAGCCATTTCCAGACACCTCTCTCTCAAACATTACCTTGTCACTGCTAGTTAGTGTGTTTTGTATTCACGTAAAACTCAAAATCAGTATTTGGCCTACAGATTCTAGCCCAGTAAGATAAAAAAATACATAAACTCACTATTAGCAATATTGCTCACTTTCTAAAACATAGATCTGCATTCCATTTATATCTGAACATGTCTAGACATAATATATATATATTTAATCTATTGCATATATAAGAAAAAAAAATCTGTTTTCTGGTGGTTTTTTTTTTTTCATTTTTAAATAAAGCCACAAAAGATGGTAAAGTCTATTAACATGTTTTAGTAAATGTATTATGAATACTTTGTGGGTTTTGCTTTTTTGATAACAAAACACCTAGTGTTATTTGTTCACTAAATCTGTACAGGTATATATGGCTTTACCACACATTACTACTCTAAATTTATGAAAATTCTGATCTAGAGAAAGGGAAACTCCCTTACTTGTGTAAAATATAAGATCTACTAGCTGCTGTCATTACCTTTACTGCTTTGTCATTGACTCAGAATCACAGAACATCCCAAGTTGGAAGGGACCCACAAGGATCAGTGAATCCAAATCCTGGCTCCACACAGGACCACCCAAAAATCAGACCGTGTGTCTGAGAGCATTGTCTGAATGCTTCTTGAACTCTGGCATGCTCGGTGCTGTGACCACTGCCCTGGGGATCCTGTTCCAGTGCCTGACCACCCTCTGAGTGAAGAACCTTTTCCTAACACCCAGCCTGACCCTCCCCTGTCCCAGCTCCATGCTGTTACCTCGGGTCCTATCACTGTCATCAGAGAGCAGAGATTGGTGCATCCCCCTCCACTCCCCTCCTTGTGACCTTTTGAGGTCATGGATTCACATTGCCATTCTTTTGGAAAATACTGCTGTTTTCTCATTTTAAGTTACATGTTACCTCAGTTACTTCATGACCATCTGCAAAACAGCTGTTCTGGCACTGCGTATAATGTGTTGCAGAAATGGATGTAAATTATGGCAAAGGAATGCATTAAACTGGCAAATGATTGCAGCAAAAATAAAAACTAAGCAAACATATATCAGATCTCAGCCTACCTCACCCATCTTCAGTGGTATGTATGGTGCACTCTTCTATGGACAATGTCCACCCATAGCTGGACTAATTGCATGTCTTTCCCTTTTTGTTACAACCGAACCTTTGCATTGGAATTATAACTGATTGCGTCACTATAATTTCTCATCAGAAAGTACTGTAATGGTTTAATTTCTATTTCTATGCAACTGACTGATATATTCTACTGAATTAATTAATATTATTTTCACTATTAACAGAATATTAAAATATGAAAATAAGCTGAAAAGCACATTAAATTATTATTAAATTATTATTTATTATTATTAAATAAAGGAATGTCTCTGGTAACTCAGAGGAAGGAATTTGTAAAGACAGATTTGTACATGCTTCTCTAATTTCACTTGCTATCTTGTAGATATCAATCTACTATAGATAATCAATTTTATGTTTATTAACCCTAAGCATAATGGATAGATATACCTTGTTTATCATCAAAGTACTACCATTTATTCCTTGGCAAGTCACAAGCAGTAAACCAAGAATGACTATCAGAAAAGTTTGATATTCAAGTGCTTTTTGTTAAAGAGAAGAAATAAATGCATATGAGTCTATGATAGCAGATATAAAACTCGAGGACAGAGAGAAACAGTGTATACAGCAACTTAAGAATAATATAAAAGTTAGTCAGGCTGCATAAGTTCAGTACCATGAGCATCATTTTAGCAGTCAAATCCAATTCTGCAACAACTGAAATATTACTTGGCAGATAATTTCCCCCCAGAAATGTTGCAAATTAAAACATCAGTAATTTTGTTTGTATTTTCAGGTTGACAAAATTAAGAAAAAAAAAAAAAGAATTTTAGAACAAATTTGGCCTAAAATGAAAATAGCATAGCAATAAGGAAGCAGCCTCAGCCTCAGAGCAATGTTCAGGACTGCACACACTTAATTCTTTGCAGTTGTATATCATTCACAAAATGAAATATCTAGAATGACAGATTTGATATGTAAAAGCTTTCAAATACATTGGTATGCAAAAGTTTTCAAAAAGCCTGCATAATGCCTTGATTTTAAATTAGTTGTTCTACAGCTCCTCTCCTCAAGCACAGTCCTTTGAATTTCTCGGTAAACAAGCATGCACCTGACGAAAGGAAGTGGCTAGAGGTATATCTTCCCAAAGTCCCTGATGATGTTTCCCCGACATGTGCTGTCCCAGTTTTATAAATTAGAAATCCGGTCATTTCAGATTAGTCTTTAAGCAATGCCAGCCGTCTCCCCTTCTAACACTTTCAAGATGCTTTGTAGATTTTATTTTTTTTATTTTTATTTTTATTTTTTGTATTGCATTGGTAACATCACTGCAGAAAGATTTGAAAAATATAATAACTGTAAAAGGTTATGCAGGCACACATAATTGAGTATGGCAATATGAAATATTGCCTACTCTTTTCAGAAAAAGTAGATATTGCTTTCCTTTAGATTCAGAAAAAAAAAATCCTTTAACCTCAAAAAGAAACAAAGTAAAGCTAAAATACTTAACTGCTGCTAACTTTCCAAAATAAAAGCAGAAGATCTATATTGTGAAGTGCCTCTTCTATAGCTGTGTGCAGCATTTGCCACACTATGCATCTTGAAATAAAATACTCTCTTATCTTTGGGTATCAAGTAGTTTGCAGTTGCTTCCACTAATTATGGAGGGGATACTGGTGTTTTAGAAAAAAATAAAATGATACAGATATGGGAGAAAATGAAACTTCTGGGGGATGTTTGCTTCATATTGATGTTCATATTATTCTGGCATATTTTCCAAAGCATTCAAGTGAATTCTTTGCTCAAAGTGAACACTAAAACGGGAAATAATACAGTCATAGAGAACCACTGGATGGAGCTGTTTGTTGTGACTTTTATTTTACTCTAGGATGTTAGAGATTTGTAGGTGCAAAATAAGTGAATGAATTGTCTCAATAGTATTAAAGTAATACACTAGTCAGATCTCTAACTGGATATTCATTGTTTGTTTGCATGCATTAATTTTGCTTTGCTGTCTTTAAAAAAATAACATGAAACATCCTTAAACAGACTCTTACTGACAAACAAGAACTAAGTGATAGTTAGGAATGATAATAAGTGATATGTTTTTAAAGCTGTGCTAAAACCCACGTCACTAGGATTGTCCATGTTTTCGTCTGAAGTGAATTTATTAACTACACTGTAAATTGTTTAAAATAAAAAGGCAAAATCTGTGCAATGCAGCAATAAGGTCTTAATCGCAATCTCATTACTACTCAGTGAAATTTGTTTTTTGCAATGCAAATAATTTCTATGTTCATGAAGGTGGTGGTGGTGGGAGAAGTATTCATTTATTTGTTTGTTTAATCTGGCTCATAGCAAAGTGTGGGAAGGTAATTGTTCTGAAAAATAAAAGGAAAACCCTAATAGAATCTCCAGGCAATTTCAGTTTATTGAGTCTTTTTTAGAGTTGCCCAAATAAGACAGGAATTTAATGAGGAATTTGACAAAATCATTGTTAAAGTAGTATATTAATTCCCACTACAATCACTCCTACAGCTTTAAAGAAGATGTAAAAAAGCAACAGTCTCGAATAATAAAACTATTAAAGGGATAGGAAAAAATAAAATAAAAGGGATCATGTTTAAGGGTTAGTGTCAAATTACAGAACCTTAAAAACTATTCTCAGAAATATGATAGTCATTGTCCATATGACTTTTGTGTGCTTTGATAAAAAGAGGGGTGTTATAAAACACTAGTTGGCAAAAGTGAAAGAGAAAAGCCTTTGAAAAGATCCATAAAATATTTATTGAAATCTCTTCTGTGTGCTCAAGAAGCATACTGGGCTAGTGACAGAGATTAAATGTTCAGCATCTACATTGAGATATGCTGAGGTTTTAATGTACTGAATATTGATTGTATTATGAATCCTAGCAGTTTGTTTCCTGCAGTTGCTCACAAGAGGAGGGAGATACAAAAACACCACAGAAGATTCATGTACACAAAACAGGGTGTTAATGGTTTTTCTGATAGAAGAACTTTCTTCTCAGTCTGTGCACGTCACCAATAATGTCTAAAAGCCCTTCAGACTTGCTGAACTTGTTTACTCATGAGGGTTGAGAAGTCTGAGTAAGTAGATACTAGATTTATAGTTACTTTTGGGGAAAGATCTTCCAAATAAAATACTGGGCTCTAAAGGTGATTCTTAAGACAAGGGTTTTTCTTTTGTTTGTGATGTAAGTCATCTTTCAGCACTTGGGAAATAAAAATTACGTTTCATTAAGAATACACAGTTCAACAAAATTAATCATTGACATGTGATTGCAAGTAATAATAATAAAAATGAATAAAAGAAAATTACAGATCTTTTCAGGTAGATATTCCCAGTACTGTCTCGGAGCATTCCCATTATGTCAGTATATCATTACCAACACAATTCCCTCCCACTTCTAAAGCTTTCAAACACAAAAAAACTCATCTTCCAGGAACTGTAGAGACTCTACAAAGTAGGGTTTTATGGCTGGACAGGCAAAACACTTTGCAGCAGTAGTACTGCCATAACTAGGAAATGAGACCAGTAACCCTGGTGAGGTAGGTGGGGAGCTTTATTGTAACAGTCACCCATTGTTCCCATTGCTCCCCATTTGCTGCAGCAGAGATGCTTTTATGAGACAGGAACTTCAGAAAGTGGTGCTATGTACTTGTGGGTGGGTTAAAATACACTTACTCAGCTGGAGAGAGCAATTCTATGAATAAGAATTAATAGAAAATATCTGTTGACTAATCCACTGAAGACAATTTCCACAGCTGAGAACTTACACATATCATAATAGTCAAAAATATAATATTGAAAGAAATATTGAAAATCTTCTTACAAACTTAACAGGAAAAAAATACGCGTTTAGATTTTGTGATGAACTACCTCTATATAATGACCTATCATAGTCTATACAGTCTGTAAAGATACGTTCATAAGCCCTCTTCAGGTATAGGATGCCTTTCAAATCTGAAGAAGTTACAACACACTTATCACTGTGATCTTTCTACTGGAGATTTCCTTGTCGTACAGTCTTCAAACTAGGGTGTTATCTAATCTATTTCAGACAAAATGAACTGGCTCAACTGCTTAAACAATACATCTTTGCCCAAATGGCTTATCTTGACTAAGTGGCTAATGAATTATTAAGTAAACAGTTTAGCTTTCAGACCTTCAAACCAAATTAAATATTGTGGTCAGCAAAAGTTTCACTAACTCTTCCTCTTCTCATTTATGACAGTAACTGAACGAAGTACTCAGTAAGAAATAAAGTGGCATAAAGTTGCAGGCTTACTAACATCATCAGTCACACCCCCACTGAAAATTTTTATCACTTTTTTTTTTTTTTTAAACTCCTCCTGGAAACCAGCAACAGTTCATGTTTTTAGATTGTTCCTTTATTCTGCAGATTACAATTTAATGCTCTTTATCAGCAGGAAAATGGGAGAAACAAACAGTAACTAGCTCATGTTGGCTGTTGTAGATTTGAATTATTGGTGTTTTTCTTTTCTTGAAATGTACTGCCTGTGAAAAGACAAGACTTGGGTCTTTTATTCAGTTCTGTTCCGCTCCTTTGTGATGCTCATTACTGCAAAAAAATAAAATAATGAAAACAAAATTGATGAGATTAAAAAATAAAATAAAATACAGCAGCCAGAAATCATAGTTTTTAATCATGTTTCTGTAGACATACAGAAGGCAGGGAAAGGCAGAAGGGAAATTTCTTTCTGTCTCGTTTCATATTGTCTCCTAGAAATCTAATGATCCTAGACTTTTTTCATTCCTTTTCTGTTGACTTTTATGTTCTAGAACATTGTTTAAAGTATGATTTTTTTTTTAAATATTACTTTACAAATCAAGATATTTATTTTATAATTAGTCTGCAGAATATCAGACATAATTAAGGCCACGAATGTTTTAAGCAATCCAAATGAGATGTAGTCTTTCTTTATAGACTGAGGATTTTTCAGAGATGTCTATGACCACACATACCATAAAAAATAATTTACAGTAAAATAAAAGTGAAGTGTCATCTCAAACTGGACAAATAATTTAGCTTATTTTCATAGAATCATATAATCATAGAATATCTGAGTTGGAAGGGACAACTGGAAGGAACAACTGCATATATCAGTATACGTTGGGGGATGACCTGCTGGAGAGGAGCTCTGCGGAGAAGAACCTGGGGGTCCTGGTGGACGACAGGTTGAGCATGAGCCAGCAGTGTGCCCTGGTGGCCAGAAAGGCCAATGGGATCCTGGCATGCATTAAAAGGAGTGTGGCCAGCAGGTCAAGGGAGGTGATCTTCCCTGTCTGCTCTGCCCTGGTCAGGCCTCACCTGGAGTTCTGTGTCCTGTTCTGGGCTCCCCGGTACAAAAAAGACAGGGATCTCCTGGAAAGAGTCCAGCGGAGGGCCACAAAGATGATAGGTGGCCTGGAGCATCTTCCCTATGAGGAAAGGCTGAGAGACCTGGGTCTGTTCAGTCTTGAGGAAGGAAGACTAAGAAGACTAAGAACTTTTAATGTTTACAAGTATCTTAAGTGTGGGAGACAGAGGGATTTGGCCAACTTCTTTTCAGTGGTTTGTGGGGACAGGACAAGGGGTAATGGCCACAAGATGGAGCACAGGAAGTTCCACACCAACACGAGAAAGAACTTCTTCACAGTGAGGGTGACAGAGCACTGGAATAGGCTGCCCAGGGAGGTTGTGGAGTCTCCTTCTCCGGAGATATTCAAGGCCCATCTGGATGCCTACTTGGGCAGCCTGCTCTAGGGAACCTGCTTTGGCAGGGGGGTTGGACCTGATGATCTCTTGAGGTCCCTTCCAACCCCTACAATTCTGTGATTCTGTGACCCACAGGGATCATCGAGTCCAACTCCTGCATCCCCAAATGACCACCCAAAAAATCAGACCATGTGTCTGAGAGCGTTGTACAAATGCTTCTTGAACTCCAGCAGGCTCAGTGCAGTGACCACTTCCTGGGGGAGCCTGTTCCAGAGCTTGACAGCCATTTTGCAGCCATTTCTTGAGCTATACACCATCAAATTATTAGGCTAACATATCATTGCAAAGGAATTTATACGTATTCATAAATGATCTGGAAAAAATAGAGTAAAAAAGTATGTGACACAATTCATTAGTGCTACTAGGCTACTCAGTACAGCATTCATATTCATATTCACTAAAGTTGATTATGAAGGGTTACAGAAGTGTTCTGCAACTGAATGTCTGGGTGGTAGTGTAAATGATAAAAGTTGATGTATACAAAGTTAAAATAATATGGATAGGGAAAAAAAAAGAATTCTAGCTCTATGCATGCAATAGTGAACTTGCTATTTAAAGAGCATTATTCATGTATTGTGTGCTATTTGTTTTCACTTTTCTGTAAAGACATATGCTAGATATTAAAAAGGCATCAAGATTGACCATGTGCTGTTGCTTTCAATTGTGAAATGAGATAATTCCTTCTTCCTATTCATCCTTTGGAAAATGACATCTCAAATTTAAATTTCTGGGAAAAGTTTTTTTATTTTATGATAGCATTTACTGAGTTACCTCTTAGACAAAGATGAGAACTCTGAATTTCTTATTTCTTCTGGATAAATTAGGAAAGTTTATAATTAATTTTGCTGAGTCTTAGCCAAAATCTTTTGCCTAAGATAGCTAAAAATTTACTTGACATTCCTGATATTTTTGAATTAAAACCAAATAGCAAATAGTTAAATAGATTACCTCAAATATCAGAGATTTCAAGAAGGGAGGGAGGAATGCACAGTCAATTTAAAGAATATTCTCTCAAGTTTTCACTGGTGTAAGCTTTAGTATCCACTTGTATTTTGGAAAAGATAGAGTCAAATACTAAGGGTTCTGGAAATATAAACTTATAAACTGCAACTCTCTCCTACTGTCCTCCTCGTGTCCCTCCCTCTCTCCATCTACCCCCTTCCCCCCCCCCAAAAAGCAAAAAGTTATTAAAAAAAAAATAAGGTTGACCTCTTATTGTAAAACGAACAGGAAAATTCTGCTTTGCCTTTGAATAAGTGCTTTCTGAAGCTCTGTGTGCATATCTAATGATGAGATTTGTCCAATAGCATTTCAATCAAAGTAAGTCAAGGTCTTCTGCAAGGCATTTTGGTTTCTATAGTTACATATAAGGAAGAGTAAATAATGTCAAATACTTTTTGTTCTTAAACATAGTAGTTATACCATGAGTACCTATAAAACTAAAATTTACTGATGTACATTTTTTTATTGGACTAAAGTACAACAATCTGGAGTTCTTAGAAAAGTTTTTCAATACATACAACCCAAGGTTAGAGAGGTTCAAGTGAGATTTAATTAAAAATCCTGATGCTTTAAAATAAATATTTAACATAAAGGAAAAAGACAATCATAAAGTCACAATCACAACTTCAAAATGTAACGATTGACTATTTGCATTATCACATTTTTGTACTTACAGTCAATTTAATCTTAAATCAAATTTCTGTAATTGTTTTGTTCTTTGTCATGACAATAGACTAATTTTATGTTCTTTGTTTTTCATATGGAAAATAAATGTTTATTCCAATTTTTATATGTGAAAATATTATTTTGACATCTCTAAATAACGAACAGTCACTTCACACAGAGCAGTTCTGATTCCCTTATTGAAATCACCTGTTCAAGGTTTATTTCCACCTGGCAGTACTACAAAGGGAACATGCTGTTTGTTTTGTGCCTGGACAGTTATGGATATTGTTGATGGTCTCCTCTTCCCACCCATTTGTCAAAATCATATATGTGCTTTAAAAAACACATTTTCATAAATTAGCTCCAAAAGAACGCATTTAAATTTCAGAGATTTATTAATGTGAGAAACTTATTAATAGAGAAAACTAAAATAAAATCTATTTTTACATATATATTTTTCTTCATAACATTACCCTGTCCCATTTTATTTTTATTTTTATTTTTTATTTTTTTTTTCTCTTTACAAGTCTGTATTTTAAAAATTTATAGTAGCTTGGATTCTTAATTCTTGGATAGAGATGGAGGGGGAAATGATATTTTGTCTGTCATTAGTTTTATCTTAGTGCTGGTTTATTCATTAGCTAATTCATTGTGTGCACATCTATGAAATGTCATTGCTTTGAGCTAAACCAATGCTTTTAAAGTTTGAGAATAACCAGGGTACCTACTGATTGAGCAACAGAACCCTTCCTATATTATGCATGTGACCAATGAATGAATAGCAACTTGGGTCGTGGTTTGTTACTTCTGAATAGTCTTGTTAATGTGTTGATTTGAAACCTCATTTACCAGGAATTTTTCCTGCCAGCAAAAGACTTTCATGGTTCTTTCCAAGGTTACTTTCCACGTGTGAAGACACTGCGATTCTAGAAATTCATTACTCTTATGGCATTTTCCTTTTCCTTTTCCTTTTCCTTTTCTTTTCTTTTCTTTTTCTTTTTCTTTTTCTTTTTCTTTTTCTTTTTCTTTTTCTTTTTCTTTTTCTTTTTCTTTTTCTTTTTCTTTTTCTTTTTCTTTTTCTTTTTCTTTTTCTTTTTCTTTTTCTTTTTCTTTTTCTTTTTCTTTTTCTTTTTCTTTTTCTTTTTCTTTTTCTTTTTCTTTTTCTTTTTCTCGTTTTCTTTTTCTTTTTCTCGTTTTCTTTCTTTTTCTTTTCTTTCTTTTTCTTTTTTTTTTTCTTTTTTTTTTTTCCTGCACTACCCTTGTCCTAAATCTTTGCTATTATTTTTCTTGAATAGGCATCATAAATATTTATTTTTGTGGTGTCTCATAGCCATATTCAGAGTTCATGGGTCAGACTTGATTGGAGTTAACTCTTGTATCAAGCATTTTCTATTTGTAGAACTGATCAGAAGAAATGGCTACGACTGAGAGTCAATTACAGATCATAACAATCAAACATCTGAGATGTCACAGAATATCATGAGGCTAAGAGAAGAGAAATTCCGGAAAAATTTGCCTTGAGGTGATTAAAATAAAATATTTGCATACAATTACTTGCTCAATTAAAATGTAAAGTTTCTGGTAATAGAGTTTGACAGATGCTTGCTTTTCCAGTGATCATGAACCTGTAGCATATGGTCAGACATTCACTTTGCATTCACTTGCAAAAATAGATGAAAAATTAATTTTGAAATTGAAAGGTCTGCAACTGACAGCTTTGTAATGATGAGTGATGAGGTTACATCAATTTGTCAAAAGATACATTCTGAACTTCTGCTTTGTGTCTTCATGTTTACTTCCAAATTTAATGTTGTCTCTATTTAAAATTTACTGCAGTATTGCTGTTTGCAATGTCATTCTGCATATCACAAAAAGTGATTCTGATCCCCTTCACAGAAGCCGTGTTGTTATGCCTCTAATTAGTGTAAGTTGTATTATAACCTACTAAAATTCACACAAGGGTGACTGAGAACAGTGTATTTTGATTAATGACACCTAACATTTAAACAGTCCATAGGAAATGCATGTGGGGAACTTCTTTCCCCAGTTTTACGTCTGTTTTTAATCACTAGAGCTAATTAGTTTTCATTATTTCTTTGCTATTTGAGAATCCCTTTTAATATTTCCACGTATTTCTTTAGTTCTATTTCTGTCTGTGAAGACAAGAGTAAATATGATCTAAGGATCTTATTGCAGTCACAATAGTCTTTCAAATCCTAAAGCCAGATGTGAATGACGGTCTAGGTAAAACTTGAGAATTTTATTGTTGTGTCTTTTACACTTGCTTTCAGTAACATAGTTTGACATGTTGGATTGAAAATAAATAAGTAAACTTGAATACTGTTTATACTTCAATTGTAATGGATAGTTACTGTTCTTTGGTTGTGGAATATGAAAGATTTTCCTAATATGAATACACCTAATCAGGTAAGCTTCATATTTTGAATTTTTATACTGAGAAGGCAAAGTACCATGCTAGCTGGACCATGCTCTCTGCTCCCATTTTCCCTAGACAACTATTGAAAAGCTGTGAAAATCACAGGATGATGCAACAAAAGGCAGCAGCAGGTTAGGAATCTGTTCTTCAGAAAAGGCTAAGGGGGCTATAATGCATGGTGATGTAGAGACTGATTCAATATGATACTTTTGCAGAAAATGGAAAGCACCATGCTGAAATTCATAGTCCTCTGCTCTACATAGCATTGGCAATGCCTGAGATGGAGTGTTTTGTCCTGTTCAGCCAGCAAGAATGGCCAGAGTTTGAGGAAAAATTATGTACAAATAGAGATAAAAACGACTTGGGTTGTTTAGTTTCGAGAAGGGAGGAAGACATGAATACGGTATCCTGAAACTAGGCATCTCCAGCATTATTATGATACTTTTGGCCCAAATTCCTAATTTTTCTGTCTTTTATTATGTCCTAATGGATATAAGTACACACTCTTATACAGTAGATTACTGGAAAACTCAAAGATTTTGTCTTTCTTGAACATATCTGTGAATCCATTCCTGACACTTGAAAAAACAAGTACTTTGTGTCAACTCATCGAAAAGTGAGGCCGCTGTATTTTATGTATTCAGAGATCTTTCACATACTTTTTGGTTGTAAACAATTACAAATACAATACAATTGTATATTGAAGTTACTAATAAATATTAGAGTTCTTAAAAGTATCTTGGCTATGCAATAAAAATTAGACAGTCATTATGCAGGTGAATGTGGGAAAACAAAGAGAGGAAAGAATATGTGAGGTTCAGCATTGTTCTGACAAGAAAGTGATTGTGTAGGTGGACTTCCAAAGGCATGTGTGAGTAATACCTGTGCAGTGGGCTCCTGATGGGAATGACAGAATTCAGTTCAGTGTCTATCATGAGAGGGGTAAGGAAAAAATAATGAGTAAAAAAAAATAAAATGCAAAAAACCGACTTATTTCATTAATCAACTTGTTAAACAAGATGAACTCTTTTACAGTGGGCTGTCTGTGAGACCAATGGTGAGAAGTGGAAATATAATTTTCTCAGAGAAGACAGATAGCTTAAAGTGAAACAGGAAAATGGGCAATTTTTAGCTAAAATGAAAGATTTTGGGAGGGGAACTAGTAAGAAGGTTTTTGTTGTTGTTGTTGTTGTTGTTGTTTTTGTGATATAGTGCAGTATTAAAAAGTTCTTATACAGCATGCTATTTCAGAAAGCAACTAATAAAATGAAATAAGTTGTGATCTGGTCACAAAGTCTACCCTTGAGAATGACAGGATATACGTTATTCTCCATTCCTTGTGCCCATTCTGAGTTCTGAGTTAGTCTGCTGGGATCTGTGTATAATTTTAGAGATAAACAGTGGAAGCATACTAGGTGTCCTTCTTAAAACTGAAAATGTTATGTAATTAAGATATACTTTTTAAAAAGTTACCTGCATGACAAACAGTACATTTTAGGCAGGTGAAAATGTATAAAGATTTTATTATTATTTATGAGAAAAAAAAACCCCAAAACTTTGTTTTCTTTGGAATACTAAAATACTTTTGTCCAAATAAATAAATTAAAGTGAAATCAAACAGGAAAATACTAAGCACTTGAACCCAACAGCCTTTTAGAACACCATATAATCTCCGTTTTTATTTCAATTTGTAAGGATAACTGAAAGAAATCATGATGACGATAATTATGTTCTGAATTATCCAAGAACATCTAGGGAAAAAAAATCTTTTTTAAAATTTATTTTTATTAAGCTCATATATTTTTCTTTCAACTGAAAGCATTCTTATAACACTCCTTTCAAAGGTCACATGAAATAGTGGAGACCAATTTTTAGCCAGTAGTGTGCTCCATCATTGACATACTTACTACCTATCTTTACCCAATAAGATGATTTCGGTCATATGGTAAGTAGTGCCACACTTTTTTAAATTAATCATGGCGTTTGTGTAATAGGAATACTCTCATAATACAGGCAGAACTTGCAGAGCAATTGCATCATCTTTATTGACACCCACAATGCAGAATATTTGAATTGTCTGAGATTAACTTCTTTTTGTTTAATCAATGAGAGTACTTCCACTTAGGGTAATCTTAATTAGTATTTCTTACTATAGGACCTGGTTCTATGTGTTCTGTTACATTGCCTTTAAATTTAAACAGCCAAGCTGAGACTGTCAGTGGACCAGTGAACTTTTGTGTAGGTTTATGTAAAGGTAAAACAAGAAAAAGAATCATATGAAGTAAAGATAAAAAAGTGATCAAGAAAAGTACAACTTTTCTCCCCACTTTATTATCACTTATAGTTGCATGTTTCTGAATAACAAGTTGAAATTTGGTGGAATACTAGGCAGGAGAAGAAACGGCTGATACAGCAAAGCATAAGGAGATGGGAGAAGACTAACAGTTCCGTTACTGTAGCTGCTGATATTTAATAATGAAAAAGGTTGTGTCTTGCAAATGACCTTCTTGTGGCACCGAAGTGAAAAATATTTTCAGATATTCTTAGCATGTTTCAACAGGTTTTATTGAAAATGTAATTTTCACTCTGCATATCTGATATACTAATAACTGTCTATCAATGTGAAACCTTTTTTCCTAAATAATGACACATAAATATGATACACAAAGTTACAGTATGACATAAAAGAGAAACCTTTAACTGGGAAGACAACACAAACATTTCACTGCTGGAATTCCCTCCCTGGCATACCTGAAAAACTTTTCTAGATCAAATGAATGTACTCCACAAAATAAATTTTCTGTGATGGTAAGAAGTGCCAGTATTTGTTCACACAGTCTGCTTCTACCTTAAGTATAATACATCTCTTCTTAGTCTTTCAGTATTTGTAGCTCCACTCCATCTAAGATAAACCTGTGTCTGCCATATTTATTAATTGCATTGAAAAATCACTTTTATCTCCACAAGTATAATGTTGCTCATGAAATTTAGGTGCTGGAATATGAATTTGCTTGTACATCAGATAAAATCAAAATCATATAATCATACCTCTTTAGTCACAAAGAACAGTTGAAATCATACAGCATATGCTATTAACAATAAAAAAAAAAAGAAAAAAATGTTAGTCTTAGTACTGAAAAATCTTTGTACATTTTCAGCTACTAAAAATCAATAGATCAGCTCTTAAGGAAAAAAAATAAAAAACAAGAATAAAAATTCAACCTTCTTCAGCTACAAAATCCCATTCTGGAATACTCATTACATAAAACACCAAATCAACACTCAGTCACATGAGAAATGTTGGTATGATGCACTGACCAAAGCAGTTATACTTGTCCATTTTTTACCTATTGCTGTATTTTTGTCACAGAAATATTTGCTTACTCAGTGCTAACGGTGGACTACATAGTGAGAATGTACGACTGTCTTTAAATTGAGTTTGCTCTTTGTTTTGTTATCCATTTTGTAAAGGCAGAAAAGAGAAGTTCTACTTAATTCTGACTTTTACAATTATTTTTTCTTTTAGTTAAATTGCCATTTTTAGTCTTACTTTTTCCTTTATCGCATGTAGAAATGCTACTGTCTAACTAAGTTATGTAAAAATTAATATCAGTACTCAGAAAACATGAAGTTTCTTTCCTACTAAAAATATTCTACTTGCTCCTCTAAACTGCATTTCAGGGCTCACAGACATGGCAGACACGAGAGACACAAGCTATTTCAATGTATTCACCTCATAACGCCAAGCAAGTTAATTCAAGGACATCAAACTGCATTCACAGAGAGAGAGAGTTCACACTTTTCAGAGCATGTATGTTTTTATTCTGCTTTAGCTCTGTCAGGCTTGAGCTGTTTGGTCACTGTACCTCTCTCCCACTCTCAGTGCTGTTGTCAGGGGCTTTTTTGGCACAGATCATTAGGAATATGATGACCAGGCTATCTGGTGCAGTCGACACTCTGGAGGGAAAGGATGCCATCCAGCGGGACCTAGACAAGCTTGAGAGGTGGGTCTGTGCGAACCTCATGAAGTTCAACAAGGAAAAAGGCAAGGTCCTGCATCTGGACTGGGGCAATCCCAAGCACAAATACAGACTGGACAGAGAATGGATTGACAGTAGCCCTGATGAGAAGGACACGGGGATGTTGGATGATGACAAGCTTGACATGAGCCAGCAGTGTGAAAGCAGCCCAGAAAGCCAACTGTATCCTGGTCTGCATCAAAAGAAGCATGGCCAGCAGGTTGAGTGAGGTGATTCTCCCTCTCTACTCTGCTCCTCTGCTCTCGTGAGACCCCAGCTGGAGTACTGCGTTCAGCTCTGGGGTCCCACCACAGGAAGGACATGGACCTATTAGAGCAAGTCCAGACGAGGGCCACAAAGATCATCACAGGGCTGGAGCACCTCTCCAATGAAGACAGGCTGAGAGAGTTGAGGCTGTTCAGCCTGGAGAAGAGAAGGCTCCGGGTAGACCATACAGCGGCCTTCCAATACCTAAAGGGGGCCTACAGGAAAGCTGGGGAGAGACTCCTTGTCAGGGAGTGTAAGGATAGGACAAGTAATGGCTTTAAACTAAAAGAGGGTAGATTTAGATTAGATATTGTGAAGAAATGCTTTGCTGTGAGGGTGGTGAGGCACTGGAACAGGCTGCCCAGAGAAGTTCTGGATGCCTCATCACTGGAACTGTTCAAGGCCAGGTGGGATGGGGGCTTTGAGCAACCTGGCCTAGTGGAAGATGTCCCTGTTCATGGCAGGGGTGTTGGAATTACATGATCTTTAAGGTCCTTTCCAATCCGAACCACTCTATGATTCTATGAATATGTAGACTGTTAGGTCTTTGTGTAACTGCAAGCTATGGAAAGCATTAAGAAAAAGTTGCAAAAGAGGATCCCTTTAAGTCAGACTCATGTTTAGTAGGACTTGTAATCATCTTATTGCCAGGCTGTCTGGATGACATGGGTTGAAAGCTGTTTTCTGCGTGTTGCACGTTAGAGTTCATTATCCTAGCCTTGTCCTAGTGGAAAGAGTAGCATTCAATGGAGAGATGACTGCGGTGCAATTCTCATGTGTTTTAAACCATTAATGAATCTTTCTACCTATAGCTGTAGCACTGCCCTACCAGCTAATCTGTATGATATTGCTACTATGATTAACCTTACTGGGCATCTGTCTGTCAGTGTATTAGCATTTCTTGATAGGAAACGATTGTTTTTACAAAAAGGTGATATCCTGAATGTAAACTTTTGCTGTTCAGTACTACAAAACAGAATGAACTGAAGGCAAAGAGGCTGGGATGTATTTTACCTCTGTGAAATACAACACTGGCATGACAAACACAAGAAAATCATTCACCTGCTCCACTTGCATAGGAAAAAAAAGTATATGGAGTTCAGCACATGTTGATATAAATTATATTAATTCATCCTTGAGTGGGATAATTTGTTTATATGTCCCATGTTTTCAAAACTTGAGTTGATGTGGCATGCAAAGATGCAAAAATATACCATTATATACTGCAGATGTCCCTTGTATCAGACAGTGGTGTAAAAACTAACTAGTAATTATCTAAGCAGATGCATTGTATGAATGCAGTGTAGGCCCTCAATTTTGAAAACATAATGAAATCTTTGGTAGTTTCACAGTGCTTTCCTAATATTCTTTTGACAGCAACATGGCAGGATAGGCTAAACTCTATACCATAGGTACTAATTACATATCAGAAGTATAGCATTGCACGTATTATTTCAGGCTTTGCTTTGCAGGGTACACCTGTTCGGAATCATAGGCTAAAATATAAAATTCTTAATACTCATTGAAACTAGGATAGTGGTTTCAAAGATAATCCATGTTTAAATAAGATAGTAGATAACATTCAGACACCATCATTAGAAGTCCCTCTAAGGCTTAAGGACATACAGAAAAGACAGAACTTAATTGGACATTAAGTTAGACTTAATAGTAAGTGAAATGTGTAAATCCCTTTTTACTAATCCACTTTGCTAATTTACCCTTTTGAGTCTAGGTCCTTAAACTGACATGTAAAAATATAGCTTTAATCACTAAAATATCAATACACATATTTAACACTAGGTATGAGTTTTTAGATTAGAACTAACTTTAGCATAGACGTCTCCAATAAGCATTTAATTTAGATTCAGGAAGACTGCTCTTCTGCTAATTAGAAACCAATAAATTTGTAAAAGTGTAGCTATCAAACATTACTATAGCACTTACAAATGACAAATTCAGATACCATATAATCAGTTCAAAATTATATAAACAGTAAATGTAAAAGATCATGTCATCAGGGACTTAGTTTGCCTACAAATTCTTCAGTGTATCGGTATTTAGAATACAAATCTCAATATGTGGCATGTACCAAAAGTACAGCGAGTAACTGCTAGTACCTTTACGTCTCATTCAACATGTTAGTCTGCTCCTTAACTTGGAATCATTCTGTCTTGAATGGTCAATGATCATCTCCTTCCAAGCTGATATGCTGACATCTGTAACTTTTTTCAAACTCACAGATTTTACTTCATGCCTAATGTGTCTCTCTTAAGATTGATTAATTTCAGGTGTCCTCATTAGAAAAAGAAAGCCATTTTAGGAAAGAAGATAGTGAATCATTTTCATTCATGGATGGGCCCAGCTTGGTGGGCCCCATGGCCGGGACAGGCTGGGCTAGGCTGGGACAGACTGGGGTGGGAAGAGGTGGAGACTGGTCCTGCTACATTTGCTGGGCAGAGATACATGGTCCCAGAGGCTGACAGAGGGTGCTAGGCTATGGGGAAGGCCCTAGGGGGCTGGGAAGGAACAGTCCAGGCTGGTGGTGCTTTCAGGGGCATCACAACAAAAATGTCTCAATATCTTTAAAAAACTGTAAGACAATATTAGATTGCATGTGGTTGAGTAATGCCCATATGAAATTATATCTTTTTTTTTGTTTATGTTCTAGTACTTCCTGCCTGTTCTTAAGTATGCTGTAAAGCATTACTTTACTGATCATAAGTAGAACTGAAATTTTCTTCAAGAGTAACTTAACATTTAAATTATTTTCCTTCATTCTCTCTCCAAAACCAGTCAGCAGAAGAACCTGAACTAGCAGTGTAAAATACAGACAAAAGGTGTATGGTAAATTTGTTCTGGAAAGCATCCTGAAGTTAAGTCCAGCTCTGAATGTTGACTTTACAGTTGCACAGAAAGAAAACCAATACTTTCTTTTTTGTTTGTTTGTTTCCCAATAGCAACACTGATAACAGCTAAAGTAGGATTTACAAGGAAAGGAGATGCTCGTGGCTTCTTAATACCACCTTTTGAGAAAGAAAGATGCAAGGCAGGAAAAGATTTTTGGTTTCTTTCTGTTTTACTCACACTGGGGAGCACCACTGAACTGGTAAGTGAGTGATAATGAAGATTGCCACAAAGGATAAGGCAGATTTTGCTACGTTTTTTTCCCTTATAGATGAAAAGGAAACAGGGACACAATGGAGATTTTCTAAGTTTTCTGGTACAATGACTGTGTGTCATGGTTTTGTCTGGGACAGGGTTTTCTTTGCAGAGCCTTACAAAATGGTATATTTTGAATTTTTGATGAAAATATTGGTGATAACACACCACAGTTTTTAGTTGCTGAAGAGCAGCACTTTTAGACACATTCAAGAACTTTTTTATTTATGCTGCCCTGCCAGCAAGGAGGCACTATGTGAAATACTGCCAATGGGAAGTTGTGAATTAATTCCTTGTTTTGTTTTGCTGCCATACGTGCAGCTCTTGCTTTACTGGTAAACTGCCTGTATCTCAACCCCTGTGTTCTTGCACTTTTTCCTTTCCAATTCTCTCTCCCATCCCACCTGAAGAGAGTGAGCAGCACGCAGCTGTACAGTACATAGCTTCATGTCAGGGTTAAACCAGAATAGATAGCTTATAGAGAAGTTTTAAAACTGTTTTCCTTTAATCTTTCCACGACAGAGTTAATAAAAACCAAACTTTTTTTTTTTTTTTTTCCCAAAAACAGGCTGCCCAGAGAGGCTGTGCAGTCTCCTCCTCTGGAGACATTCAAAACCTGCCTGGATGCGTTCCTGTGTGACCAGATTTAGATGTTTCTGCTCCAGCAGGAGGATTGGATTAGATGATCTTTCAAGGTCCCTTCCAATCCCTAACATTCTGTGATTCTGTGAATGTTAAATTATTTTCATACTCTCTAACCTGATTTTTCCCTATTCTAGGGTGTCATAACCCCACCTTTTCCTTAAAGTCATAATAATACATAGGTTGGAAGAAAATGAAATTTCATGTTAGAAGAGTATTTTGAAAAGCATGAAAAGGGAACAAACAAAATACTATTTTCTAGTGTTTTTTTTTTTTTTCTGGTATGTCTACAAAATTTGTGATAATATCAGTTAAAGTCACTGCAACAATGTTACTTAGATTTCTATGGTCTTTGAATCATACTACAGAAAAACAGATAAAAACATTTTTACTCATTTTATGAACAGTACCATTTATTTCATTTATTATTATTATTTTTCTTAGGGAAGATTACTTTTTTGTTTTCATTGTGGTTTAAAAATTATTCTATATAGATTTTTTTTACATATCTAAATTTTAAGCATATTTGAAATAGCACATTTGCTACTGAATACAGACAATAGTATTTTACTAACAAAATAAAACAGAAAATGAATTGATTGCAACAACATATTTATTGAGCTAGATTGCTTGTGATATCAACTGAAATATATTTAAAGCAGTAGATCTCAAGCCCTGATTTGATTGGACATAAGAAATCAATAGTCTTGAAAGAAGTTTGGTTTTATTTTCAGAGTACTTTTTTTAAATTCAATAGTGTCCTTCTGAATTTCTGTTGTTCCTTAATAACATTACCATTACTTCTGGAAAAAGAGGAATGATACACTGGTTTGCTCTCCCAAGGCTGGTGAAATTCAGGAGGGACAACTCTAGGAGCTGTCCTTGGAGTTGTGGTGCAGATATTCCCCTGTCTTTTTCCCATCTACTCTAACACTACCTATTCCAGGAAAAGAGCCAAAAAAAGGATTTACCTTAAAAAGGCTGAATATCTTGTGTAATGATGAGGGACTTCTTGGATGACACTATCTGCCAATAGATGATGAGCACTGCACTTACAAGTCAGATGCCACTGCTGAAATTTTCAAGTAACATGAAAATAGCTCTCAGCAATTCAAAAAATAATTGTCAGTTCCTCCCTCTTCACAAAAAGGAGAAGGAAAAAAGAAAGCATTATGAGGAAAAAAGAAAAATAGTGAGACAATGACTTAGCAAATAACACAGTATAATAATAATCTTTTCATTTAGACTGATTTCATATCCAATTAATTCAGGGTCAATTTTCAGAAAACTTTGGAAAATTAATGTATCTAGGAAAAAAATGTGGATTTTCTGCCTTTCAGTAAAGTGGGTGATTCTGCTTCTTCTTTGTTGACAAATCTTGGTTATATTCATGTGTCATACCATGTAATTGACAGTGAAATAATAATGTCATGTGATTTTATAAATAGAATGATTGTAAGATGTATAGCCGTCTTATAGTATTGCAACTGAGCTCAAACTTAGGTAAAGACTAATCTAGACTATAAGGTCATTTCCAAGGACAGTGAAAAGTTCCTGGGTATCCTGGGTACTTTTTTTTTTTTTTTTTAACATATATTTTCTGCTAGTCATATTTGTAAATCTATATAGTTACATAATGGAAAACTGAAGTACTATGACTACTAGAACAAACTGTATTGTGAGATCTTTCACTTAAAAGTATTATTAGTTTCTATTATATGAATAACTTGACATATCAGAAAATACTCAAGCTGAATATAGAAGCTAGCTGTTGGAAATGTTGAAAAAGCATATCTGTGGAGAGACAGAAGGGGACAAATGCTGTGTGACTGAGAGCAGTCAACACAGACAGGGAACATAGAATCATTAAGGCTGGAAAAGACCTTCAAGATCATCTGGTCCAACCATCACCCTACTACCAATGCCACCCACTAAACCATGACCCTACGCACCAGCTCTAACCTTTCCTTGAACACCCAAGGGACGTTGACGCCACCACTTCCCTGGGCAACCCGTTCCAATGCCTGACTGCTCTTTCTGAGAAGAGATGTCTCCTAATTGTTTTAATTGTTGAAGAGTAGTGCTTACACTGACTCAAGGACTTTTCAGCTCCTCACACTGCCCTGCCAGTGAGGAGGCTGGGGGTGGAGAAGGAGATAGAAGGGGACAGAAGCAGGACAGCTGACCCCAGCTGGCCAAAACGGGTATTCCATACTGTCTGACATCATGCTGAACAATTAATATGGGGTGGCTGGCCAGGGTGGGGGGACCAGCTGCTAGGGTAGAGTTAATGTTCTTCCTAGTAGCTGGAAGAGTGCTGTGTTTGGAATTTAGGATGAGAATAATGTAGATACCACGCTGATGTCTTAATTACTGCAGGGCAGTGCTTCCACTAAGCCAAGGACTTATTGGCTTCTCACATTTTCCTGCCACATTTTCCAGGGGGGACTGGCTGCTCGGGGGTAGGCTGGGCATTGGTCAGCAGGTGGTGAGAAATTGCATAGTGCATCACTTGTTTTGTACACATTATTAGTAGTGGTACTATTATCATTATTATTTTTTTTCCTTTCTTTTCTGTCCTAATAAACTGTCTTTATCTCAACCCACAGGCTTTCATTTTCTTCCTGATTCTCTCCCCCATCCCAGAGAGGAAGGGCGGCGGGTGAGCGAACAGCTGTGTGGTTCTTAGCTGCTGGCCGGGTTAAACCACAACAGCCCTTTTGGCGCCCAGCGTGGGGCTTGGAATGGCCACTGGGGCTGGAGTGGCCGCCGGGCCTGTCACAGGGCTTGGAGTGGCCTCCGGGCCTGTCACTGGGATTATAGTGGCATCGATTGCAGCTTAGTAAGCATAGGCCAAGCCCCAGCATATTGCAGTGATTTGTGTCTCCCTGGAATTGTCAGGGTGATGACACAACTTTTTCACACATTCTGACAGTTTTTTAGGATTTTGCACCTGTTCAAGGGTGAATTTCCAAAGCACTGGATGTGCCCACTGCTCTAGATGCCTGCCCATATCCTCCCATAATCCCTGCCTGAAAAACAGATAGCCATCCTGCCTCAAAACAGATCTCTGGATGGCATTCCAAAGTAGTTGTTTAACCTTGAACAAAACCTGAAGTGCACTCAGGAGACATAAAAATAAGAACATGCTGGTCTGAACATCCCACGGATACTCAAAGACCTGAAGAGCTGTCGTAACTAGCCTGGAGGAGAAGAGGAGAGTGAAGGAGAAAGGGAGAGTGTACAAGTGGGAAAAACATCTCTCCCTGTCCCCTTCATAGATTGTCTCCCTGAAGAAGATGTTCCTTGTAACATCCTCTCCTGAGATAGCCTATGCCAAGGATGCATGGAGCAACCAGGCCAGTCACAATAGGGTGCTTCTGCCACTCATTCCCAGTTAGGCTCACACTGGTGTAGGCCTCGGGTAGTTATTGATGCTCTTGTGATATCTTCCTCTTCATCTTCCTGTTCCTCTGATGGCCCAGACACTTTGGAGTAGCCTATCTCATCTTCTTCTTCCTCCCCAGTCTGAGTAGGAGTTCCTCTGCTTTCTGAACAACCTGACTTTCTCATTCCTATTTAAACGGGGGCGTGATGTTTCTCTTTTTCCACTCACCAGGGACTTTGACTGACTGCCAGGACTTTTCAACTATGATGGAGAGAGGCTTGGCAACTACATCAGCCAGTTCCCTCAGGATCCTGGGATGCCTGTCATCAGGTCCCATAGACTTGTACCCTTTTAGATTCATCAGATGGTCTCAAACCTGCTCTTCACTTACAGTGGGTGGGACTTTGCTCCCCCAGCCTCTATCTATGGGTTCAGGGAAATGAAAGACTGGGAAACACGTCTGTCAGTGAAGACGGAGGCAAAGAAGTTGTTGAGTACCTCAGCCTTCTTCATGTATTTCGTTAACAGTTACTCAGATACAGCAACTCACTCCTAATATAAGAAATTAGCCAGCTATAATTGCTTACACGCTAGTATTTTCACCCCTCAGTCTATTTTCACAAATATTAAAGGTGCATGGTGGCCCTCTGAGACTCCTCCTGTCACCCCAGCACAGCAGCCTGAAGGGAGCTGGGTCCCCTCTTGTGCTCTTCCTCGAGGCTCTGTGCAGAAGGGATGCAACCTCTTGCACAAGGGCTGGGGGACGGGAAAGAAGCACTCACGCAACCCCTTTGAATTGGCAACAGAGTTCTTTATGGCCAGGACATCTTGCAGGTGAGCCTGCTGTATGTCCATGGTGTTTAGTGGCTCCAAGCTAATGCTTGGCGTAGAGGCTGAGCCCCAGGTAGCGAGCTGGCCAGGCACTCCTGCAATGCTGTTGCTGTGCTCTGATGGCAGGGAGCAAAGACATGCTGGGGTAGTTCCAGGTCTGCTCTGGTCGAGGTGGATCCACTTCCATCAGTTACACCACATCAACATGAGGGGACGGCCTGTGCCCCACACCATTGTGGTGCCAATGGTAATGCCGGGGCCTCGTGTCTTTGTCATGTTCATACATGTCCATGGGCTGCACGCCAGAGGTCCCTCGAGCACTGGTGTCTGTTCTTGTGCCGCAGGCACTATCCCACTGTCCATGCCACTTCCCCTTCCCATCAGGTTCCTTCCTTCTCGGTGCTTGCTGGGACTGCATCTCTGTCCTCCCACCCCGAGGAGGGCTGCTGCTCGCCTTCCTGCTTCTCAGCTTCTTGCTGCCACACAAGTGGCTGTCAGAGGGCCTAGAAGCTCAGCGAGTGGTGGGCCAGCTGCAGGGGCTCCTGTTTTCTAGGGCCCGGAGCAAAGGGGGAGCAGTGGTGGCCACTGTGACAGCAGCAAGCCTCTGTGATGCCCAAAATGAGTGGCCCATGCGTGGCCAAAGGCGGCTGCGTTGGGAGCGGCCTGGAGGATGCCCTCAGGTGGGAGAAGGAGGAGGGTCAGAGGGCCTCAGGGTCCCATTTCTGGGGCTGGCTTCCCCGGGCCATTTGATTTGCCAGAGAGTAACTCTGCCCATCAGCCACAGAGACTGCCCTCCACCTCCCATCCTGTGCCTTGGGTTTATTTTTAACACTGGTTTTGAGGTAATTTCATTCTATTCTTTATGGAAATGAACAGAAGCAAGATGCATCTTCAGCCCTAATTCCCATGTGTGCTTTGCACACATGCTGTCTGGTGTAAGCAGGTAGGTGCACATGGAAGTTACCATGTACCAAAATTGCTATTTTGCAATAAAAATAACAATAATAAAGAATAGGATGGTACCTACCACACAATGCTACTTGTAATAACAGAAAATTACTCAGATACAGAAACTCAGTCCCAATATAAGAAATTATCCATCTGTAATTGCTTACACACTAATATTTTGAATCATCATAGAATCATAGAATCATTAAGGTTGGAAGAGACCTTCAAGATCATCTGGTCCAACCATCACCCTACTACCAACATCACCCACTAGACCATGTCCCTAAGCACCAAGTCCAACCTTTCCTTGAATGCCCCCAGGGACAGTGATGCCACCACCTCCCTGGGCAACCCATTCCAATGCCTGACTACTATTTCTGAAAAGAAATGTCTCCTAATTTCTAACCTAAACCTCCCCTGGTACAACTTGAGGCCATTCCCTCTAGTCCTATCACCAGTCACCTGCGAGAAGAGGCTGACCCCCAGCTCCCCACACCTTCCTTTCAGGTAGTTGTAGAGAGCGATAAGGTCTCCCCTGAGCCTCCTCTTCCCCAGACTAAACAACCCCAGTTCCCTCAGCTGCTCCTCACAGGACTTGTGTTCCAGGCCCTTCACCAGATTCGTAGCCCTTCTCTGGACACCTTCCAGGGCCTTGATGTCCTTCTTGTACAGAGGGGCCGAAAGCTGAACACAATACTCAAGGTGGGGCCTCACGAGAGCTGAGTACAGGGGGAGGATCACCTCCCAGGTCCTGCTGGCTACACTGTTCCTGATACAAGCCAGGATACCATTGGCCTTCTTGGCCACCAAGGCTCACTGTCAGCTCATGTTCTGGTGAGCATCAATCAGCACCCACAAATTCCTTTTCCTCTCTGCACAGTTTTAAGCCACTGTCCCCCAAGTCTGTGGTGTTGCATGGGGTTGTTGTGGCCAAAGTGCAGGACTTGGCACTTAGCCATGTTGAACCTCATCCCATTGGCCTCTGCCCATCGACCCATCCTTTCCAGGTCCCTCTGCAGGGCCTTCCTACGCTCTGGAAGATCAGCACTTCCCCCCAGCTTGGTGTCATCTGCAGACTTACTGAGGGTGCACTCAACTCCCTTATGCAAGTCATCAATAAAAACATTAAAAAGGATGGGCCTCAACACCGACCCCTGAGGAACACCACTGGTGACCAGTCACCAGCTGGATTTCACTCCATTCACCACCACTCTCTGGACTCAGCCCTCCAGCCAGTTTGTAACCCAGGAAAGATTGTACCTGTCCAAGCCATGGGCTTCCATTTTCTCCCGGTGAATACTGTGGGAGACCGTGTCAAAGGCCTTGCTGAAGTCTAGGTGGACTACATCAATAGGCTTTCCCTCATCCACCAGGTGGGTCACCCGGTCATAGAAGGAGATGAGGTTGGTCAAGCAGGACTTGCCTTTCATGAACCCGTGCTGACTGGGCCTGATCCCCTGGTTGTCCCACATATGCTGTATGATTGCATTCAAAATGACCTGTTCCTTCACCTTTCTTGGCACTGAGGTCAGGCTGACAGGCCTGTAGCTCCCTGGCTCCTCCTTATGACCCTTCTTACAGATGGACATCATAAGAGCAAGTCTCCCGTCATCCGGGACGTTTTTGGATGGCCATGACCACTATTAGATGATGGAAAGCGGTTTGGCAATCATATCTGCCAGTTCCTCCAGCACCCTCGGGTGGATTCCATCTGGCCCCATGGACTTGTTACAGTCCAGGTGGAGCAGCAGGTCTCTAACTGTTTCTACCCGAACTGTGTGTGGGGGGGTTCTTCTGCTCCTTGTCCCAGACTTCCAGGTTGGGAGGATGAGTGCTCTGAGGATAAGTGATCTGGCTACTAGAGACAGGTGTAAAGAAGGCATTAAGAACCTCAGCCTTTTCCTTATTCTCAGTAGTCATTCCTTCCTGAAGAGTATCCAGACTTCCTGGATCCCTCTGCCCTTTAGGACTGACTCCCAAGGGGAGACTGACCCTCCCAACCAGTATCCTGAACAATTCAGTCTGCCTTCTGGAAGTCCAAGGTAGCAGTCTCAGATGTGGCCAATAGATGAGCTAGTCTCCTGACTGGGGAGGGATGCTCAGCCCTCCCCGCTCATCCTGCCTGCACACACTGTTGCACGAACTGATGTTCCAGGCCCTGACACCTGCTCCAGGGCCCCACACTCTGTTTGTCGGCTCCTGGTCGTTTGCACTCCCCAGGGGCTGCCTTTGTAGGACAAAGAAGGGGCATTCCTGGCTCTGCCCAAGCCTCCTCATCCACTCTCACAAGGGCTGCTGGGTCCTGGTGGCTCCCTCAGCTGCCTCAAGGGCCCTCGAAGCAGAAAGCCCCCTGCACTCTGCGATTCCCTGCTCCGCTGCAGCATGTGTCTGCCCCGGAGCCGATCACCTCGAGGAAAAAGATCTTCAAAGAGGACAGAACAATACGTATTACAACATACTTTCATTTTCAATGAACACATAATTTTATAGGGGTTTTAACAACAGGAAGTAGCTCTCACTTTTCAAAATATCAAAATACAGATGATATTGAAAGAAGTTGCATGAATGGCACAAAATCTCTTTTTTTCACATACATATTATGAAGGGATGAATTTAGACCTCTTTTTTTTTTTTCCCAGTCCAAAGAATAACACCTGTATTTGTTGATTTAAAAAAAGAACCACATAAATTAAAAAATAGTAATTAAAACATAAAGTAAACAAAATATGAGAATGCAAGTTCCTTGTCTAGTGAAGTCCAGCTATTTTTTGGCAACTGACTTTGAATGCAAAGCATCTACATTTAGTTCATTATATAGATAAAGATATGTAAAAATATTAATTGTGATAAATAAATAAATAAATTTTGGATTCTGCTGCCCTACCACATAACACCTTACTTCTATAATTTCCAACCAGAGTGAAGACTTGGGAAGACTTTGAAAATGTTAGTCTGTTAAAACTAAACTTTTTTAAAGAGAATTCTCTAGTACTTTTAGAAAATAAGGCAGTGAAATTTCTGTGCAGAAAAAAACAATATCCCAGAGAACCCAGATCTCTGTAAGAGCAGTTATTTGGAAACATATTGAAAAGCATATATATAAGGCATATATATATATATATAAACATATGTAAAGATTTTTTTTCTGGCTATTTTGAGGGACTTGATGTGCTCATGTTACTCATATCTATGCAAGCACTAGATCATTATGCATTATTTCTCAGTGTCAAAGTACTTTCTATTAACCTCTAATTCCACTATCTAGATTTCAGCATGTATCTGTCTTTTCAGTTCAATAGTTCACATTAAATAGCTACTCAGTAGATTTAATAAGTGATACAAAGTCTTCCATTCTATAAGTTATTCATCTTTTTTTGTTTATCTGTTTGTATGCGATTCTAGATTCTAGTTATTAATTAGATTATGCCTTTTTTCTCCATAAGATTTTGACATTGAAGTCATTAGTATTTGCTGTTTCAAATGCTTCCTAACAAGAAAAAGTATGTTCTACTGTGTTAACATTGCTTAAAATGTATATGTCCTGTCTCATACTCTCTATCATACTGTATTTGAGGCTGAGAGATAAACTCTTCTTGCTTGGTAAATAACCTTTGGGACCACATTTTTTAACAATGTGAACAATTAGTTAACAGTGTGAAGAGTTTTTATTCTCCTTCAAAAGAGAAAAAAAAAGACAATTACTATAGAAAAGGAGTACAGTTCTTTCTAAAATCACAACATACAAAGCTACTAAAGTCAATTTTTGGCTATAGAAGATCACGTTTCAGAAACATGAAAGTAACTGAAATATAAAAACAGGGCATACCTTGACATTGAAATATTTAAAAATCTGAACAAGGTTCTAAATATGCTAAGTGTTAACTACAAGTTAGGAGTTTAAGGGAAACTGAAAATGGTGGAAGATCAAGCATCAATAATTGGGAGTTTACTCAGTATCAACCCAAATATCTTTTTCTTTGCTTGTGATGATTCCTCTGGCATTAAATCAGTTCTCTGCTCTCCACAGTATTACAGAAAATCTTTTTCATTGTAAAACCTTTTGGGGGCAGCATAAAAATTTAATGATTGCAATCTTTCAAAAATAAATTGGAACTTGAAATGGAGACAGAAAGAAGAGCTTAATTTGGTTCAATAAAATGCCAGCCTAATTCTTTAGGAAAAGAGAAAGAGAGAGAGAGAGAGAGAGAGAGAGAAGGAGAGAGAGAGAAAGAAAGGAAGAAATGAGAAAAAGAAAAAAGAAAAGGAAGCATAAATAAATATGCAGTAACCTAAAGCAAACAAAACAAAACAAAACAAAAAAATGGCAGTGAGCTACATGAATATATTTTGACCTATGACAGCCATAAAATTAGTCCAGACAGCAAATAAACCAGGTATTTTATTCTATATAATTTAATAAAGTAAGCCTGAAGATCTCCAAAGAAACAAAATTTCAATAAGAAAGGGATTTTTTTTTTTCAAATTTCTTGAGTATCTTCAAATATAAACCACATAGGAATTCTTTCTTGGAAAATATCCAGATTCTGTTAGCTTCCACAAGGCTGGTAAGACATATTATGTTCTTAGTGTCAATCTTATGACATCTTTCCTTGAGAAATCTAGTCTCTGACAGCACTATGTGGCTTATGAGGGTATCAGGAAGTAAATGTAAAGGTATTATAAAGCATTACCAACTGTAAGGGGTGCTATAAAGGTGATTACTTTGAAGATCAGGACAAGCTAAATTTCCAGCTATCTTTCTTACTTTCCTAGACTTCTAAATTGAAAGATATGTTTTAGTCACTCTTTGCAAAAGCTGATTTTGCAGCTGCCCCAGGAGATAGAAAAAGTACTTGAGCATTTATTACAGTCTTCCTAAGAAATAACAGGGTTAATAATGTTTGATAAGTCTATGCAAGAGTGAAAAGAACTGATGCATTTTTAAAGGGATTGTCAGTCCCATTTGAGGCAGGTGCAATAGTCACCCAGAGAACTCTGTCAGTAAGCAATGTCATTAATAATGATTCATGGATATGGATATTCACAACAGCTGTGTCCTCACCTTTAAGTACCTCATACAATATTTAGAAAGTACTGGGAGATATTGCAGCAGGGAAGCAACTAAATTGCTAGAAGGCAGTGCTGGTTTAAATTGTTTAATGTGCCTCCTCAAAACTGGCATACTGATTTTTTGGAGTGGAACTCTCTTCTTCTGTCTCTCTCCAGTAAAACTGCTGCAAGCGAAATAAGCAAGATGCTAATCATCTAGTCTGTGAAATCTTATAGTACTGTGAAGTGTTGGTATCGACATTAATATATATCATCAGCTTATATATAAACTGGCTGCTAGCAATTGTCCTTGTTCTATTAACATAGGAAAGAAACATATGGAGCAGTTTCCCAGGAACATCTTGAATTTTAAACTTCAGAAATACATTCTTAATTTTCCTTTTTTTTTTTTTTTTTTTTTAATCTGAGCCACTGTAGTTCAAAAACATGAATCCATTGTTTTCATGCAATAAGGGATATATCATAATTAGACTCAAAATATTGAACTACAATCTAATTACTCTTCAAACTATGGGTACAAACGTTTAGTAGTATATTCCTCTTTTATACCTCTTCTCATCTTTAAGGAATATTTAAAAAATGAGCTCTGAAATTACCAGCTAAAACTGCCTAAATGTTATCAGCATTGTCTAGATTGCAACGTTCAAAAGAACACAGTGAAACTTTTGCAGGAAAGAATCAGCGTAAAGTGGCTCCATGAATAGTTAGGCCAGTTCCAGGACTCTTTACATCCTCATTTCCTGAACGACTGAACTTTGGCCCCAGACCCAATTCAAGGATGATCAGCAAGCAACAGCAAACAGGAAAAAATTATGACTTCTTCATTTCAGTAGCAAACCAGAACCATCTGTAAGCCAAGATCTGATTTAGTCTGCCAGTACACATGTCAAAAGCTATCCTAGCACACTGCAGCTGCTTCAGGTCATGATCTATAGACTTTACACCTTCACAAATTGTGTCCTTCTTCTGCTATTCCTCAATATGTAAACCTGACAAATTTTTACATTGTTGTATTGGGTTTACATGGCAAGGTTTGACAGCTGGGGCTGCAGGTGTGGCCTAAAGCTGAGAGAGTCCAGAAGCTGACCCATGTTAGATAAGGGACAGTTTCAGCTAGCTCCAAAGGGACCCACTGCTACCCAGAGCAAAGCCAATAAGCAATGTTGTTTGTGCCTCTGTGAGAGCATACTTAGGAAAGAGAAAAAAAAAAAAAAAAGGCAAAAAAAAAAAGCTGTAGAACAGCATCTGGGAGAGCGAGTGAGAAATAGCCCTGCAGACATCAAGGTCATTGAAGAAGGAGGGGAAGGAGGTGCTGAAGCAGCAGTTCCCCTGCGGCCTGTGGAGAGGCCCCTGGTGGAGCAGGCTGTCCCCCTGCAGCCCATGGGTCCCACACGGAGCAGATCTCCACGCTGCAGCCCGTGGAGGAGCCCCCGGTGGAGCAGGTGGATGTGGCCTGGAGGAGGCTGCGGCCCATGGAGAGCCCCCGCAGGAGCAGGCCCCGGGCCGGAGCTGCAGCCCGTGGAGAGGAGCCCACGCAGGAGGAGAGGGTCTGGGGGGAGCTGCTGCTTGTGGGGGACCCATGCTGGAGCAGTTTGCTCCTGACGGATGGACCCTGTGGTACAGACCCATATTGGAGCATTTCTTGAAGAGCTGCTGCCTGTGGGAAGCCCACATAAGATCAGTTCAGGAAGGATGGCATCCCATGGGAGGGACCCCATGCTGGAGCAGCGGCAGAGACTGACTGTGAAGGAGCAGTGGAGACAAAGCATTAGGGACTGACCACGGTCCCCATTCCCTGTACCCCTGCACCATTCAGGAGGAGGAGGTGGAAGACGGTGGATGGGGGGAAGGTGTTTTTAGTTTTAGTTTCCCACTTCTCTAGCTTGTTAGCAATAGGTAATAAATTGCATTAATATCCGTATGCTGAGTCTGTTTTGCCTGTGTCAATAATTGTTGAGTGATCTCAGCCCTTGAGCCCTTTCCATTATATTTTCTCCCCCTTTCCCTTTGAGGAGGGAGAGTGAGAGAGTGGTTGTGGTGGATTTACATTAATGGTGCAGTGATGATTGGAGATTTTCATATGACATCCTGTCTCTAACCCTAGCTTCTGGCCTTGAGACAGCTTACACCAGTAGTTGGGGCACTTGTTCTGTCACTGCTGGCAAACACCAAGAGCAGGACTGCCAGGTGATTCCACTCTCCCTAGCATCTGTTTATGTAAGAGCTTGGTATGACAGCAGCTAGTAACAGCATGCTGTTTAACAGTTGGTGCCTCATACATGCACATATCTGATGATTCCACTTTGCCTCTCAATAACTATTATTCATGCATGCATGAGCATTCATTGCCTTCTCCCCTTATTCTTATCTTTTGCCCTTTCTGAACAGGCATAAGCAATACTTTCAGGCAGTATGTATGAAAACTTTTATACAGAGAAAAAAAAAATGTGACTTTTAAAATACAAAACAACACCCTGGGGACCTCAATTAGCATATCTCCCATAGACCAGTCTTCCCACACCATGCTTTGCATGTTGAATTCGCTGAAAGCTCTAAACTAAGTGGTAGAAAGAATACTTGTCCTTAAGGCACCTAGGTAATTTTGACCAATAAAATATTAAGAAACTAATTGCAATCTGTATTTTAATTTCCTATTTAGTTTAATTATTTGCAGAACATCTATTTAGGGTCTAAAACATACCTTCTGAATATCTTTTTAGAGATGAACACTGAATTTTATTTGTTTCTACAGAATTTCTACAGAATTCCTGGTATATAACAAGTCTGCTGTGAAAATGGTCCACAGAAGTTAAATAAAATCTACCTAAAAAGGAGACACTGTAATCTGCTATACTGGGGACACATCAACTTTGCCATGTGCAGCTCACATTTCAGCTAATAGCATTCTCAGAGATGGGAATAAATAAATAAATAAATAAAATCCTAATTAAAATTAATAAATTGCCTTTCTTCCGTACTGAAATTTTGTACAATATCACAGAATCACAGAATGGTTGAGTTTGGAAGGCACCTCTGGAGACAGTCCAGTCTAAGACCCCTGTTGAAGCAGAGTCAGTTACAGCAAGTTGATCAGGGACATGTCCAGTTTGGTTTTGAGTATCTCCAAAGATGAAGACTGCACAACCTCTCTGGGCAACCTGTTCTAGTGTATGGTCACATACACACACAGAGACAAAGAGGGAGAGGGGTGGGGGAAGTTCTTTTAAGGGGAATTCTTACATTTCAGTTAGTGTCAATTACTTCCAAGCATCACCAAGAGTCTGGTTCCCTCTTCTTTACTCCATGCCATCAGGTATTTATATACGTGGATGAGATTCCTCTGGGCTTTCCCTGTTCCAGGTTGAATAGTCCCAGCTCTCAGCTTTCCTTATATGTTAGATGCTCCAAGCCTTTAATCATCTTTGTGGCCCTTCACTTGTACTGGGGAGCCCAGAACCGGATCCAGCATTGCAGATATGCCTCTCTAGGGCTGAGAAAAGAGGAAAGATCACCTCTCACCTGCTGGCAGCCTAGGATGCTGTTGGCTTTCTTTGCAGCAGGGGCAAAGATTCATGATTTTTAAAAGGGCAAAGTGGTTACTAAAGCATTTTCTTATCTCAAATAGAAACCGTCCTGGCTGTGCATAAATGACTCCTCCATACAACTCTGTTCTCAGAAGGAGAAAAGCTGCTCCAAAGATAGAACTCTCAACAAACACATAATCCAGTATCATTTTTATAAACATCCAATTCTTCTCTTTGAACTGGAGTCAATTCAGAGCCTATGAAAGGCTAGGAATTATATAGGCCTGACATACCTCAGGCTCTGTAAGTGTCTATATATAATTCCATTGATGCAGACACCTCTCAGCTGGCTTGTTGGTTACAGAACAGAGACACTGTTAGGTAATAGCATTATTAAGTAAACAGTAAAGGATTAAGTAAACAGTAAAGGTTGGAAAGCTGCCTGGCAGAGAAGGACCTGGGAATACTGGTTGATAGGCAGCTGAATATGAGCCAGCAGTGTGCTCAGGTGGCCAAGAAAGCCAACAGCATCCTGGCCTGTATAAGGAGCAGTGTGGCCAGCAGGTCTAGGGAGGTGATTGTCCCCCTGTACTCGGCTCTGGTGAGGCCGCACCTCGAGTACTGTGTTCAGTTTTGGGCCCCTCGCTACAAGAAGGACATGGAGGTGCTCGAGAGAGTCCAGAGAAGGGCAACGAAGCTGGTGAGGGGTCTGGAGAACAAGTCTTACGAGGAGCGGCTGAGGGAGCTGGGGTTGTTTAGCCTGGAGAAGAGGAGGCTCAGGGGAGACCTCATCGCTCTCTATAGGTACCTTAAAGGAGGCTGTAGAGAGGTGGGGGTTGGTCTATTCTCCCACGTGCCTGGTGACAGGACGAGGGGGAATGGGCTAAAGTTGCGCCAGGGGAGATTTAGGTTGGATGTTAGGAAGAACTTCTTTACTGAAAGGGTTGTTAGGCATTGGAATGGACTGCCCAGGGAGGTGGTTGAGTTGCCATCCCCGGAGGTCTTTAAAAGACATTTAGATGTAGCCCTTAGTGATATGGTTTAGTGGAGGACTTGTTAGTGTTAGGACAGAGGTTGGACTAGATGATCTTGGAGGTCTCTTCCAACCTAGACGATTCTGTGATTCTGTGATTCATAATATGGTACTCATTTTCATTAATTACATACATGGAAATTCAATTTCTCACTTGCAAAAATAGAAGACAAATGCATTGGGTCATAAAAACTTTGAATATTTCTTCAGAATTCAGTGTTTAATTGGACTGATAGCATATAGGGTCTCAAGTGCAGAAATTTGCCCTTTGGCATGAAATTTCTGTCTTCTTTGGAGGAGATCAGTGAAACAGACTAGTCCCTGTAATCACAATTCTTATTAGTTTTGCCTCAAAAGAGGACAACAGACAGTTGGCTAATTCAGTGCCATGAGACAACACATGCCCTATACTGAAGATCAGCCAGCTGGCACAATCAACTACACCAGGCATGTTTCCAGTTTATGAAGTGGAATATTTAACGTATTGGTTCAAAACACTTGCCCTCTTTTCAACCATGTGAAAATGAAATTAGCTATGGGCAATTTAGTTACATACAGAACGTAGAAAGATAATCAGCCACCTTATTTAGAATTATTTCTTTGTCCCCAAGAGTGTACATATCCCATCCCTATTGAATTATAAAGGAGAAAATACATTTCATGAATACTTAACTGGAAGGCAGAAAATGGTCTTTATGAATTGGAACACCTCAAAGTGAGGATAAGAAAAGTTTAAGAATGCCTTGGTATGTGACCCTGGTGATGAAAATTCAGAAATAAATATTATTAATATTGCCAGAAAGTTTTAAATTTCCTTTGCAGTTTTTCTTTGGATATTTTGTTTCTTGAAGATATCTTGTTTAATGGTGCAGAAAATAGTTTCATTGAGGTAAATGGTCAAAAGTGTACTGAGTAGTTAGTCAACTAATTCCTATTGCTGTTCCCACTTCACTTTTGACAATGCTTCACTAAACACTTAAGTGAAATTATTTCCCAGAGACTTATTTTGTTTGTTTACTCGTGAATAGTCTTCTTTTATGGTTCTTTCACCAACATAACGTGAGATAATATTTCTATTTTGTATTAATTGGAATTCAGGTAGCCAGTTAATTTACATAATTTTATAATAATATTATAATATACATATAATATTTTTTATAGTTAAATTGAAGACAAGGGTTCTGACAAGCTAGGCAAAAAAGACAGTCCTAGGTCTTTCGACCTTCAGAAGAAACATAACAAAGAATTACAACAAATAGTCAATAAACTGTATAGTAATAGTAGGGTTATTAGTAACAGAGTAATGACTAGATGTCACAACCTACTCTATATCAAATGCTCCATTTAAGCAAAGTTGAGGACAAAGAAAAATGTGTAGGAGGACATGAAGCTCATCAAGCTTAGATAAGGGACACATTTTTATGACCAAAATAGATAGAATTAAGTAAATTGTAATTAATCTCATGATTAGGTTTTATGATTAATAGGGAAAATCTTTTTTTTATTTCAGCAAAATAGTATTTTACAAAGGCATTCCTCGGAGTTATCATCACAAAAATAAATTACTTATAAATGTTACAGTGAAAAAATAGACCTAGAGTACTTACTGCATTTAAATCAAACAGTACTAATTATCCTTGAAATGTATTGCAAAATATGGGGAAATGGTGTCTCCAACAAGTAGCTTTACTCTGTATATTTTCCACATGAGTACATGGAAATCTCAGGGCATTCATGAACATGTAGAGTGCAAATTGCTTTCATTCAAAAAGAACTTACTGTTCTGCATCATAGCTTTCATTTCCTCATTAGCTGAGACATAGTGAACAAAATGAATACAGGTCTCATTATTTTTTTTTATGTATTATTTCTGAATAAAAGCTAGAACGGTGTTCTTCCTTTAAGTCCCTATAACTTTATTGTTAAAAGGGTTACATGAGTTATGGAGAAGAAAATGTGGTTCTTGCTTTCAAATACTAGGATAATGGAGCAAAACCTCCTTTCTAAGATCTTGCTATTTGAATCTATTCAATGATCTGCGGTTTTTCTTTTTCCTAACACTACCCATTAGTGTCCCTGTGTTGTGTGCCTGTAGAAAGAGATGTCTCTTTCTAGCTAAGAGAAGACAGATAAAGTTTGGTCTGCTGTAGGCTTATTAAGCTGTTTAGACAAATCATCTAAGGTGTATCAGTTTCAGTTTTTTTTTTCCTGCTTTTTGCTACACCAATGCTTTATGCATCAAAAATAAGACAAGTCTTAGAAATCATGACTCTTCTAGATATGCAATTCAATAGACCAGATTGCATGTTTAACCATAAAGCATAAAATAACGATAGTGTTAATATAATGTATTATGTGATTTAAATCATGTGCATGTAACTATTCATAGAGTTCATTTACTGAAATGGGATTTGAGTTCCTGATCAAACTTCTACTGAAGTGCATAGGAGTTTTTCAGCTGACTTTCAGATTTGCCTGGCAAATCTGGTGGCCTGTCATGATGGGGTTACAGCATTGCTGAACAGGAGAAGAGCAACTGACATCATCTATTTGGATTTGTGCAAAGCATGTGACACTGTTTCACATGATATCCTTGTGTCTAAATTGGAAAGACATGGATTTGATGGATGGACTACTCAGTGGGTAAGGAATTGGCTGGATGGTTACACTCAAAGAGCTGCGGTCAACAGCTCAATGTCCAGGTGGACACGAGTGGTGTTCCGCAGGGATCAGTATTGGGACTGGCACTGTTTAACATCTTTGTCAGCGGCATGGACAGTGAGATTAAGTGTGCCCTCAGAAAGTTTGCTGATGGCACCAAGCTGTGTGGTGCAGTCAACATACTGAAGGGAAGAGATGCCATCCAGTGGGACCTCGACAGGCTTGAGAGGTCCTCTGTGAACCTCATGAAGCTTAATAAGGCCAAGGGCAAGGTCCTGCATGTTGGCCATGGTAATGGCCACAGCCTGGAGAAGAGGAGACTCCAGGGAGACCTTATAGCAGCCTCCCAGTACCTAAAGGGGGCCTACAGGAAAGCTGGGGAGGGACTCTTTGTCAGGTAGTGTAGGGACAGAACAAGGAGTAGTGTCTTTAAATTTAAAAAGGGTAGATTTGGTAGATTTAGATTAGATATAAAAAAATATTTACTGTGAGGGTGGTGAGGCACTGGCACAGGTTGCCCAGAGAAGTTGTGGATGCCCCATCCCTGGAAGTGTTTAAGACCAGGTTGGATGAGGTCCTGTGCTACCTGGTCTAGTGGGTGGCATCCCTGCCCTTGGCAGGGGGCTTGGAACTAGATGATCTTTAAGGTCCCTTCCAACCCAAATCATTCTATGATTCTATGACTTGAAAAGACCTATATCAAACCCAGCTCTCAGTATTCTTTGCAGCTCAGAATATTCAATCTTCAGCAGTAATACTTTTCCTACAAAGGAATCTGATAGGAATTTAAATTAAATAAACCAACCAGTAACAAACACATAAATGAACAGAAGGCATGGGGAACATCAACCACCTTGTGCTGAAGTGGGGGTCACGGCATGGCTGGTCAGTGGAAGATCTAAGAGCATAGACATATAGAGTTTTTCTCATCTGTACAGCTGAGAGCAGATGTGGATATGTTTTGCTCATTGGTGCAACTTAAGTAGGTGTTGTGACTGCAGTTAGTTTGTGGTCTTTCTGGCTTGTAGTAGACCTTTGCAGCAGAATAGAGATAGCGAGAGGGGAACCTTCTGGAGAGGAAGCTTGTAGACAGAAGGATTGAACTGAGCAAATGGTGAGCATTCTGAACTGGGAAAGGAAGAAATGAAAGAAAAGTCTGTGCCTCAAGTCTGCAGACAATACAGACCTTGAGCAGGCTGGCAGCTGCCTTGGTCCTGACTCCTTCATGGAATATGAATAGGTTTAGCAGATTTTAAAAAGTTTAAAATTCCAGTACTAATGATGACAAGTCACACAGAAATTGAGAGTTTGAAATTATAACCTTTCTAAGAGATAAGAATGAAGTCACTCTTGGTAGAGTACCCAATGTTTCAGTGAATGAGTAAGCTACAATTTGCAAATATTCCCATCATTTTGATGCTGAAAAATATGGTGTATTGGTAAAGCCATAATTTGGCTTTTGGTGTGTGGCATTTGGCATTAGGTTTGTGGCAACTATCCATAGCTATGGATCTATAACTTGTTCAAAAATTGCAGTATTTTATTTTGTGCTGGTTTGCTATCTCTTGCTGCATATATATACTGCTGATTTAAACCTGCTATATTTCAAGCCCAACATCAGCAGGATGAGGTCCATCTTTCATGAGAAAGGATGGGTGCTACAAGAACTCTGCTATTGGAACAAGAATTAACATCAAAAATAATATTGCTGGTATAATTCCAACATTTAGCCACTTTATACACATAAAGAACAAGAACATTGGGTAATATAAAATAAACAAAATTAAGTAACACAAATAACTTTGGTTATTAACTACATGAATGGCAATCATTATCTGAAAATTACATTATCACAACAAAAATAAAGATGGGGGTCTTGAACTTATGATTCACTTCTATGAGTCATTAAAATGGAGTTTGCTGTTCTGGCATTCATGTGCACCAAGAATTATGAAGGCAGCTATAGTTGTCATTACAATAAAGAATTTTTCATTCCAAGATACACATAGAATTAAATAATAAAAAATAATTACAAGATTAGTAACATCTATTATTTAGTAAGGTTTAAACAATAAAAAAGTAATTGTCTGAGGGAGAGTGTAGAAAAGTATGGGAAAATAGGAAGAGAACACCGGCTTTTATGTATATTATACAGATGTCAAAAAATATGAATGTCAGAATATTTACAGTAAAGGAAAAGCAACAAATTATATTGGACAATAAATGTTATTCCTAGCTTTTAACTGGATTTGCTACCAGCTGAAATCTTGAAAGGGGATATATTTAAGTTAAAAAATAAATATTAAAGACTAAACAAAATATAAGCTTCATACAGGGGAAGCTCTCTTATTTGGAATTCTTATGAAGGGAAGCACATCTTAATTACAAGAATTACTACTTACAACTTTTAAGACCTATATTTTAAATGCTGAGACATATAAATAACTGTAATTCTAACAGTAGGTTTGCCTTTGCCTAGAGATATTAATCAAAACACAGTTACTTCATATAGCATATAGGATCTCAGAAAAAAGATACAGTCTTGATTAAAACATGTCCTATGACCCATTTTATGCATAAATGAGATGGGATATTGTAATGGGCTAATGGAATTAAAATTAATGTGAAAAATACTGTTTATTTATTTATTTATTTTTTCTCAAATGAAGTATCTCTTTCTGGCATTATAAGTCTTTCCTGGAAAAATTCTCTTTGAAGTCTACTTTAATATTACTCCTGCTGCTTAGAAGAGATGAAAAGTTACAATGGAAAAAACAAATGATGATTTGATAAAAATGCTTCTGTATAAGTTCTATAAATGAGCTTGTCATGAATGGGCGCATTTCAATGCAAATCACCCCATCCCACACTGCTTGTTGGCATAAATATAGCCATCACAGGCCAGAAGTCACCTTTGTATGTCTAGTCACCATGGAGAAAGAACCTCCCCTGAAGGGTCATCCAGTGGAGATTACACTGCTTCAGGCAAGTCTTGTCTCTTATAGAAGTCATCATTTACATAATGTATAGCATTTATGAGCATAATCTTTATGTCAATGATGTCTTGCTTTTGCACATGCTAACCACAAGTTCTTCTAGTACTCAGAGTGCAACACATCAGTCAACACTTTGCAGGAATTATTACCATGCTGCATTACCAATTTACCAGATACTTTTGTTTCTTTTTTTGACACAACATGTACTCATCACTGTGCTTGACTTCTTTCATTCCTAAGAGTTTTGTTGGTTTTGCATTTATTGTTATTCTTCCATTTATGCCAGACAACCTCTGAATGTCTTATTTCCCCCTTCCATTGCCCTGCCTCATTCCCAACCTGTAGCAGACTACCAAGGAATATACTGAATGTCTCAGAAGCTAAAACATCTGCATATATTCAGGCTTCAGACTGGGCCTACCCAACAGCCTCTTCCCAACCACAGAGTCAGCATTAAGGCTGACTCTGCCCTGGTTCACGGCAAATCAGAATGATCTGCTCTCAAAAGCAGCCATTGTGATTTGACCTCAGGGTGCCTCCACTGAGTTCTGAACATCCATGGGGTCCTCCTGGAGCGTGCATTTGGCTGGTGAATGCAACACTGTAACACCTGTGTGAGAACATTGGTGGACAGTACACATACAGAAATATTGCATCAAAATCTGACCTCCACCTTCTCCAATGCCTTGCCTGGTATAACCACTGCCATTGTACCTACCTCCAAAGAAAACAAGGTAATGTGAAAAAAATATCTGTATCAATCTAGCTATTTCCACCATATCCTTCAAAAACATTGGAGCAGCATTCCACTGATGCATCTGACCTTACACTGATAGCAGTCAAAAAATGGTTGCCCTTTCCCTGCAGACATTCTACACAGATAACCTCAACTTATGGCAATAAAGCCAATCTTACAAGATACAGTCACATTCATCTGACTCAGTCTAGTGCCTGCCCCAAGTAAGGCATGGGGTGAGTTTTGTATTACTGTCCCCTGGAACTCAGTTACTACTAACACAAGGTCAATTTCTCACACTCAGTAGTTAGATCTGATTCCTTACTTCACTCAATCATTTTCCCACACAGGGACCAGACTTAGCTATGTTTTTTCCAGCTATTACTCTCCCTTCAAGTGGATGGGAAGGAAAAGTTAATCAGGGAGACATGCTCATCTTTGACATTGTCTAGAAACACACAATCAGAAGTACAAGACCAGTACTACTGCTGTCTACAATATCATCCTCAGAGACACCTGAAACCTATTTTGTGAGAAAGCCACTTGATAATGCTGTTTCCCTGCTGCCTTTTGAGTCTGCTCAGTATGGGACGGGGAGCAAGTATCACAGAATCACAGAATCATCTAGATTGGAAGAGACCTCCAAGATCACCGAGTCCAACCTCTGACCTAACACTATATGTCACTGTATGTCAGGAGCTACCTCAGCACCGAGGGAGCCTCAGAAAGAAGGAGCCTCTGCTGTGCACTGGCTGGAGATTTCCTTTCTTTTCTTGAATTTCCTTTGAGTCCCAGGACTTGAATTCCTTCAGTCCTGGGATTCAAAGGAAATGAGTGATTCCAAAATCGTTCCATATCTGGATTGTGACCAGATAGATCTTCCTTCTACAGTTTTCTAGCTTTGCCTTTATTTTGCTGAGACCAGACTGTGCTGACTATGGAGAAAGGAAACATAGGAGCACTGATGGAGAACATAGGATGATCTCACCTCTGTGGCTGTTATGAAAGAAAGGGGAGTACACTACCTTAGAACACCCCATGTGATTGGGTCTGAAAGGATGGCCTGGAATGAATGAAAATCAGAGAGATTGTGAAGATTTTGTGATTGCTATTTCACCCAAGAAAGGCCCATTTAGGGGCAATAAACTCCATTTTTTTCCAGTAGTGTTTGTGAGTTCTGAGAGCATATGGAAGTTTATGAGGATACTCAGCAGACCCACTCTCAGTCAGAGGATACACTTTTTGGATGTTTGTATTGAACTCTTTTCAGGCATTGCCTATACGGTTCTGTCCAGTCTGGTGGGAGTATGGAAACATACACAGGCCAGAGATGCCTGCTTTGCTGTTGCTGCCATTGCATGTGGAATCTCCCTCCATGGGAGCAGCAGGTCTCTGTTTCCACCTGAACTGTGGGGGGGTTCTTTTGCTCCCGTCACAGACTTCCACCTCGGGAGGATGAGTACCCTGAGGATAAGTGGTCTGGCTAGTAAAGACAGATGCAAAGAAGGCGCTAAGAACCTCAGCCTTTTTTGTATCCTCTGTAGTCATGTTCCCCCCTGCATCCAGTAAAGAATGGAGTTTCTCTTTGTCCCTCCTCTTTCCATTAATATATTTATAAAAACATTTTTTGTTATCCTTGACCATAGTGGCCAGGTTGAGCTCATGCTGGGCTTTGGCCTTCCTGATTTTTTCTCTTCATATCCTGGCAACTTCCTTGTACTCTCCCCAAGTTGCCTGCCCCTTCTCCCACTGGTCATAAACTCACTTTGTCTCCCGAATACACAGTAGAAGTTCCCTCTTCATCCATGCTGGTCTTCTTCCCTGCTGGCTCATCCTATGGCATGCGGGGACAACCTGCTTCTGCACCTTGAGGACTTCCTTCTTGAGGAGCATCCGGCCTTCCTGGACCCCTCTGCCCTTCAGGACTGACTCCCAAGGGACCCTCCCTAACAGTGTCCTGAACAATTCAAAGTCTGCCCTCCGGAAGTACAAGGTAGCAGTTTAACTGACAACGCTCCTGACTTCACCAAGAATAGAGAACTCTACCATGTCATGGTCACTCTGCCCAAGACAGCTCCCTACCACCACATCTCCCACCAGTCTGTTAACATTCACAAAGACACATAATCCACAAAGTGATTATATGAAGGTGCTTTTATTAGGCGCCGGAAGTTAGGGGCATGCCTGCCCAAATCTAACTTCGTCCGATTTGGTCACTCACCTTCTCTTCTATCTCCTAAACTATTACACATACATTAAGTTTTACAACACATCTATGCATATTCATTTCCTAGCTCCGCCTAACCCCACTTTGTATGCTAATTATCTTAATCAGTCCTTCTGCGTTTGCGTAGTACTCTCTGGTGGTCATCGGGATGAAGTAAGATGTCTTCATCAGAGCTGAACTTTTTACCTTTTCTTCTTGCGCATGCTCTCTGAGCCCTTGGTCTCAGTCCAAACTGTAAGGTTGGTTTGACCCGGTTCTCGGGGTCCGAGGGGCCCCTGTTATCTGGATGTCTTGCAAGTTTGGCATTCTTTTAGTCCTCCTCCTTACTCCTCATCATGAATCTGTGCATTCTCTCATGCTATCTTTGCACGTATATTTTGTATTTTCCAAGTCCAGCACAAGCACAGTACGTCGCAAATGTAACACATATTAAGCAATATTCATTGGATAAATGTATATTTCATCTTCTATTACCAACAAGTCGTTCTCTGTTCTTGAACAGCAGGTCTAGTGGGGCAACCCCTCTGGTAGGCTCACTGACCAGCTGAGTCAGGAAGCTGTCTTCTACGCACTCCAGGAACCTTCTAGACTGCTTCCTCAGGGCTGTATTGTATTTCCAGCATATGTCTGAGAAGTTAAATTTGCCCATTAGGACAAGCGCTGGTGATTGAGCAATTTCCAAAAGCTGCTCATAGAACGCCTCATCCGTCTCTTCATCCTGGTTTGGCAGTCTATAACAGATCCCCACCAGGATGTCCACCTCATTGGCCAACCCCCCGGTCATTTTCTACAAGGACTCTACCTTTTCATTCCCAACCCCAATCTCAACAGCACTGAAACGCTCTCTAATAGAGAGCCACAACAATGCCCCTCCTTTTCTTCCTGTCCCTTCTGAAGAGCTTGTAGCCATCCATTGCAGGACTCCAGTCATGGGAGTGGTCCCACCACCACATTTCAGTGATGGTGACTAGGTCATAGCTTGCCTGCTGCATAATGGCTCCTCCTGTTTGTTGTGCATGCTGTGTGCATTTGTGTAGATGCATTTGAGTCACTCCATTGCTCTCATCCCCAACCCTGGGACTGCTCCCCCAGGCTCAACTCTATTGAGACTTATTTCCCCTCCTTCCCCCTTCATACCTAGTTTAAAGCCCTCTTGATGAGCCCCACCAGCTCCTGGGCTAGAGTCTGTTTCCCCCTTTGGGACAGGTGGGGCCCATCAGCAGCCATCAGGCCAGGTGCTGAGTAAACCTCCTCATGATCAAAAAAAAATAAATAAATAAATTACTGCAACAGCACCAGCCTCTCAGCCATGTATTAATCAGCTGGGCCTCCAAGGTCCGCTCAATATCCCTCCCCACCACTGAAGGGATAGAGGAAAACACCACCTGTGCACCCACTCCATCCAGTAACCGCCCCAATCCCTTGAAGTCCCTTTTGATAGCCCTCAGGCTTCTCTCAGCAAATTCATCAATGACAGCCTGAATTATCACTAATTGGTGGTCTCAAACCTGCTCTTCACTTACAGTGGGTAGGACTTTGCTCCCACAGCCTCTACTATGGGTTCAGGGAAACAAAAGACTTGGGAAGCTCATCTGTCAGTGAAAATAGGGGCAAAGAAGTTGTTGAGTACCTCAGCCTTCTCCATGTCTGTTGTTACCAATTACTCTGATTTAGAAGCTCAATCCTAATATAAGAAATTAGCCAGCTATAATTGCTTACACACTAGTATTTTCACCCCTCAGTCTATTTTCACAAATGTTAAAGATGCATGGTGGCCCTCGGGGACTCCTCCTGTCACCCCAGCACAGCAGACTGAAGGGAGCTGGGTCCTCTCTTGTGCTCTTCCTCGAGGTCCTGTGCAGAAGAGATGCCATACAGTCCCACCCACTGTAAGTGACCCGGCATTACCATTGGCACCACAATGGTGTGGGGCACAGGCCGTCCCCTCAACAGTACAGTGCCTGGGTCCTGGGCCTTCCCATTGGCACAACGGTGGTGTGGGGTGAAGGCAGGAGTGTCAGCCGGACAGCCACATGGAGCAGAGGTGTGCCTCTTATCCGGAACACAGCGTGGGACCCAGGTATGACTGTAAACCAGATGGCAGCATCGGACCCATGCATGGAAATGAACCGGACATGGGCATGGGACTTAGGCATGGAAGTGGATGACCCCCTGCTTCGGCACCCTGGCCTGAAAACTTTCAGAGGCATCCCGAGCAGTCCCGAGCAAGGACTGGCTCATCCTTCTGCCAAACACCATGGAGCCAATGGAGGTGGATCCACCAGAACATGTGGTGTAACTGATGGAAGTGGATCCACCTCGACCAGAGCAGACCTGGAACTACCCCAGCATGTCTTTGCTCCCTGCCATCAGAGCACAGCAACAGCATTGCAGGAGTGCCTGGCCAGCTCGCTACCTGGGGCTCAGCCTCTACGCCAAGCATTAGCTTGGAGCCACTAAACACCATGGACATACAGCAGGCTCACCTGCAAGATGTCCTGGCCATAAAGAACTCTGTTGCCAATTCAAAGGGGTTGCGTGAGTGCTTCTTTCCCGTCCCCCAGCCCTTGTGCAAGAGGTTGCATCCCTTCTGCACAGAGCCTCGAGGAAGAGCACAAGAGGGGACCCAGCTCCCTTCAGGCTGCTGTGCTGGGGTGACAGGAGGAGTCTCAGAGGGCCACCATGCACCTTTAATATTTGTGAAAATAGACTGAGGGGTGAAAATACTAGCGTGTAAGCAATTATAGCTGGCTAATTTCTTATATTAGGAGTGAGTTGCTGTATCTGAGTAACTGTTAACGAAATACATGAAGAAGGCTGAGGTACTCAACAACTTCTTTGCCTCCGTCTTCACTGACAGACGTGTTTCCCAGTCTTTCATTTCCCTGAACCCATAGATAGAGGCTGGGGGAGCAAAGTCCCACCCACTGTAAGTGAAGAGCAGGTTTGAGACCATCTGATGAATCTAAAAGGGTACAAGTCTATGGGACCTGATGACAGGCATCCCAGGATCCTGAGGGAACTGGCTGATGTAGTTGCCAAGCCTCTCTCCATCATAGTTGAAAAGTCCTGGCAGTCAGTCAAAGTCCCTGGTGAGTGGAAAAAGAGAAACATCACGCCCCCATTTAAATAGGAATGAGAAAGTCAGGTTGTTCAGAAAGCAGAGGAACTCCTACTCAGACTGGGGAGGAAGAAGAAGATGAGATAGGCTACTCCAAAGTGTCTGGGCCATCAGAGGAACAGGAAGATGAAGAGGAAGATATCACAAGAGCATCAATAACTACCCGAGGCCTACACCAGTGTGAGCCTAACTGGGAATGAGTGGCAGAAGCACCCTATTGTGACTGGCCTGGTTGCTCCATGCATCCTTGGCATAGGCTATCTCAGGAGAGGATGTTACAAGGAACATTTTCTTCAGGGAGACAATCTATGAAGGGGACAGGGAGAGATGTTTTTCCCACTTGTACACTCTCCCTTTCTCCTTCACTCTCCTCTTCTCCTCCAGGCTAGTTACGACAGCTCTTCAGGTCTTTGAGTATCCGTGGGATGTTCAGACCAGCATGTTCTTATTTTTATGTCTCCTGAGTGCACTTCAGGTTTTGTTCAAGGTTAAACAACTACTTTGGAATGCCATCCAGAGATCTGTTTTGAGGCAGGATGGCTATCTGTTTTTCAGGCAGGGATTATGGGAGGATATGGGCAGGCATCTAGAGCAGTGGGCACATCCAGTGCTTTGGAAATTCACCCTTGAACAGGTGCAAAATCCTAAAAAACTGTCAGAATGTGTGAAAAAGTGTCATCACCCTGACAATTCCAGGGAGACACAAATCACTGCAATATGCTGGGGCTTGGCCTATGCTTACTAAGCTGCAGTCGATGCCACTATAATCCCAGTGACAGGCCTGGAGGCCACTCCAAGCCCTGTGACAGGCCCGGCGGCCACTCCAGCCCCAGTGGCCACTCCAAGCCCCACGCTGGGCGCCAAAAGGGCTGTTGTGGTTTAACCCGGCCAGCAGCTAAGAACCACACAGCTGTTCGCTCACCCGCCGCCCTTCCTCTCTGGGATGGGGGAGAGAATCAGGAAGAAAATGAAAGCCTGTGGGTTGAGATAAAGACAGTTTATTAGGACAGAAAAGAAAGGAAAAAAAAATAATAATGATAATAGTACCACTACTAATAATGTGTACAAAACAAGTGATGCACTATGCAATTTCTCACCACCTGCTGACCAATGCCCAGCCTACCCCCGAGCAGCCAGTCCCCCCTGGAAAATGTGGCAGGAAAATGTGAGAAGCCAATAAGTCCTTGGCTTAGTGGAAGCACTGCCCTGCAGTAATTAAGACATCAGCGTGGTATCTACATTATTCTCATCCTAAATTCCAAACACAGCACTCTTCCAGCTACTAGGAAGAAGATTAACTCTACCCTAGCCGAAACCAGTACACACCACATCACATGGTATGGAACATCGCTTTGGCCAGCTGGGGTCAGCTGTCCTGCTTCTGTCCCCTTCTATCTCCTTCTCCACCCCCAGCCTCCTCACTGGCAGGGCAGTGTGAGGAGCTGAAAAGTCCTTGAGTCAGTGTAAGCACTACTCTTCAACAATTAAAACAATTAGGAGACATCTCTTCTCAGAAAGAGCAGTCAGGCATTGGAACGGGTTGCCCAGGGAAGTGGTGGCGTCAACGTCCCTTGGGGTGTTCAAGGAAAGGTTAGAGCTGGTGCGTAGGGTCATGGTTTAGTGGGTGGCATTGGTAGTAGGGTGATGGTTGGACCAGATGATCTTGAAGGTCTTTTCCAGCCTTAATGATTCTACGTTCCCTGTCTGTGTTGACTGCTCTCAGTCACACAGCATTTGTCCCCTTCTGTCTCTCCACAGATATGCTTTTTCAACATTTCCAACAGCTAGCTTCTATATTCAGCTTGAGTGCTTTCTGATATATCAAATAATTCATAGAAAAGTTGTTCTAGTAGTCATAGTACTTCAGTTTTCTATTATGTAACTATATAGATTTACAAATATGACGAGCAGAAAATATATGTTAAAAAAAAAAAAGTACCCAGGAACTTTTCACTGTCCTTGGAAATGACCTTATAGTCTAGATTAGACTTTTACCAAATGCCCAAGTTTGAGCTCAGTTGCAATACTCTTATATGGTTGCCCAGGGAAGTGGTGACATTACTGTCCCTGGGGGTGTTCAAGTGTAGGTTGGACGTGGTACTTAGGGACATAGTTGGAGTGATATTGGTTGTAGGGGGATAGTTGGAACAAATGATCTTGGAGGTGTTTTCCGACTTTAATGATTCTATGAATCTATGATTCTTCTTTTGTATTGACAAATATGTTTCTCGTTTTTCAACTGAAACAATATCATGCTCAGAAATTTGTGTTTGTTTAGCATTATATAGAGTTCCAAATTTTTCTTGAGTTGTTATGTCAAGTCAAAAGCAGTTTTAATTGAAAACTGAAACACCCCTACTATCAGTAGTTTTCCTCCTGTAGGATATGAACAAAACGTTCATCATTTCACTAAAGATATGTTTCATATAATGAATGCTTCTGTCATGAGAAAATTTATGCTCTCTTTAAGCTTTTTCATTTGCAATGGGATCTAAAGTCCATTGAGTCTTCTGATATTTGTCTTGTATGCTGAACATGTACATTCAGGCCAAACAGGAGCCTTATCATGTTCCAACAGATGACCCAACTATGCTCGATGACCCAACAGTACATCTGAATACCCAATGGCATCTCTTTATGGTCATACATAGTCAAAGAAAATAAGATTATGTTTTCAGATGTTCTAAAGTTTTATTGAAAAAGTAGACTTTGACTTATCAAAAGTTGGAGGAGACAAGGAGTTTCCACGGATATATAGGAAGCATTCCATTATAGTCCTTGTCTTTTTTTTGACATGCTACAGACCTAAAGCATATTTGCTTGCTTGACTTCAGAAATGGTGAATAAGGTTTATGTACCCAATTCTCCTGAGAATTTTCAAGTCCCTCTTTACTGAATTAAATGGGTATATTTACAAAATTTGCCTGTGCAAATTTTTATTCTCTTCTATGTTTTTAGCTCTCTCCTTGTCACCAAATATGCACACAATCTGGCACTCATGAAAATTATTCCAAAAACATTTTTCCACGTGTTACACAGTCTCACTGTTGTGGCTAGACTGTGTTATGCCCAAAGAGGTTCTGATTAATACATAGAGGTACTAATTTATTCTGCTGGTTTGGAAATACAATAGAAATTAAAGAGGTTGGAAAGGTTTTCTAGTTTTTGATTTGTAGTCCTTTGCAGGTGAAAGAGTTATAAATCAAAGTCAGAGTGCAAGGTTTCTCAACAGCTGTAATGTAAAATTATAACGTGGTCTGTGTACAGTTTTCCTGAATAGCTAATACATGTATGATTACTTAATGGTTGGAAGAAATTCAGATTTAATGCTTTAACCTTTTAACTGTAACAGAATTTAAAACACTTCATGAATTCCAATAGAAGGAAACACCACCAACTTTAGTGATCATATTTTTAGGAGATTTCTGTGCAGTTGAATCTATACTGGCATTTGTTTCCACATTAGTATTATAGTACTGTCTGCATGAAAATTAAGCAAATAGCTCTCTGCACTATGGATATCAAAAGCTCATTTAGAAAAAGATGAAGCAGTACTTTTGGTAGACAGCATTGAAAGGTGCTAAGGTACTACAGGGAGACTGAAGCATAGCAATTGCTGAAGGTGTAGAACTGGAAAAGCCATTCCCCAGTCTCACGGGGACTTAGGCTTGCCACATTTTGAAAGTGTTAAAAATTCTAAGAATCATAGAATCATTTAGGTTGGAAAAAAACCCTTAAGGTCATCAACTCTAACCCTCACCTAGCACTATCAAGTCCACCATTAAACCATGTCTACATCCTAGTCCACATGTCTATTAAATACCTCCAGGGATGGTTACTCCACTGCTTCCCTGTGCAGCCTGTTCCAATGCCTAACAACCTTTTCCATGAATAAATTCTTCCTAATATCTAAATGCTCTGATATAACCTATGAAGACAAATTGATTACACATGTTCTGTCTCAAACTGCAACTTTGAAAAGTGGATTTTACAGAAAGACCAGGTTATACCATGTAATTAATTGTGTTTTCCTGTGTCTTCTCAGATGCATCTCTATCACCACAGGTGTCAGCTAATGCAGGGCACCAGCTGTTCCAGAAATCGTTTCCACCCTCATGCCTGTGACTCTGGGCTGCCCAACTGGCAGCTCTGTCCAGAGCAGTGCTCCCTGAAAGCACCAGGTCCCTGTCCCTGAGGTAAAGTATATGCAGGAACAAGCTCAGACCTGCAGGTAAGGCTGGACACAAACACATAGACTGGCACGAACACTGGCATGAGCTCAGCAGAGTACTTCCTCTTTGTCATGAGAGATGGCAGCAATGGAACTGTCAAATTCTTCTGAAACTGGTGTTTCCTGGTAAAAACCTGTTCTCTTTCAGAACTTTACCTTCAAGTTTTGCACTTCAGCACTTCAGTTTCTGCCCAGTGATTTAATCAGATATTTTTATTCTTTTGTGGACTGTCATATTAAATCAGTTTGGAACATGTTAGTATGTTTTTATTAGGAGCTGAAAACAGTCTAATAAAATTTTAGAGACATTTTCTTTTCCTGGTCTTGCTTTAATCCATGTAAACTGTATTCCTCCACTTCTTCCCATGTTCCCATGTGTGAGTTATGTTATTGAATTATATTTATTATTTTTTTTAATATCTCTCCCTCCCTCTCTCTCTCTCTCTCTCTCTCTCTCTCTCTCTCTCTCCCATCAGCAATTGACCTAAGGCTTGACAGTCATTTTTCTCCCTCTTTTCAGTCCTACATTATGAAAGCTAAAATTATAACCAATAAAACTTCTGGGGAACATGGGAAAAAAAGCTAATAGTGTTTGCATAGGTTCCCACATCCCTGTCAGAAGCAATTATTAATATCATGACGTATAATTGTTATAAATTATACATCACAATAAGGATTGTCTATGTTCCCTTGTTTAGTAAATTGTTTATATGTTTTTGATGATTTTTATCACTCTAGCCTGGGATCACTGCCTGATAAATTTACTTCTTGTGCCACAGGGGAACATATAACAGCTTGTTCATCATTGAAAACAGTGTGTCAATAACAATATCCGAATGACAAAAACATGTAATTTTTTTCCTCTTCTGTTTTTCTCATGACTCAGTTTCCTTCTTCTTTAGCCAGATTCAGGCTTGTGGGTTCAGTTTTCTTTCTAGAAAACTGTATTTTCCTTAAGATATTATTATGATGCTGTGTATATGCAGAAAATGATTTCTATTCCTAAACTCTGTAGTATTCAAACTTTTGTGATTTGTGGGCCACATTATATTTGACAATGGAATGTACAATGCCAATTTGTTGAGTTTAAAGTATCTGATAACAGGCTTGGTCTTTTCAGATTATTCAGAAATAATATGAGTCCCCTTGAAAAGGCTTTTAGAAATTTGTGGGCCACTGAACTATGAGTTTAGAAGCAGTGTGGCAAGATTAAGCCCCCCAAAGTTCTTATTACTCTCTGTAGTCCTGCAAAGGTCAAGCTGTCCTTTGGGTTCCCATTCTGGCCTTAATGTGAAAGAAAGACACCAATTAAAATAATTTTTTAGGAATGTGAGGCAGAATCAAGCAGTAAAATGATATGAAGTGTAGTGGGAATACTGAGATTCTGATGATATAGAAGTGGAAAAAGATGATGTGTTAATGAGGTAGAAGGGAGAGCTGTGAAGTGGTTTGATTTTAATATTTCCTAAAAGTGCTCAAATAATTTAATTACATGAAAATCTGTGGCGTTACTTTGTAAGACGTTCATGTGGAAAAAAAAAAAAAAAAAAAAAAAAAAAAAAAGGAGACCCTAAAGGTTCAAACATAAGAATGAATGACTCTTTTTATTTTTAATACCTTATAGTTCTAAGCCCACTTTTTTCATAATAGGAGGTAAAAACTGAATAGGTTTAGTGAACTAATGGCTTCTCAGCATCTGGTATACAGATGCTGAGAATTGTTTCTGTAGGTTGTTCTGGACTCTCAAAATTCTGTGTATCTTGGCTTTACGTGATGATTAACTCCTTCCTTTCAGCTGAAGAAGGTCTTCAGCAATCTTGGAGGATCACATGGTGAAGAATATTTTCACTTATCCAGAGCAGTGTTAGCCAACAGGACTAAGAAGCAGGACAGGAAGGCAGCAGGCAGACTGCAAAACAGACTGTGCAAAGACTGCAGAGAGATCCCTGGAAAATGGCAGGTGTGTCAATGATAAAAATTTAAAGAGAAAATGTTGTTGGGTGACTGAAGCTAACAAACATAAAATCAAAAATATGTCAGTCTTAACAAAATAATAATGAAAAGAAAGACAGTTGAAAGAAAAAAAAAAAAAAAGACAATAAAACAGAACAGAGCCTGTAAAGCTGAATTACCTTCAATACAGGGAAAACGAAAATAAAGTAAGAGACATAGGTGGTACAGTGATTTAGACAAAACTGAGAAATAGATAACCAGTGGAGAAATACACCCACCTGAAACCATAAATAAGTACCTGTAAAATCATGTAAGAAACACAGGATAAGATAAGCTTGGACAATTTCTCAGTACCTCTTTACCTTGATTTAGTACATCATCTTTATTGAGAAAAGTTTTAAAATATAAATTATATTTCTAAAATTGACATCTACATATATCTATTGATGTTAATAACTTTCTTTGACATCTGTCATATACTTGTATTTATATCTACTATGTACATTTTTGAGAATATTTTCAACGTATTTCTTTTATCATTTGATTATATTTTGACATTTTTTTTTATTCCAAATGAGAGTTTATAATAGAAACATACAGCATATGAAAAAGGAAATACAAGATCTGAAGATGTCAAATTTGGATTAAGTTGTCTTTATCAAGTGTTGTGTTTTAACCCTGCAGGCAGTTAAGCACCACACAGCTGTTTGCTCACTCCCCCATCAGAGGGAAGGGGGAGAGTATTGAGAAAAAAAAGTAAAACTCATGGGTTGAGATAAAGACAGCTTAATAGGACAGAATAGGAAGGGAAAATAATAACAACAACAACAACAATAATAATATGCAAAACAAGTGATGCACAGTGCAATTGCACACCACCAGCTGACCAATGCCCAGCCAGTCTCTGAGCAGTGGCTGCCTCTCCCTGTCCAACTCCCCACAATTTTTATTATTCTCCATGACATCATATGGAATCATATGAAATATTGTTTTGGTTAATTTGGATCAACTGTCCTGGTTGTGTCCCGTCCCATCTTCACGTGCACCGCCAGACTCCTTGCTGTTAGGGCAGTATGAGAAGCTGAAAAGTCCTTGACCTAGTCAGCAAGAACTAAAAAACTGGTGTATTATCAACATTATTTTTCTCCTAAATCCAAAACATGGCACATATCAGACACTATGAAGAAAATTAACTCAGCCAAAAGCAGGACATCAAAGCAATGATACGTTATGTATGACTCAATCAATTACAAATGCTGAACAGTTGAAGATACTAAACATGAAGTGCATCTTTAATAACATTAATAGCCATAATAATGACAACAATGCCTATTTTCCAATGTATGGGCACTTTCATGAGTGCATATCAATGTATATATCAATATTCACATACTTCACTCTCACCTATAAAACCAAATTTCAAGACACAAGGAATTTTTAAATACACCTCCAAAAAGAAACTAAAGAAAATATATAATTTTATAAATTACACTTTTAAACCTAAACTGAGAACTTGATTGCATTATTTGTAGGTGTCATTAGTAAACGAAATTTCCTAATAGACAAATACTGTCATCTAGGCATTTTTACATTTCTGACAAGCATACATTAGTTTTGCCATGACATTTTTGATGATATCCATGTTAGATTACTGTGCTAGGCTGATGTAGTGCATTTTGTAAGCTACATGTTACATGCCATCAGTAGTTTATTACCGTGTTACCTTTATAAAGATTTTTGACTTATTGTCTTGGCCTCAGCAAATATCTGTCTTCAAATTTTGTTGACCTTTATTCCTTAGCTGTGAAGAAAGCTTATTTTCAGTATAATGAGCATAATAGCCACTAAATTTTAGAAAAAGCAGTCGTGACTGGATATAAGGTGTAGAGAAGCTGTCTATCAGTATGATCTCCAGTGTTGGTCCAATCCTTCTGATCAGAAAGCTGTGCAAAGTAAGCCATGCTTCTGTTCTGGCCTGTGAGCCTGAATTTCCTTCACTAGAAAACAAAGATGTAGGAATTAGGAATAATGTATACCTAGATGAGGATTTATAGTGCTGTCATTGTTCTGGAGTCCCGCCCGCATGTATTCTTTGATCTGGAAGTGGTCTTTGGTCCACTAGGTATTAGAGAGTCTTTGAGTCCCATATGAAATATTTCTTTGATGTAATAAAACCTTTCATTTTTCTAGGATGACTTTGCTCTAGGATGAAAAGTAAGGAACAGCTTTCTGAGTATGTGAGAAGATAGTTACCCATCCTACAAGTTATGTGCTGCTGCATTTTGATATCTTTGTTCATATGATAAAGGCATCCATGTTGATCTGTTCTTGAAATAAAATCAGTATTTCACAGGAAAGGAAATGTCTTAAAATTCAGTTTACAATTAGATCAGTTCATTTAAAATGATCCAACATCATTTTAAGTGACAGACCAGAATTCTTTTAAGTTACCCTGGCATAAAAGAATATCTCTAAATCAATTTCATGGCACAACTTCAATGAATTACCTTTATATATATATATATATATGTATCACAGAATCACAGAATCACAGAATTGTAGGGGTTAGAAGGGACCTCTAAAGATCATTGGGTCCAACCCCCCTGTCAAAGCAGGTTCCTTACAGCAGGCTGCCCAGGTAGGCGTCCAGACGGGCCTTGAATATCTCCAGAGAAGGAGACTCCACAACTTCCCTGGGCAGCCTGTTCCAGTGCTCTGTCACCCTCACTATGAAGAAGTTCTTTCTCCTGTTGGTGTGGAACTTCCTGTGCTCCATCTTGTGGCCATTGCCCCTTGTCCTGTCCCCACAAACCACTGAAAAGAAGTTGGCTAAATCCCTCTGTCTCCCACACCTCAGGTATTTATACACATTGATGAGATCCCCTCTCAGTCTTCTTTTCTCCAGGCTGAACAGACCCAGGTCTCTCAGCCTTTCTTCATAGGGAAGATGCTCCAGGCCCCGTATCATCTTTGTGGCCCTCCGCTGGACTCTTTCCAGGAGACCCTGTCTTTTTTTGTACCGGGGAGCCCAGAACAGGACACAGAACTCCAGGTGAGGCCTGACCAGGGCAGAGTAAAGGGGGAGGATCACCTCCCTTGACCAGCTGGCCACGCTCCTTTTAATGCATGCCAGGATTCCATTAGCCTTCTTGGCCACCAGGGCACACTGCTGGCTCATGCTCAACCTGTCGTCCACCAGGACCCCCAGATCCTTCTCCTCAGAGCTCCTCTCCAGCAAGTCATGTCCCCCCCAGCCTGTACTGACACATGCGGTTGTTCCTTCCCAGGTGCAGGACTCTACACTTGCTCTTGTTAAACCTCATTTGGTTTCTTCCTGCCCATCTCTCCAGCCGGTCCAGGTCCTGCTGAATTGCAGCACAGCCTTCTGGTGTGTCAGCCACTCCTCCCAGCTTTCTGTCATCGGCGTACTTGCTGAGGGCAGACGCTATTCCCTCATCAAGGTCATCGATGAAGATGTTGGACAAGACCGGACCCAGCACCGACCTCTGGGGAACACCGCTAGTCACAGGTCTCCAGCCGGACTCTGCGCCACCAGTCACCACCCTCTGAGCTCAGCCAGTCAGCCAGTTCTCAGCCCACCTTACTGTCCACTCCTCTATCCCACACTGTCTCAGCTTTGCTATCAGGATGTCGTGGGAGACAGTATCAAAAGCCTCGCTAAAGTCAAGGTAGATGACATCCACTGCTCTCCCCATCTACCCAGCTGGTGATGCCATCATAGAAGGCAACGAGGTTGGTCGAGCACTACTTCCCCTTGGTGAATCCATGCTGACTACTCCTCATAACATTCTTCTCTTCCAATTGCTTGGAGATGGCATCCAGAACAAGCTGTTCCAACACTTTTCCAGGGACAGAGGTGAGACTGACTGGCCTGTAGTTTCCCGGATCCTCCTTCTTGCCCTTCTTGAAGACTGGAGTGACATTGGCTATCCTCCAGTCTTCAGGCACCTCTCCTGTTCTCCAGGATCTTTCAAAGATGATAGAGAGCGGTTCGGTGATCACCTCTGCCAACTCCCTTAGCACACATGGATGCATCCCATCGGGACCCATGGATTTGTGTGTGTTGAGCCCACTCAGACGCTCCCGAACCACTCCCTCATCAACCAGGGGGGAGCCCTCCATTTCCCAGACCCTTTTTCCTCCCGCCAGGGTCGAGGAGTCACGAGGGGGGAGTCCTTGAAGCAAAGACAGCATTCAGTATCTCCGCCTTCGTGGTGTCTCCCATTACCAGGACACCTCCCTCATTCAGCAAGGGACCCACATTATCCCTAGTCTTCCTTTTACTGTTTACATACTTAAAAAAACCCTTATTATCCTATTTCTTTTGCAAGCCTCGTCTCTAGGTGGGCTTTAGCCTTCCTCGTCGCATCCCTGCAGGCCCTGACAACACTTCTGTACTCCTCCCAAGAGGACAGGACCTTTTTCCACATTTCATAGACCTTCCTCTTCCTTTTGATCTTATTAATGAGCTCCTTGCTCATCCATGCAGGTTTCCCGCCCCCCTTTCCTGATTTCCTGCTCTTAGGGATGCACCGATCCTGAGCTTGGAAGAAGTGCTGTTTAAATGTTGCCCAGCTCTCACAAGCACCCTTGTCTTCTAGCAACCTAGCCCATGAGATACCCCCAAGCAGGTCCTGGAAGAGGTCGAAGTTGGCTCTCCGAAAGTCCAGGGTAGCAATCCTGCTTTTAGCCTATCTTCTTCCACCAAGTTCCTACCTGAACTCCACCATCTCATGGTCGCTGCATCCCAAGCTGCCCCCAACCTTCACATCCCTAACAAGCCCATCCCTGTTGGTAAGGACAAGGTCCAGAAGCACGCCCCACCTCGCCGGCTCCTCCACCATCTGCGTCAGAAAATTATCTTCAAGGCTTTGTGGGAACCGTTTGGACTGCGCGTGCCTGGCCGAGTTGCTTACCCAACAGATGTCTGGATAATTGAAGTCCCCCATGAGAATCAGCGCCCGGGATCATGAGGCTACTATCAGCTGCTTGTAGAAGGCCATTTACCTCCTCCTCCTCCTGATCTGGTGACCTGTAGTACACCCCCACAACAGTGTCCCCCATACCAGCCCACCCCTTAATTCTCACCCACAAGCTCTCCACTTGTCCTTCACCCTCCCCCAGGTGGAGCTGGGTACACCCTAATTGCTCCCTCACATAAAGGGCAACCCCACCCCCTCTCTTCCCCAGCCTGTCTTTCCTAAAAAGGACATAGCCCTCCATGACAGTGTTCCAGTCATGCAAGGTGTCCCACCACGTCTCTGTGATTGTAACGAGATTGTGGCCCTGCGACCGAACACAGATCTCGAGCTCATCCTGTTATTTTCCCATGTTCTGCGCATTGGTATACAGGCACTTTAGGGAAGCAGCAGGTGCAGTTACCCCTGGAGGGATGCAAGAAGAAGATTCCGGATGGGGTATTGGTATCATTACTTTCTCTGAGGAGCCCTTGGACAATCCTATGGGAAAACTCAGAGGTTTTTCCCTACTATCTTCAACAGTGACAACAGTGACAACTTCCCCCAGCCCTTCTCTGTCACTTTTAGCTCCCCTCCCTTCCCCTGTCAAACCTAGTTTAAAGCCCTGGTAAAAAAAAAAAAAAAATATATATATATATATATATATATATATAGAGAGAGAGAGAGAGAGAGAGAGAGAGAGAGAGAGAGATCTTAAGCAAAAGCATCAGAGAATAGTTCCAGAGAATACTTATCACAAAGCAGAATTCTTGTTTAATTTACTATAAATATGTATAAATACATGCCAAGTCCATTCCTTCAATATGAAACCAAGATAGAATCTGGACCATAATATTGTCTTACTGCAAATGAAATAGTTAAGCATAAAACAACCATTGCACAAATAGAAAGGCTGATCTGGACCTAAACCTAAACGAAAATTCTTAATGCAGTACACCGCTAAGAATTTCACGATTATTAGCCTGAATGTTGAAAATTATTATCAACTTAGTCTCCATGTCTTTAAAAAGGGGAATATTTCAAACACAATTTTTAAAGTGTTACGCTTTTATAGAGAAAGGTTCATGATGATGGAGAAGGACTCTACTTTGGTAGATAATGATAGGACAAGGGGGGATGGTCTCAAAATAAAAGAGCAGAGATTTAGATTAGACTTTAGGATGAAATTCTTCACTCAGAGGGTAGGGAGGCACTAGAACAGGTTGCCTAGAGAAGCTGTGGATGCCCCATCTCTGAAGGTGTTCAAAGCCAGGTGGAATGGGGCCTTGGCCAGCCTGATCTAGTGGGTGGCATCCCTGTCTAGGGCAGGGGGGTTGGAATTAAATCTCTTTTAAGGATTCCTTAAGATCCCTTCCAACCCAAGCTGTTCTATGATTCTATGATTCTATGGTATTGATCTATGTGTTTAACTCTATATTTCTCTTAGAGAGGCTTTTTCTTTGATGTGGAGTCTCAAATCTGTCAGTTTACCATCACAATTGGAATTTTGGGGTGTTCAGTTTAGTTCTATAAAACTGATCCTTACCCTAGATGCTCAGAAATTTTGGATTTAAAGCAGTAATGGCTTTACTCATTTTTAGCTTTCAAAAATTAATGCAAGATCCTTAAAGAGCCTGAATGTGTAATTTCTCATGTTTAGTAAGTGCTGTAGAGCATGTTGTACAGCTGCAGCCAGGATGAATGTTAGGTGTGTCCTCAGGCAGACTAGTTAATCTGGTTAAGAACCTGTCTGAAGAGATGGGTCTAAATTCTGATGCATACAGCAGGAAAATATTTTTTTTTTTTTGACACTATGGGCAGCCCTGTTTCCACATTAGATTAACATTTAATGACCATGGAGACAGAAGTCCCTATTTGCCTCAGTAAATAACTGTTTTAATATATCTGACAGCTAATCTCTATATTCTCTTCTTCTCCTTTTCTCCTCTCCCTCAACTTTCTGCTGTAGTGAAATGTGAAGTAGAAAGGATCTTGTGCAGTAGCTTTGATAATTTGCCCAATATCCATTGCTCAGTGCGAATCAGTGCAGAGCACTTTCACAAGATAATTTATTACCTCACTGATAGAGGAAGCTCTACTGCAATTAATTTTAAATACAATCCTTAGCTTCCACTTTTTGATTTTAAAAAGATTAAGTTAAGTTTTTATCCATTTTGGCACATGGTAGATAATTTAATACTGTCTTCTAGTTAAAGTGTTTGAATGTTTTTCACTGGATTAAGAAGCAATGAGCTGAATTTCTGACTACTGTTCATGTTGAGACCAGGTGGATTATATTTGCATGAGATTTTTAGCTAAATGTATTTCTTATAATTAAAGTAAAACCCATGAACATAGTTTCATGTAGACTCTTAAAACTATTACAGAATCACTGTTGTCTGAATACTAGTTTTCCCCTTCCAGCCCTTAGTAATTCATACCAAGGCTGTGCAAAGTAGCACATCCTCAAGGAAAAAAATAAAAGCTTGTTAAATGTGGGAGGTCTGGGCAATCAAATATTAGTTTGGGGGTTTTCATGTTAAGGGTACTTTATGCTTTCAGACTGTCATAACTTGACAATGTAAATGAGACTCATGACTTTTCAAAAGATAAATGCAGCCATCTTTCAAAAAAATATTTTGGTCACCTACATTAGATATGAGCATATAGATATAGGAACTTTACTGTTCTGTCTATACTACAAAATGAGGACTACAGGAAAAAATATCCTTTTGTATCCTAAGATGTATTGTATCATCTTAGAATTTAAACAGTCCAAACATTATTTGCTATTGCCAGAGGTAGTAATCTGAACATCTTGAACCATGCAGAGTTATACGTAAATGTACTTTAATGTTATCCTTCACATTAATATTAAGGATAAAGAAACTTCAATGCTATACTTTTTTTTTTTTTACAACATTTTAACTTTTAACTTTAACATTTTACAATTTTTTAACAAGGGATACATTTCATAGAGAAGATAAAGGGTCTTCTGAAAATGTACCATTTGAAACTCAGTTTCATAGCATCAAGAAGTTCAAGCTCTACTGAGTAGAATTATCTGCAAACAGTATTAAAATTATTCAAAAACAATTGATGGGTACTCTTAGAAGTTCACCTTTGAGTCTTTAAGATTCAATTTGGTTCAGTAATCTGAAATTTAAGTAATTTGATCAAATAAGTTATTTGAACTCTTTTGATTGAGAGATGGCAGAAATTTACTGCCAAATTTCAATTATTCACTGTTTTTAAAGGGCAAAAGAACTATGATGATTATCTAGACAGACTTTTTAACAGGATACCAAGCACAGCATGTTTTTCAAATGCAGCAATTCATAGCTAGACTAGAACATGGTATTATAAAAATGTGAAATCTTTAAATATTTTATACTAAAAAAAATATAATAACACATTAGCAGTGAAGCATACTAATCACAATCAAATGAAAGCTTAATAGCACATAACAGTAGCGCTTATCCTGAAAAGACTGAAATTTCACATAGATCCTTATGTCAAAACTTTGATCCATGACTAGAGAAATACTACTGAGATAAGTCTGTTTTTCTTTTTTTTTTTTTTTCCTTGAATATTTTCCCTAAACGTTGTATTTCTTTCTGGGATAACATTCTTTAAATAAATAAACATTCTTTAAATAAATAAATTCTTTAATAGTGATAGACAAGATCAAACTTTTTTTTTTTTTTTTTTTTGTCAAAGTATGTAGGCTATTCAAGCAGGAGAAGGGGCTATGGTTTCCTGTATGTATACCAAACACAGTTACCACACATCATTCAATAAATGCTTCCATTAATGTCAGTGGAATTTGGATAGGAGTTCCATTCTTAATACTAAGACTGGTACTGGAAATTCAGGGCTTTTGTCCAGAAGACTATATATAAATATATATATATATATATATTATAAGATAATTTTAAGAAAAGCCTTTAGAAACATTTATTTAATAGCATTTTCCCATTGGTCTTATGTATTATTTACTCTCAAGTAGTAAGCTATGTAATACTGATAAATAGCTTAGTAGATCTGAAATTTTTATGAGTAAAGAAAAGTACTTGGACATGTTTTAATTTTTGCATATAGATAGAGAATGTTAGTAACAACTTATTTTTCACTACGCTTTTTAAAGTATTTTTTAGGGCCAATTCTCTTCAACGTTTTTATAAATGATTTGGATGTAGAACTCAAATGCATACCAAGTAAATTTGCAGATGACACTAAATTAGGAAGAGCTGTTGACTCTCTTCAGAGTAGAGAGGCCTTGCAGAGAAATCTTGACAAATTAGAGGCTGGGCAATCACCAATCATGAATTCCAACAAGAGCAAGTGCTAGATTCTGCACCTGGGAAGGGGCAACCCTAGATATATGTACAGACTGGGGGATAAGAACCTAGAGAGCAGCTACACAGAAAGGGATCTGGGGGTTTCTGGTCAATGGTAAGTTGCACATGAATCAATGGTGTGTGGGCCCTGGCAGCCAAAAGGAGCAGCCACATCCCGGGGTGCATGAAACACAGCATTGCTTGCAGGTCAAGAGAAGTGATCGTCCCCCTCTACTCTGCGCTGGTGCTGCCTCACCTCAAGTACTGTGTGCAATTTTGGGCACTGCCATATAAGAAAGACATAAAACTATTAGAGTGTCCAAAGGAGGGCAATGAAGATGGTGAAGGGTCTGGAGGGCAACATGTGGAACAGATGAGGTCACTTGGATTGTACAACCCAGAGAAGAAGAGACAGAGGGGAGGCCTCATTGTGGCCTGCAGCTTCCTCGTGAGGGGGGCAGAGGAGCAGGTCCTGAGCTCTGCTCTCTGGGGACAACAACAGGACCCGAGGGAACGGCATGGAGCTGCAACCGAGGAGGCTCAGGCTAGGTGTTAGGAAAGGGTGGCTGGGCACTGGAACAGGCTCTCCAAGCCTGCTAAGTTTGAGAAGCATTTGGACACTGCTCTCAGATATATGGTTTCATTTTTAGGTAGTCATCCAGGCAGGAACTGGACTTGATGATCCCGTTGGGTCCTTTCCAACTCGACATATTTTGTGAGTCTATGAAACCAGCTATCAAAATCATAGTATATAAACATAATAAGATATTTTCTACCAAAATATACACAAAAAAATATAATTGTCATAAATCAAATGTCACAGAATTTTATCCAGGAGAATTAAGATAACCTGTCGGTTTTAATTTTGGTATCCTGTTATTATAGCAGGATATTTATAGGTTTTGATGATATTCCTGCTGCATTCAGAGCCAGGAGAAATTATTATTTTATTTTATTTTATTTTATTTTATTTTATTTTATTTTATTTTATTTTATTTTATTTTATTTTATTTTATTTTATTTTATTTTATTTTATTTTATTTTATTTTATTTTATTTTATTTTATTTATTTTATTTTATTTTATTATTTTATTTTATTTATTTTATTTTATTTTATTTTATTTTGTTTTATTTTATTTTATTTTATTTTATTTTATTTTATTTTATTTTATTTTATTTTATTATTTTGTTGAAATTTGTCACCAATTTGTTTGGCCTTAAACATGCATATTACAGAACACATGCATAAAATAATATCCCTTATTTAATTAAAGAGAAACAGACAACATTATAAGAAGGGCAAGGTTTGCAAATAGTTGCTTCTGAAAACATGTGAGTATTCATAGAATCATAGGATAGTTTGGGTTGGAAGAAGCCTTAAAGATCATCTAATTACAACCCCCCTAGCATGGGGAGGGAGACCTTGTATTAGACCATGTTGCTCAAAGCCCCATCCAACATGACCTTGAACACTTTCAAGGATGTGATGTACACAGCTTCTCTGGGCAACCTGTTCCAGTGCCTCACCACCCTCACAGTAGAGAACTTCTTCCTAATATCTAACCTAAATCTACCCTTTTTCAGTTTAAATCCATTACTCCTTGTCCTATGACTACACTGCCTGACAAAGAGTCCCTCCCCACCTTGCCTATAGGCTAGTAATTAAAGGTACTGGAAGGCCGCTATAAGGTCTCCTCAGAGTCTTCTACAGGCTGAACAACCCCAGCTCCCTCAGCCTGTCTTCATAGGAGAGGTGCTCCAGCCATTTGATCATCTTCTCTGGTCTCATTCTAATACTTCCGTGTCCTTGTGCTGGGAACCCCAGAGCTGAATGCAGTGCTCCAGGTGGGGTCTTACAAGAGCAGAATAGAGGGGGAGAATTAGCTCCCTCAACCCGCTGGTGAAGTTTCTTTTGATGCAGCCCAGGATATGGTTGACTTTCTGTGCTACAAGCACACATTGCCAGCTTGTGCTGAGCTTCTCATCAACCAACACCCCCATATTTATTTTATATGTATATTTTTATGCTGAATTATGAAAAGAAAAAAAAAAAAAAAACTTTGCCCAAACAATGTTGCCTTTTGCTTTTTGTATGTAAATTTTCTTGTGCTCATTTTTAGATAAGAAGACAAATAGAATCCAAAGGGTCCAAAGCAGTGTCAATTAAGTCCAAAAAGAGGCATTTTGGCTATAATTAGACTAAACAAACAATATATTTAATTGTTACAAATATTGATCACTCTGGTGTCCAAGAAGGATTTTTGTATTGCTCATGCTACTTCTAAGTACATTTACTTAGAAGCAGTTTAAGAGTCACTGTAATGTAAATTGAAAAGAGTATGGACACATTATAAATACTTTCTGTTTAAAAGTTTGGGTACAAGCTTGATTGATAAAATCTGATTGAAACCTTTTTATGATTAAGATGGTTCCAGACTATAAAAAAAGCTTTCATGGATAATGAATTTAATATAACTTATACAGAGCATCCTTATATCACACTAGTAAAACTAATCACTTCGGAAACTATTTCTCACATGAAATGGAAATAAATAAATGTGTTTCAAATAAATGTTTAATTATTTTTTCCTAATTTCTTATTTTTTTTGCTGAGTTTTGATTATCTCCTATAATGTTCTTGACTTTTAAAAAATTGAACATGTACCACTACACTAAAAAATTCTCAAATCTATCTTATATACTTATTTAATTTTATCTATCAGATATAATTATGTAATCCTGAATGTACTTTCACAGGAAATATATTCACTGTTTTTAAAAATGTACTCTATTACTGCTTAAATGTCTTTCAGTATTATGATATTTTGACATGTGAAAGCATACTTTGGTTTATACATTGGTAGCCAAATCCTGTCACAAATGATATACCAGAATTGAACACTGCACACCTTGTTAAAAATAAAACAGTTCAGTGTGTGTAATATAATATCACTTTTCTTGTGGATTCTGAAACACATAAAAGATATATAATTTACAGTGTGGGTGGGATTTATTAAGCGAGGTAGATACTGACATAGATATAGTCATGTTAAATTTTGAAAGCAATAATTCATGTTTCTCTATTAGTTCACAGATTAAGATGTGATTCCAAGATTATCCAAGATGCCAAATGAAAAGGGTTGAAAGAAAAAAAAGAAAAAAAAAAAGAGAAAATAACAAAACTGATAATATATTCAAAATATGAGCTGCAATTTAATTTCAGTTTTTAATTTAAATGTTTTTAGCCAAAGCTTCCTGTAACAAAGGTCTTCATTTCTTGATTTCAATTCACTCCAAAGATACTATATTTTAATATGATTTTTTTTCATAAAAATAAGAAATAAAAATTAAAAGAACCTCAATAATTTGGTTGGTATTCATATGAATGCCACTATGTTATGTATTGCGTGCTGCAGGAAAGAAAGGCACAGTGAGTGCTAAGCATGGACTTTAACTTCTCATGAACATTAATTATACATGAAGGAGAGTGCTTAGCCAGACATTCAAAGAGAATTGCAGTCATGGCCTTGCATTGCTCTTACAGACTAATATATCAGAATGACAGCTGCTACCTATTCCCTACAGCATAGTCTTTACTCGTGTTGTAACCATGCAAAAGGGGTAGGAAATCTGCTTTCTTTGTCTACCCTAGGGAAAAAAATCTTTCATAGTAAATTTTTTTGTTGGTCTTGATTTTGGTTAAAAAAGCACAGGTTTTCAGGTGAAGAAAAAAATTATGGAGAAATTTCATTATAATAACCACTATCATGCTTTATTTTATGACTTAATTATGTATTCTTTTTGTATGGATGCAAAATACAGCTGTGCATTGTGAAAGCTCTAAGGAAAATAAAGTAACTTGTAAAAAGCTTCACCTTTAAAAGGATTTAGAGGATAAAGCTGACCCTCTGGTAATTAATTCTATTATTAACAGTGAAATAACTAGCAATAGTGAAATTCTAGTTTTTAAGAATTAGTACATACATGTGAATGCACTTGCATGAATTCAGAATGTTTCTGAATGTATCCAATATTTAAAGGAAAGAACAAAAATATAAAATTGTTTCACTCTAATTGCCCAAGACATTAAAACACTGCAAATACTTCTATTGAATTAATGCATTGATTATTTCAGGGCCAAAATCTATGATTAAATGAAAGAAAAAAATCCTTTCATTTTTCAAGAGATGTGTGAAGAAGATATTATTCCTGCCTTACATGAGGTTTTCTAATTGGAACATTTTACATATTGCTCTAAAAAGTAAGGCACTAATATTTTTAAATATTCATTCACTACTGTTTCCAGTTGCCCTTATTTTTGTGTTTGTTATAGAAAGATCACAGTAAATAGTAATGCATAAAATTAAGATACATAGTGTATAGCAAACATGAATGGAATGCAATAACTCAGTGTAGCTCTATGTGCTTGGAGTTATTGTCAAAGAGTAAACTCCATTTTATGTTGACACTCCAGTCATTTGACATTGGGCTTTGACACAAAGTATAAACACTCTGTAAGTAATGAAGATGTTTAATGAATGCACAAATGCTAGTGTATTTTGTTTAAAAACTTTGATGCCTTTTTTTTTTTTTTTTTTTAAATATTATGGTCACAATCATAGAATCATAAAATATACAAGTTGGAAGGGACCCTCAAGGATCATCAAGTCCAACTCTTGGGTTCCCAAAGGACTACTTAAAAGAATACGAATAAAAATCATGTGTCTGAGAGCATTGTCCAAACTCTTCTTGAACTCTGGCAGTCTCAGTGCTGTGACCCATGTCACTGAGGAGCCTGTTCCAGTGCCTGACCACCCTCTTGGCAAAAAAAAAAAAATTCTTTATATCCAGCCTGAACCTCCCGTCACAGCTTCAAGCTGTTTTTTCGGGTCCTATTGGTGGTCACCAGAGAGCAGAGACCAGCGCCTGCCCCTCCGCTTTCCCTTGTGAGGAAGTTGTAGACAGCGATGAGGTATACCTTCAGTCTTCTCTAAGCTGAACAATTCAAGTGACTTCAGCCACTCCTCATACTCCTCTAGACCCTTTACCATCTTTTTTGCCCTCCTTTGGATATTCTCTAAGAGTTGTATACCTGTCTTATATTGTGGCACCCAAAACTACACACAGTGCTCAAGATGAGGCCACACCAGCACAGAGCAGAGCAGGACAATCCCTTCCATTGACCTGCTAACAATGCCATTCTTGATGCAACCATAAGGTAATATGTATTTTGCAGTCATTGGATTGGTTTACATGTTACATTCTTTTTGCCCTGTTACACTTGAGAATCAGAGCTCTCATCTGGGAAAATAGAACATTTCTAATCCTTATTAATATAAATATTAGATTAAAAATATGTATTAGAAGGTCATAGAAGGTCAGGAGTATGCAAAGAGACAGTAGGACATAAACTGCCTCATACTACCTTATTCATAGATATTGATGCACTGTCAGCAAATTTGATGTTTCTCAGTATTTCAAAACAATACAGAAAATGTTGCTGCAAAATGCAGGCATTCGATGTGTTTTATGCTCATTATGAGAAGTGGGCAGTTCATTCAAACAGAATGAATTTTATGCTGCCAGTCTATATGACTCACTCACAAGACTCTCAAGCAAATACTCAGATGTGTTCTCTAACTCTGTCATTCATGTCCTGGGAATGGTCCAAACAGATGTTCACAAAGCCAGTACTTCATGCTCTTCAAAATCTGTCATTAAAATGCTATTTTGCCAGTAAGTCATTAAAAAGTAGTTGGTACCTGTGAGACCTTGTCGGTTCAATGGGTACTTTCCACTGCATACCATGCATTACCCTAGAGGTATTTGGTTCATGAGTCTAAGGGCTCCTCCTTAGTTACCCCCCCCCCCAACCTGTTTTGGTAGCAGGTACACTGCAGTCATGGCCTTTATGAGAAGAGGCTGCCTCATGCTGGACACAGTTGGTTTCAGCCGGCTCCAAAATGGGCCCACTGCTGGCCAAAGCTCAGCCCATCTGTGAAGCTGGTGATGCCTTTGTGATAACATTTAAGAAAGGGTAAAAACTACCGTGCAGCCGGTGTTGCGAAAGAGAGGGGTGAGAAAATGTGAGAGAAACAGCCCTCTGAACACTCAAGGTCAGAGAAGAAGGACAAGGAGGACGTGCTCCAGGTGCTGGAGTTGAAATTCCCTTACAGCCCATAAGAGAGGACCGTGATGGAACAGGCTGTCCCCCTGCAGCCCATGGTATACCACATTGGAGCAGATTTCCACAGGGCATCCCATGGAGAATCCCAAGCTGGAGCCTATGATGGAGGAGGCTCCTGGTAGGAACTACAGCCCATGGAGAAGAGCCCACACAGGAGCTACGTATTCTGTTCTGGTGGACTGCAGCCCATGGGAGATCATGCTGGAGAAGTTTGTGAAGTTTTATTTATTTATTTATTTATTTATTTATCTATTTTTTGTGGGAGGGAAATCACACTGGAGCAGGTGAAGAGTGTGAGGAGTAAGGAGCAGCAGAGATGAAGTGTTATGGATTGACTGCAACACCCATTCCCTGTTCCCCTGTGCAACTCAGGGAGGTGGGAGGAGAAGACAGAGGAGTTGGGAATGAAAGAGTGAAGTTGAGCTGGGCAAGAGGAGGGGTATGTGGGTCAGGTGATTTTAGTTTTGCTTTAGCTTTTCACCATCCTAATCTGCTTTTAATTGGCAATAAATTAAATTAATTTAATTTTCCGCAAATCAAGTCTGTTTGGCCCATGATGGTAATTGGTAAGTGATCTTCCTGTCCATATCCTGACCTATGAGCTTTTCCATCTTCTCCCCCTGTCCTGCAGAGGAGTGAGAGCAAGAGAGTGACTGGGCAGGCTTCCTGCCAAGGTTAATTTACCACAGCATCTTTCTTATCATAGAATCACAGAATGGTTTGAGTTGGAAAGGACCTTAGAGATCATCTAATTTCAACACCCCTGCCATGGGTAGAGAGAGACACCTTCCACTAGATGAGGTTGCTCAAAGCTCCATCTAACCTGGCCTTGAACAATTCCAGCGATGGGGCAGCCACAGCCTCTCTGGGCAACCTGTTCCAGTGCCTCACCACGCTCATAGTGAAGAACTTCTTCCTAATACCTAATCTAAATCTACCCTTTTGTAGTTTAAGATTATTATTCCTACACTTCCTGATAAAGAGTCCCTCTCCTGCTTCTTTGCAGGGCCCCTTTAGGTACTGGAAGGTCCCAGGGCCTTCTCTTCTCCAGTCTCAACATCCCCAACTCTCTCAGCCTGTCTTCATAGCAGCGGTGCTCCAGCCCTTTGCCCATTTTTGTGGCCCTCCTCTGGACTTGTTCTAATATGTTTGTGTCTTTCTTTTGCTGGGAGCCCCAGAGCTGATTGCAATACTCCAGGCGGGGTCTTACCAGAGCAGAGTAGAGGGGGGAATCACCTCCCTTAACCTGCTGGCCATGAAAGAAGCTGTTCATGCTTCTTTTGATGCAGCCCAGGATAGGGTTGGCTTCTGGACTTTCTTCAAGAAAGAGAGTTTCTTGGAGTACTTTTCAAATGTCTTTAGCATTTATGGAAACAAACATGAGAGAAAACAAAGGGTATAGATCAATTTCACAGCCAAAAAGGTAAGGAAAATAAAGAACACATCAGAAGATATGAGATGATGGACTGGTGAGACTACCACTTCAGCTCTCAAGAACTCTTGAAAACAGGTAGGGAGATTCTGAACTCCAAGTAGATCACTATTGTGAGTTCTGAATCTCCCTAGAGTTGTTCTGTCTGACAAAACAATCCAATACAGGAAGTAATTGTGCAAAAGCTATAGAGTAAGATGTATCTTCAATCAGAAGTCACAGTAGTGTGGATATGAGAGAGACATGGAAGAGATTCCTGGAGACTGAGCGAATAAATACTGCAGCAGGATGGTGCCTTCTTCAGGATTTGTGTTATGTAATGAATAAAAGCATTAAAACACTAACTTATGAATTCCATTAGAGGAAAATGGTTAAAACTGAGTATGATTTCAGGGGGATTTAGGTAGGGATTGTAATCTCATATTTTATTTTCTGCAAGGATTGTCTATTCTATTTTTCTTTCAGGAATTCAAAAAAATATATCTTTAAAAGATATTTTTAATATATGAATAATTTCCTCTGGATATTTAATATTTCTTTAACATGTTAAATATATAAAATTAAATAATGAAAAGACAGCACTTGTTCCCAAACTTAACCTTGTTTGCCTCCTGTGAGCCTTTCAGATAACTGCTGCTTCTTGTTTCCCAGCAGCAGCGGACATGTTGTTTTCCATATGTTTCTTCCTTGTGCAGATACGTTGCCCACTCTATATTCAGAATAACACTCTTTTGAAGGCTGAAAGCTTTGCCTATTTGCAACAGCTGTGTCCCGTCTCTGATTCCTCAGATGGCTATTCAATGATTCCCTGCCTATCACTTTTTCATGTACTGCTATTTCATGCCAGGCCAATTTGCTGATTATATTTTTTTTCTTTCTTTCTTTTCTTTCTTTCTTTCTTTCTTTCTTTCTTTCTTTCTTTCTTTCTTTCTTTCTTTCTTTCTTTCTTTCTTTCTTTCTTTCTTTCTTTCTTTCTTTCTTTCTTTCTTTCTTTCTTTCTTTCTTTCTTTCTTTCTTTCTTTCTTTTTCTTTTTCTTTTTCTTTTTCTTTTTCTTTTTCTTTTTTTTTTTCCAAACTTTATTATTATTATTATTATTTTAAGCTCTCTTTTCCACATGACACACATTGCTCCATTGTTTTTGCTTTCTTCTTTCAGCAATACCGTTCCAGATGAACTATTCAGGTGATAAGAACAAGAAAAACATTCATATTTAGTACTCTCTCATATTACATACAGATTATGCTGATTAGCCTTCAGAATCATAATTCACCAGTAACTTAATCCTATGCCAAGCCACTGATATAACAACTAAGTGCTCCTGAGAAGCTAGATATTCAGTTTCTGCAGAATTAATACCTGGGGATCAAATCTTTCTGCATTGTTTGAAACCAACTTGTAGCGGTGCATGTCTGATTTGACAATGAGATACAAAACAAATTGTCAAGACACTTTATCTTCAGGAGCTGAAAACAAAGTGTACTGAATTTTGCTCCTAGAGTATTTCATAACCCTTAGTAGTCCCAAAATATGAAAGAAGATATTCCTGTGGTATTAATGATACTGATTAGTACACCTGCCCCTGTGGTAGGCTTTTGGGCACATTTTAATACAACAGCTTTGCCTTTTTGTTATTAATCAATGACTGATTTGAAAAAAAAAATAAATCTATTATTCTTCTTGTAATGCAAGAAGGGTCAATAATAGGTAGAAATATATTGAGTTCTTTATTTTCAGATTTTTAAACAAAGTTGGTAAATTTTTGTCATACATTTCAGTGTATTGAAGTCAGTAGAGAAGAGTTTAGGGAATGGAAGTGAAGTAACTACAACAAGCAGAAAGTGATGAAAAACAGAAAGGTTGTGCAAAAAAACAGAACTGAAAAAAGTGGAATGTAAATACTAGTTTTGCATAGCAAATATGTTTTATGATGCAAAAGTATTTCTTTGAACTTAATGTAGAGGGTGAAAATTCAGTAAGTCGTCACAAAAAAGGCTTCTGTGGTAAACATTAATTATATGGTTGATGCAAGATAGGTTGCAGGATACATGCTTTACAATGAGAAATCAGACTATTGACAAGGCTTTAAAAACAAGTATTTTAGCTATAATAAGAATATATGGGCAACTAACTGCTCATTAATAATTTTAACAAGGAATTTGAAAAATAGAAATTTTAAAAGAATAAATTCTGAAAGAGTGGATTCCTAATTTCTTTTGCAGTATTTGTAAACTGATTTGTTTCATTAACCCACCTTATATGGAAGGAATTTGCTAAGCAATTATTTTTGACTTTGAGGAACAAAAGCATAACATAATGACTTATAAATGAGAAACCTCACCATGGCAACCTAGAAATGAACCAGTTCTTCAGAACTGTCAGAGCTCCCACAGCTGCTGCTGTTGCTCAATAGAAACCTGCTGTCTCAACTTATTGTGCTTTTGGACTTGTTTCTGAAGGTCAGAATACAGTTTTGAGGGTCACAGTCAAGGATCTTTCTTCTTAAGAAGGGAATTAATTGCTACCCCTGGGAGGAGGTTAAAAAAATAAGCCAATATTTTTGCTCCTATTGGGGGATGCAGTTATAATATGAAGAATGATTAAAGTATAGAGTTCAGTACCCTGGGAGATGACAAAGAACTGGCAAAATCTCAATAAGTACTTGGAAAATGTAAAACTTTTTGGTCATAGCTTGATTCTTTGCATTTGGTCTAAGAGAGTGGTAGAATTAGTAGGTCTAAATGCAAGAAAAAATGGAATCTGGGCTCATTCAGAAAGTGTACATGTATGTGTATGTGAATGTGGTACATTCACAGGCTGAATGGCAGATGAAGCTTGTAGAGCTCAATCCAAAAATGTTACTGAATGACTAAAAAAAAAAAAAAAAGACACTCATTTTTTATGAATGTCGTTACTGCTTATCGAGCTTTAGAAGAAAATGGTGTATGAAAATGTCCCCTATAAAAAATAAACAAAATTATGTTCAAAAAAGAACTTACTATAAAACACTTACACTGTCAACAATATCAATTACAACAATTACAATGTCAACAACAACAAAAACAAAAATAATTGTATTTTCCCAAGAGAAAAATTACATGCTTTTTTTTTTTTTCTCTCTACAAGAGCAACACAAAGACTGTTCATACGCAGGAGGTGAAGGTTCCCAATCAGGTAACTGTGTATCTTATTTATACCAATGAAACTTGTGGAGGTCAGTATGAAAAAATGACATATTTGGAAAACAAAACAAAACAAAAAATTTACATTGCTTAGATGGTTTCTTACTGACAAATGTAGATATCCCAGCTGAGGGTTAATGACTAAATCTATAAAGAAAAAAAAGTAACAGGAAAAGTATTTTTCTCATTTTATTTATGGTGTGCTGAAATGTCTACATGTATAAATGAAATGGCTTATTCAATGTTAGAAATGAAGCCTGTGGTGTTTCCAGAGACTGAAATTTGATTTTACGTGTCTCACACCAGATCTAAATAAATAAATAAATAAATAGATAAATAGTGTAAAGTTCTGTAAATATCAGATCTTTCCAATCCCCAAAGGACTTTCAGGTTTTAGCATTTTTAAAAAACAATTAAGCTTAGAAACAGGAAAAAGAACCCCACTGTTAATGAGGTATGTTATAAAAGTCAGCTCATGCTGCTACCCAATTTACTCATTACTTTAGGAATGGTCAAGAGTGTATCTTGTAGTTGAATTGCAAGTTACAATAGATGTATGGCCACTTCATATAACTCTTTTTTTTTTTTTTTGTCATCTTTTTATTCTCATTTATATCTTTCAGTAGCAGCCAGGAAGCAAAACAGAGTTCCCAAATCTACCTTGACTTTGTAGTTGCAGTAGATTCAAGTGACTCCAGTAATTTGATGTCACACATTGATTACAAACAGATCAAAAGGAGAATGAAACTCAGAGACAAAAATGTTTCTTTCATGGACTCCATGTAACTAAAATAGTGTATAAATCAGAAATAGGCATACAGAAGTTGGTTGCAGTATTGGCTATTGCTTATGTAATTGTACTGCATTGCTGTCAGATCTGTTAGACAAAGGCTGGAAATTGAATGCAATCATAACAAATAAATAGTTTTAGTGAAATAAGAATGGTAACTACATCCCTATTTCCCCTTTTCTGAAACAGAATAAACTCTGAGAGTAGCATAGTTACAAACCATGATTCTTTGGGAGTTTCAGAATAACTTGTCCAGCAGGAGCTGAGAAATCCCTCTTTTTTATATATTTACTTTTTCAATATTGCAGAGAAGAGATGTATGTATTTGTTTTCTGCAATGCTTGTAATAGGTATGTCAGTATTTCACCAAGCAATTAAAGACGTGAGAGTTTTGATATGATACAAAAATTTTCAGTCTCAAAATAGATACAGTCTCAAAATAGTATCCAGCAGTCATTGGAGTCTCCATAATGAAGAGGTTATTTTCCAGTGGTAAAACCCGTACTCATCACCAGGTAATATCCTACTCTGTAAGGCTTTAAAACTGAAGAGGTGAAGACAAATACTTGTGCATTTCAGAGACACCTTAAAATGTACTGGTTGCACTTTGTTTACTGTTTTGAATTACCGAGTCTCACATGGCAAAATTTATTAGTTACTCTAAAGATACATGAAGAAATGTATGGCTGGAATATCTATATTCATCAAGATAAATTACATTTTTATAATTATTACAAATAATTTAAAAAAAAATCAATGCATGTTTCATTGAAAGATTTTTTTTTTTTTTAAATCCTTAGTGAATTAATGGAATAAGGAGAGCTGCCCTGTCCAAATTTCATGGCACGGTAAGTCCTGCTTGGTAATCATATATTCTAAGTTTGCACGTTTTATTATATCCTCTTCAGAATGGCTATAGAAGACAAGATATATAACTGCAAATTTTATTTATTTATTTATTTTTTGTATGATGAGAAAATTGATTCCCATAACTGTGGAGATGATGTAATTCTTCTGTTCATATTTGTTTGCGTCTATTCCAAACTTTCAGTTTTATGCCCCTCTTGATCTGCATATATGTATGTATATATATAAATATATACCCTTCCTACTCTCAAATTGTCTCTCTCAAAATATCTAGGAGTCATTTCAGTTATGACTCATCCTAGCCTTGCTTCATTCAATCAGCTTCTAGTTTTGTATTCTAGTTTGCATATACCTTGTGACTTGGAGTAATTTCTATGTAACATTTCTGTCTTTTTTCCCTTTAAAACTTATCTGCCTGCTAGACTGATCTTGTCACCTTACATACGCTTGATATGAATGCTTAGGTAGTAAATCTTAATTATTGCAGTGCCACAAATATGAAAATAAAATATGGGTTTTATGAGAAAAGACAATGCTGTAATAATCTCTAGGATCTTGTTATATGACTGCATGATCTTGTTTATTCACCACAATACATAGGTAACCTGTGTAGTTTCCAAATAGGAGATAGCTTGTAAATCAGTATAATCAAGTCTTCAAATTTTGACACGTTGCTGGGGAGACATAACACATTTCATTCCTAAAAGAGCAATAACAACATTTAATACCTACAAATTGAGACATTTTTCGTTGTGTTCTTAATGTTTCTATTTATTCCACTTCTGCTGGCCAATTTCTCACGTTCTCTTTAGTGAAGGGCCTGTATATGATCAAAAGAGCGGATGTGAAAATATACATATGCGATCATGTGATGCCACATGGCTGGTATGTAGATGGTTTTCAGCTTCATTCTCTGCATAAATTCATACCTGATGTTGTATATATTCAATTTAATTTTAAATCACAGGGCAGAATAATGTATCAATGAACAAATCTTTTATTACTATTGTGAAATTTAATACATGACAAACTGAAAAGAAGCAGCTTTTCAGTGTTCAATAAAACTCATATCTATTCCCTGAAAATTCTTGGTATTTTGGAAGAATAGGTATTTTCACATGTGGGCAAACTCCACAGAAGTGCAATAATACAGATTCATAGTTGGCTGGTGTGGTCCAACATCTCAACATATGGCCAGAGCAAATTAATCCTAGTTATGCTTTCCAGTTTACCCATGCGTACTTTCTACTACATAATAAGTATATAATGGGTATGCATGTTAGTGTTCACCGTATGGGCTTAGAATTAGAAGTGGAAGATGATAACACCATGCATCTCAGGTCTGTATTCCTGAAAGAGAAAGATTTTTTAACTAATAGACTATGCCTGACCTTAGCCAAGGAGGGTAGGAGGTGTTGGTGGAAAACTAGTTAATTCTAATTGCATCCAAATGTATCCCTGTTTACACCTTGTTCTAAGAGAAAATATGTTGTTAATCACCAATGGCCCAGCTTCACTACTTGAATTATCCTTGATGTGAAACTGCAGCTGTGGATTTTACTCTTCTGTTTAGGAAAATTAAAAGACAACTCACAGAATATACAAGATGTGAACAAAGATGGATGTTTGATCTGATCTGGTTTTACAATTCCTATTTTTTATACTATGAAGTATGAATTCTTTATTCACCAGCTCTGGACTGCATGGATCTTCTATAATGTCATACTGATTACTTCCTCTTAGCTTCTTTATAGCATCTCTGAGTTGAGTTTCTAGACAGACTTGACAACATGGCTTGGAGGCAATGGCCTATGTGTATTCAGCTCTTGGGGAGGATCTAGCTGCATCACATAGTTCTGGGGTAAAGAAACTCAGTCCGAATGGACTTATAAGTGATATATGTTACTTCAGCATGCAAATGATATTCTATTGTCTTACTTCAGTGCTTTCAGTGCATACATTTCAGGACTTTCTCTACTTCAGGGAGGAATGTGAATTCATTCCACTACAAGTGAAGTGTCACTATTGTCACACAGTCAAATCCCCTCTTGATCTCATCACACCACTGTATACCTTATTCAAAAGGCCTTTGAATGATGAAGATAACCTTCAGGTGAACCCCGAAGGGGCAGAAACCCTGCAAGGGATGGGATCTGCACTGCTCTGCTCGTCCTGCTAGTTAGGCAAATATTTTTCAACAGTTTCCACCTGTTTCACACAGGCCATGTTTCTCCTTCCCCTGTTCTCACTTGGCTATAAATTGGTTTGGTGTCTCTAAGAGTTGCTTAGAGGAGATATACAAAGAAGTTGTGTAAATGTGATGCCATATGACCACAGTTTCCCTCATATTCCTCAGAGGTTACAGTCACAGGGCATCAGGGTGGAGGAAGGGAAGCAAAGACTGCTGTCTGTATTCACTCTACCGAGCCTTAGCTTTTAATGGCTTTAGGTAATAGGAACAATTTTGCCAGCATTTTGATAAGTTTTCCATAGGTGTTTTTGTAGGAAATTGCTGCACTGTGGAGAAGTTTGTACTGGCTTGCCACACCATTGTGATTTTTCACATTATAACCTGTTGCCTTTCCCAGAAGATAGCTGAAAAAGGTTCCAAAACTCACTGCTGTGCATTTGGTCTAGGGTACAATGTAAGCCTTCATTCCACTGTGTTTCTCTACAATCTCATACTATTCCTCATCTTAGTTTTCATCTTTAAGTTTCCTCCTTCTTTTACCCCTTCTAAGATTTTTTCGTTGTTCCAGTTACTGAGTATCCAACATCTGTATAAGAAAATTTGGTTTTATCAACTATTTTTTGTTAAAATCTGACCACCTCATTGCCAGCTCTTTAAAATACACAATGCGATGCTGCCACTCTGAGACAGTCCCATCTGTGCAGTAGCTTGTGTAACCTGTAACTTCTGAGCCTGTGTTTGTATAAGCATAGTGTGCATATACATATAGATAAATACATGTGTACATGTTTTTCATGTGTGTGATCTTGCTGATTCACAGTGAAAACTGAACATGGTGAGAAATACTACTTTAAATATTTACTTCTCACTGTGAAAGTAGGCAAATTATTCCCCAACTTTAAATACTTTGCACTTGCTTTGGTGTAACCTTCTTGGGTTTCACACAGCTTATATGCAGAAGAGATATTTTTTCATAAGTGTTTTAAATAACTTTTTCAGCCTTAACTTTTAAGAATTTCAAAATCAGCAGTTTTACTAAATTGCTTTAAATTCTCCAGAGATCTTCCAGATCTACCTTTTCCCCCTCTTCCCTCTTGTTGTCTCTGTTATCTCACATTTAACTGAGTGATAGCTTTAATAAACACTGAGCTCAGTCACAGGTTGAAATTGCACATGGAAAGGAAAAGGCATTAGTGAACTTCATTTTAAATGCCAGCCTTCAAATCATGGGTTGCACACATTCCTTTAATATTTCAATGCCTTGCTAGATCTAAATATCTATCAGTCTGCACTTTGCTGCCAATGACCTTCTTTCAAATAGTGATTTATCACGTAAGCCTCCACAGCATCCTGTAAACGCTTTTCCAGAGATATGTATAATGCTCTCTAAAGTGCAGGCCAGTCAATGATTTCATGACAGAAGGAGTGGCTTTAGACAGGGAAAATCAAGAAATGATTTAAAAGAATGACAATGAATTCTGCAGTACATAGGCAAAATGGACACATAACTTAGACAAAGGGAATAGCACTATTGAACTTTGTTAGTTCTGGCCTAGACAACACCTCTGAATGAAGCAGGTAACTTAGGGCATAACACACCTACTTAGTGAAGTAAGAAATGTTTTATTTCTGGTTTATTAATTTGAGAATCCATTGATTTTTTTCATAACATCAATACTAGCACAACAACTTCTGTCAAAGAGCACTTCAGAAGAGTAGTGACAACACATGGATCCTTTTGTCTATGTAATTTATGGTCTCCTCAGACCACACAGGCCTTTATCTTTCTTAAGCACTCATAACAGTAAAGCACTTCCTGATCTGTTTGACCACACCAAAAATGGAAAAGAGAGCTAAAGAGCAATTACTTCCATTTAAAATTTGCATGTGAAAGGCAGAGATGACTTTCAAAAAGTATAATGTTATTTTTTTTCTCTGATTTATTCATTTTTAATAATATATTTTAAAGACTGAAGAAACACATATAAAGGAGTAAAAAATTCACAAAGGAAAACTCCTTTCCTTGAAAGATTTCTTTGTCTCGATTACAATACAAATTATATTTATGGAAGAAATAATGTATCCAAGCACTGGTGTTAAGAGTCCAATCAAAGGGAGCATATTTTCTCTGCTGGTGCTCTTCACAAGATATGAGCAAGATCAGAACAAAGGTAAATTTCCTTTTTTATTATTATTTTTATAAAAATCATTCTAGAAATTTCTTCTAAAAGAGACTAATAGTTTCTTTAAAACAAATATGTCAAATGTGCAATGTATCTGTCATTTTGTATTGGCTTGGACAGGATAAAGCTGTTATTTATTTTATTGTTTCTATGCTTATTTGCTTATTTATTTATTTATTACCAATAGTATGGCACTATGTTTTTGATTTGTGATGAAAATAGTGTTGATAAAACACCAGTGTTTTAGGTATTGCAGAGTCAAAGACTTTCCTGCTTCCCTGCCAGCGAGGAAGCTGGGGATGCACAAGAAACTGGGAGGGGACACAGCCAGGACAGCTGACCCAGACTGGCCTAAGGGGTATTCCATACCATATGATGTTATGTTCAACCATAAAAGCTGGGGGAAAGGGTGAGGAGGGGTGACATTTCAGGTTATGGCATTTGTCTTCCTAAGAAACCATTGCACATGATGGAGTCCTGTTTATCCGGAAATGGCTGAACCTGCTGATGGGAATAACTGAATGAATTCCTTGTTTTGCTTTGTTTGTCTGTGCAGCTTTTTCTGCACCTATTAAGCTGTCTTTGTCTGAATCCATGAGCTTTCTCATTTTTACGTTCCCAATTCTCTCCCTCATCATTCTGGGGGGAAATGAGTGAGCAGTTGGGTGGTGCTGAGCTGCCTAAATGGGTGAAATCACACAACACCTTTGCAAATCATATTTCTAAATTTCAACAGATCCACTATTAACAAACAGCACTAACATATGTAATATAAATACTAAAAACTTTCCTTAGTAACTGGCACACTGAGGCAACACGGACTATTATTATACCATCTATTATTCAAAGTAATTCAGTTAATAAAATTCTTTTTAGTAGTTTTTCTGTTTTTCCACATGGATCTATGACAGTTCTGTTGTGATTTGTTGTGCATAAATCAATAATTTTTCTAAACTTGCAAAGTAGATGAAAGTTTCCATGAGTTAGTGCTATTTCTCTTACGTTTATTGAGAGTTTTCCTGCAAAATTAACCTTGTTTTACACATCACTGATGAATTAAGGAGATGGTATAACTATAAAAATTATATTCCCTGTCACATGAATTTCATCATCCTGATGGCACATATAATTGCATAGAAAGTAAAATAACAAATCTGTGAAACTATATTGTATACTGCAGTAAGAATTGTTTATAACTTCTTCACAGAATAATCAGTATAAGAAAGTCTACAGGTTACGGTTTCCCTCACTTCAGTAGAGAAAGTAAAAAGCCAGAGGACGTTTAAATGTGAAATTTTCTGATGTCATTATTACGCCCCCCCCCCCCCCCCCAAGGCTTCACATTACAGCATCTTAAACATATGATTTGTTTCAAAAACAATTTGTCACTCACCAAGTGAATTGTTATATTTCTGGATCTTAAAAAAACAACACAGTTTCCCCACATGGGTGTTTAATCAATTTAACCAGTCAGCACTCTTGCTCTACCAGCAGGTGTTTGGCAGGCAGGAGCACAAAATGAGACCCATTAATGCAGGGCATAATTTATCTTATTTAAGAGGCTTTTTGCATTTTCACATGGAATTCACACATGGAATATAATATAATTATTATTTGTACCACCTTTTTACTTTTTATTTTTTCTTTACACGTACAAATAATATTTGTGTCTTTCCTACAACAATGCAACATATTTTGATCAAGTTGCAAATAGTACAGAACTCTCTCACAAAAGTTGTTTCTTCTTGGCTTATAAATATATATATATGTATATATTTGTGGAATCTTTCTGTTGTCACAGTATTTGCAATTTTCAATCAAAACCATTTTTCTAAACAGAACTTGAATTTCTAATATGAAAAGACACTTTTTCCCCCAACATTAATTACTTCTCAGGAATGCTTGTAAGAATAATTTTTATAATGAACAATTTTTCTTTGTTGGATGACTTTAAGGTATGAACCAAATGAAGAAGAAAGTTCAGCATTTTATTTTTAAAAAACAACTGAAAAGTAATAAAAGTTTAAGATTCAGTGCCTCTCAAAGCTAAGATTGTACATATAGAAGAATTTTTCATTCTTTTCCAAGAGTAATAACTCAGCCTTATATCTTTCCATTAGTCAGATAATTATCAAGAGTGCTTTCTGTTCTTGCTATGATTTCCTGTGGCATATGTAGTTGTAATTTTGATCACTCTATTTTTAATTTTCATTCATTACTAAGAGAAAAATTTCACCGTCAAAATATGTTTATAGAGAATGTATCTTTGGTCTTATCTACAGAAGAAAGTATTTTCAATACCACCCAAATATGGATTTACATGTATGGAAGTATATTGCCATATGAATATCTACTGTGTAGGCAGTATTTGAGTAGAGGAGATTAGGGCAGTAGTGATCTTGTTTGCAACGCTTTGGGAAGTTTTATGCTTTGCTTTATAAGACTAATTAAGCTAGAACACCTAGAAAATCTTTTCTGTGTAACCACTTTTTTTTTTTTTTTTCTCCAAGAAGACCTGATGAAGACATGTTCAGAAAGACTTAGGTTCAGAAAGACTTAGTATATGTTTCAGATGTCTTTTATTGCTCCTGTTTATTGTGGCAGTCCACAGTCCACTGGACAGTATAATAGAATAGACTGGCTTTCATGGTTGTGGCAGGTAAAGACATGGGATCCAGTTCTGTGTTGAACTGGGGGGATCCAGCCCTTGCAACAAACAACACAAATAGCAAAGGGGACTTTAAATAGTTTCTGAGATAGGTTTTTCAGTCTTGCACAGACCGCATTGTCAGTCCAGATACATTTGAATATGAGTTTACAGTCTGCTTCATGTGGAAAGAAAGAAATGGTCTGACCATGGTCTTGCTGCTGCCACATTCCCTCCATTTGCTAGGATCTAGACAGGTTTTGACCTAAAGCAATTCCAGCAACATGAGATGCAGCTAGAGACTGAGGTTCCTGAGCTGGAACAACATGGGTTGGTTTCATAATGACAAAACAATATAATTTATCCTTAACAAGACTGTCTTCTTTGGAGTCAAGCTAATGTGTTTTACAAGGGAAGAAGAATTAAACACCTAATTACTCCTATTTCTTCATCTTAAACCTAAATTCACTGAAAATGTCATATTTTCATGTTTTCCACATAGACTGATAATTTCAAATTGATATTTTTACTTTATTTATTTATTTATTTATTTATTTTACTGGAGCTCTCCCATCTTTTGAGTTGCTGCTGGCAGCCTTAGATTCTCCCCCCTTTCCCCTTGGCTTCTCTTCCCCTTTCCAACTGTTTAATTGTATACTTCCAATTTATTTGATGCTTAAAAAGTATGAATATTTTATTTCTTGAACATCTGTTAATTAGTCAATCTGTCTGCAAGACAACATAAATTAACTGCACACTGGAAATAGTCTGAACATGAAGTAAAATTATCAAATTTATACTGGCTAAAAGATTCTAAGATTCTAAGCTTGTTCACCAAATTCACAGGCACTTCAGGAATGTTGATCATACTGGTCACTCTTAATAGTGTATACACAAATCTTGAGCTTTAAGTTTCCTACTTTCCTGGAGGAAAATAATATATTTTATCTGGAAACTTATAATTTTGGAGGCATTCAAGTGTGCAAGAAATCCATCTTTCTCCATTATTACTGGGAAAGATAAATTCACTCGTGAATATTTTTGCATGCTTAATACTAAAATGTATCTGAAATATCCTGATGTAGAGCAGATTTGGAACCTTGCTTCTTCACCAAACTACTCTGCTAGATCTGTTGTTAGGACCTACAGATTTGTCCTCCTGGACGTGTTCCTACACTCTAATCAAGACATGTTTCAGTTCTTGTTTTTGATCCATTGAACAGACTGTAAACTTCTCTAGAAATTCCCATTGATATATTTTCTTCTCCAAAATCATTTAATTACTACAGGAAAGGATGGCAAAATGACTGTAGCCATAGTTTTATATGTATATTTTTTAAAAAGCTCTCTAGGCAAATTGAACGCTACATCTTGTGTTGCCATTAGATCTGACAGAATAATTTCATTAATTTATGTTGTCACCCATTGTGATATCATTGTTGTTGGATTTGATGTTAGTTACAAATCAATATCAATTAACCTGAGTATAGATTTCAGACCTTGAACTCAGTAAATCCTTCATCAGATTTACTTTAATATTAGAATTAAACAAATTTATCTGATACATACAAAATGTAACCGAAGGCTTTAACAGTAATGCATACTGATATCGTTAGTTGAGTGGTATATTCCATGCATTATTTAATTTTAGTGCAGTTCGAAATCACCTATATACTCCTATTTGTTAGATAAGGCGAATTACTACTGAGATCAGTGGGAATATTCCTCTGAGATACACAGAAATACAATTATTGTTGCAGAAGTTTAAACGTGCCCAGAAGCTCTTCTGCATTGCGTAGAATCAATACAGTAGAGGTAGGGCACTTAATTCAGTGATCTTGTAGCTACTGTTAAATTAAGACAAAACCAAATGTGCAAAAGTGTATTTTCCATCATGCAGGGGGAAAAAAGAGATATTTCCCTTCCATTTATTCTGATTTTATATTTCCTAAATGGAAAGTTACATTTAATAGCAGAAGTTTGTTTTAATTTCTGAATACCTTCAAACAATTCTTTCTTGGCTAATGTGCTCAGAACATTGCAATACAGAAATTTTGAAATATTGCTATATGATTTGTCTATGTCTGCTGTTATTAGAAATGGAGAAGCTTTTCCTGAGCCAATTCAGGTCCCTTTTAAGGTTGTGTCCTTACATTTTTTCTTATTTATTACAGATATTTGAGAAATAAATTATATATATATTTCCTTTTAAATCTGAGAAAAAAAAGACTTAATTGCTAGGTTGCAGGTAATGAAGGATGTAGGAGAAGTTCAGTGGCTCCTGCATACTCAATATTAAGGTTCAGTACTCCCCGTTCTTGCTTATTATGCATGTGTGATCTGTTTATTGTGCTATCCTCTTGTAATCAGAGTGAGAATATATTTACCTTTTGGTAAATAAATGCTGGTTAGTTTAGTTTATTTTCCTCTCTTTCCTTTATTTTGTTTTATTTTATTTTATTATTATTAATTATTATTATTATTATTTTCTTTCTGAAGCACAATGATTAGGTCAGATGTGATATTGGTACTGCAGATAGCTAGCTGATCAATGTTAAGTACGTATTGGGAAACAAAGTGGAGGAAAGACTTCATTCAAGAAAGAAGAAGTCCTCATTTCTGGTATGGGTAGGAAACAAGGTTTTCCAGCTTACAGCTACAAGAGATGGGTTGCGTGTTTGGAAATGAAAAATGCTAAGGGAAGTTTTCTACTTGTTGGTACAGACTTCAGGCAGAAGAATAAACTCAGCAAGCTGGGCTGCTTACATTGAAACTACAGCATATCTTGACTATGTTTCATCCATTTTATCTTTCCTTCAACAGTATCTCGAGCGGAAGAGGAATGTTTTCTCCCAAAAATCTTTAAATTCTATGTCTGTGTACACATTCACTAGTAAGCCAATACTCAGAATTGGCTCATGCCTGTGCTCCAGCAAAAGTTTATCTGTGTGAGATAGATCCTAAATAATAGGATTTATCTTAGTTATAAGTTTATTCAGAATGCTTAAACTGGGATATTTTCTGTTTCCCCCAATATACTCAAACTAGTAGATGTGTCCATTTTTGTGGGCTTAAATCTGTCCCAACTGCAGATGTAATTGAGTCTAGATCTCTCTTCTCCTTGTTAATTTGAGATGAATGCCCTACTGCATCATTTTAAATGCTATGTCCTCAGCCCCTTTGAGGAATTCCAGACTGCATTCTGACCTGCCACTGGTCTGCATGGAAGTGCATAGCCTGAAGGCTCAGGGGAGCATGATTTAAATTACAACTGCTCTTCATTATTCCCACTGACTGGATTTGTTAGTACTACTCTTCTCTGTGTACTAGTAGCCATCAATTGTATCATCAGACATGTAACTCTTTCCACGTATCACACAGGGAGTTCTGGTGCTGGACTCAGGGCTGCTACAGGAACAGGGGATTTAAACACTGCATTCAGTGTTGCTGAATGTGCTAACTTAAGCCTTTACTGTGCTGGTCCTAACTTGCTAGGTCCACTGTCTGCCTTGTCCTCTCCAAAATCTTCCTTCATATTAACCTACTTAAGATATACCTCTTTCTTTTGAGTGGGGACAGAGACCTTTGGAACAAAATAAAATACAGACCTACGCAATAAAAGCTTTTGAGACTGTCAGACTGTCAGATAGTATATTATCTGGAAGTGTTTTTTTTTTTTTTTTTTTTTTTTTTTTTTTTTTTAACACAGAAATAAACCAGAAAGATGAACTGGAAAGGAAAGACCTTTTGAGTGTCAATTAGGTTTAAGGTCCATTGACAAGATGTAATATAAGTCACTTTGTGCACAAATGTTACCATTGATTTTCTGTTTAACTGTACTATCTTCATTCTCCAGCAATTACTGTGCCTGCTGCTAAGATTTTTCTCTTTAATAGCATCTACAGGTACAGCTTTTATCCTCAAAGTTTTACCTTTCTGTGCTTATAGGCCAGGTTTTCATATAGAAATATAGTGATGTGTCACCTAATTTTAGATTATCTTTCTATATCCCTCATATTTCAGTAAGTTAAAGGGCTAACTCATAAATCAAGAGTGTCACTGGAACACATCTTTATATTTCAGGAAAGTAGCTAACTTGCATTAGAGTGAAAGACAATCTTCAGTCTCTCTGTGAAATATCCCATTTTATTTCAGAATTTATACAGAAAATTATAAATATATATATATATATATGTCTTTTTCTTCTTATTACTATCATTATTTAATTCGGACATCTTAATGCACTTTGCCAGGAAATAACACTGTTCTTCTTTCCCACCAAAATTCAATCTGTTTTAGCACAAACTTTTTAAAGTGTATGTAAAGTTTCCCACACCTAAATAGTATTCTAAATTAAAGTGGGCTTGCTGTGTTCAGTCATATGTACTTCATTATTTAAATTCTTTTACTACATACAGCTGTACAAATTTCATCTTGTAATGAGGAAATACACATGCGTTAGACAGTGTACTGAAGAACTTGTCTAATATAAAACTCAGAGATCTGTATTACAAAGAAACACAGATGACTATAGGACTGATGGGGGCACTCTAGAATAAACATCCTTGTTGACATTGGAAGCTCAAGTGCTACAATGGGAAAATACTCAAAATTTGAGCTCTTTGCACTCTACCAATTTCAATGATAATTAGTAATTTCATTGAATTCATCTTCCTGCTCTAAAACAGATTTCAAAGACACAGCTACAAGTGTTTTTTGTTTTGTTTTGTTTGTTTGTTTTTCTCTTTTCCTTTTTAATATATGTCTTAGTCACAAGTTTTCTACATGTTTTATATTTTGAACCTCTATGAGGTTCAAGAGATCCACGGTGTGCTCAGTGGTCTTCTGATGCTTCCTGGAAATATTTTAATTACGTATAGTGCTCTTCATGTCATGTAGGCAGAATAGTAGCCAATAATATCCTGTGTCCCTGTTGAGCTTTAAAATTGAAACCACGCTTTCAGAACCCTGCCCTAAATTAGCTTTCACACCAGTAAAATTGCACTGCACAGGCAACCTCAGCTCTGCTGTCTGAGCTATATCTAATATATCTAATAATGCATACATCATAAAATGCCTGTAATTGCCCACAATCTGCTTTTCTGCTAGCTCTTTCATATCTGGAAAATTGGTAACATTCATAAAACTTCCATTTATCTCTGAGCTTTTGTAGCATACCTGAAATATTAACTTTAATGAAAATGACATTTTTCTGTTGAGATTAGTATATGTATAGTTATCTTAGACCATCAGTTTGTTGTTCTGAGATGAAATTAAAATTGTACATATGTGTAATGTGAGTTACAATGGAGTTAGAGATAAAAACCTGAGAAGAAAGAATTTCCTAACAGCTTCTACAGATGCATTCAACTTTTCACTTATGTTAAAAACACAGTGATAATAAGCCTTAACACCTTACTTTCTCTGAGTATATTTCTAGCTTTAAACTGTTTCCCATTACTTTTTTTTTTTTTTTTTTTTTGTGAGTAGGATTATGTGGAGTCATGGCTTAACAAACACTAATGTTTCTATTTTCTCTCTACCTCATCCCCTCCATCCCCCTCTGCCTCTATCTTGAGAGAATTCAACAAAGAGAAGGGAGTCATCAGTACTTAACAGAATATTTCCAAGTCTTAAATTGTGTCTCTTTTGCCAGTGTCACATCATTTATTTACCCACCTTGCTTTCTTTACATGCCCATCTGAAATCCGCTCTGCCCTGGGATTTCCCATTTGATTCATAACTTCACCATCAATGAAACTTCTGTTTTAGCTGGTTCCCTCATCCATGGCCTCTCTGCCTATAATGTGGAAGTTCAAGCAGTTGACTTTTAGGAGTCTTCTGGTTTGTTGCTTCCTCTTCCTCCCAGAGGAGAAGCCAGAGGACCTCTTCCATAGCCCAGCTGCTCCTGTCAAGGTAGATACAGCCTGACACTTATTCTTGTGAATGAACTATAAATACCAGTTTCAGGAAATAAAAAATGTTCTCCTTGGGAAATTATTTAAAATGGAAATGAAACAATCATTGAACTTTTTTTTTTTAATTTCATCCTGCTCTGTTTGTGTTGAATACATGTTTAAGTCTGTGACCCATAGGAATGTTTGTGAAAATGAGACAGACTTGTGCTCGTAAATGATTACTATCTTTGAGAACCTGTTGAAAGGATCCATATGTGGTGTCATTAATATAAATGATTTAAGAGTATGGAATAAAATTTTTAATTTTTCAAAAATACTAGGTATTACTTAGTTTTCAATGTCAGTTTGAAAAAGCGGAGAGAAAGAAGGTTCTCTGTCATTCTCTTCATCAGGGAATGTAGTGATAGGACAAGTGGTAATGGCTTTAAACTAAAAGAGGGTAGGTTTCAATTAGATACAAGGAAATTATTATGAGGGTTGTGAGGCACTGGCACAGGCTGCCCAGAGAAGCTGTGGATGCCCCATCCCTGGAAGTGTTCAAGGCTAGGTTGGATGGGGTTTTGAGCAACCTGGTCTGGTGGGAGGTGTCCCTGCCCACAGCAGGGAAGGTTGGAATGGGATGATCTTTAAGGTCCCTTTAAGATCCCCTTTTTTAAGATCTTTAAGGTCCCTTCCAACCCAAACAATTCTATGATTCTATGAAGATGTTACTATCTTGTAAGTGTATTTTATATTCAAGAAAGCTGCTCAAAGTTAGTCAATACTTTATTGTCATTATTTCTTTAATATATTCTTGGAAGTATTTGTATATTTTCCTTTTACAACTCATGACAAAAGCTTCCAAGTTTGGTCTTTATTTTGTTTTGTTTATTTGATGCTATGTTACATAATCCCTAATCCATGAAATCATGACATGAAAACAATTGATAAACTTACATGTCCTCTATGTTGCCTTAGTTATCCAGACAGGAAAGACATAAGTCACTCTGTTACCAGGTAAAAATCATCTTTCTTTCTACCTACAGACTCCATAGCAATACTTTAGTCTTGTTTTGTATTTTGTACAGTAGCAATTCTTTACTTCAGACATCTTTCCTTTCACAGGTCTCCTCTGTACCCTTTCTTGCTACCTAAGGTGAATATTGAAATCTTAAATTAATAAGAAGGTAGAGTTACAACTCATCTACTCAGAAGTACAATAATGGCTGTAAATGACAAACTCCGCTTTGATGTATTATTTAGAAATGTAGTGTTGCTGCCATGCAGCTATTCTCTTGAGAGATGACAGTCTATGACAATATATGATAATAATCCAGGAAGGAGGGGCTATTTAAACGTACTGTCTACTGAGAAACTTTTGTGTGTGTTTTTAAATGTCAAAACAGAGGATAACTAGAATGATTTATAACTCTTAGTTCTGCTCCTGATAATTATAGCTAGGTGGAAGGAGATAGTTAATTATTGCTTTGTCTATTTGTCAGTAAGATTTCACTGTGTATTTGTTAGCCTTTTTCCAGTCTTTGTTTGAATGAGTGTTTTACAATGGCTCTACCATAGTTCAGTCATATTGGTCTATGGACATTTCAGTCTGATTACAAATATGCAAATAGTCTGATTTGCTACCAAGTGGAATTTGGGATCAGAAACAGCAGATAGACTAAAAGATAGAGAAGCAATCACCTCACTAGAACTAACATATGAAAGAGCCTGTGTACAGAAGAAATCTCTCTCTTGGCAGATTAATAATGAATGGCTAAATCTAACTGACATTTTTTCATTGAAGTTTAACTTCTGTAGCATGGGAAAGAGCTGGGACAACATACATTGCATAACTGAAATTAGAGCTGAAAGGCAACAGGGTATGATTTGAATGAAAGCAGCACCAAGCAAGTCTTCAACCCACAGATTTCCCCAAAACAGGGTGAACTGCTGGGGATATTGGTCTAAACCTAGATAAGGAGTAGAAGGATGGTTTCTGATAAGAACAGGTCTGTGGAATTATAAGACCTGGGCTGTCCTCCAGAAATCTATTTTATGGTCTTAGGCACATCATTTAATCGTTAAATCACGTAAGTCAATGAGGTGGAGACATACCCTTTAGAAGAGAAAGGGAAAAACTGCTTTCTATCTGAAGACAGATGAATCATTCTCTTCGATCTTTGTGTTGGATAATCGTAATCAGATACTGAAGGTTGTTTTGCCATATAATAATCTTGTTCAACATGCATGTTAATAAATTAGATTAGTAGGTAATTTAGAATATTACATTTATCAGTACATTAGATTAAGACAAAAATGTCCTGGACTTATATCCTCTAATTCATCTTACAGCAAGGAAATAATTTACTTCTTGAGACCACTTATCTGAAATTTCAGGAAATAATTATGACAGCTTCTAATACTGGTTACTTAAAAAAGCTGATGATATATTCAGCTTCTGTTTTTCTGCATAGAACTAGGTCCCATTTTCTTTTGTGTTTCACTTTTACAGGAATTGATGGTTTCATTGCACAGAAAGAGAACTCTGAATGTTTCCATGAATCTTCTGTTTTTGCTTGATTTCATACTGTTGCATATCAGATGACTTTCACATAAGGTCATAAAGTAGATCTCTTTTTAGTCAAAATTATATTTAAGTTTTGCAATTAAATTTTATAGAATAAACACAGAATTGTTGATATATAATAAATGTGAAATCAGTATTAATAATACAATTACATGTATTACAGAAAAGTCTTTGATAGAATTTAACCCCCCCTTTTGCTGGTTATAGTTCATGTATATCTGCCATATAAGATAGCTAGCATACAAGCATTATTTTTTTTTTAATTTTTATTTTATTTATTTATTTATTTATTTATTTATTTAATTCTGACAATTTATTCTGAACATTTAAAAAGAATGTGAGCATTATCACAAATATTCCCTTTCACAATATATCTTCAATAGACATACTTCTGAGGGATTGCAGAAATCAGCATTTTGAATTCTGCAGATCATAAGAAAAAGGAATAATGGGACTATTAATTACTTCTGCTAACCTATGCAAGAGACAGAAGACTGTTCCTATGTGTTTCTGTATACTTAACAACTCAGAGACAAATTTTCAGAAAGATAGAATGATTGAGAAAAACAAGAGTTAAGAACAAATTTCATGATAATAGAGGTAGATATTCCCCAAGAATGCTGCAAAAATGCTCAGGAAGTAAAAACACACTGATCCCACTGAGAATACTGACCTTTGACAAAATTTGACATTCAGAAGGTGTTCTAGCAGTAACGTAACTATTCAAAGATACTTTTTACTTTGTTAATTACAAGAAGATCAGAATTTTATTTTTTAACTGGCATCTTTGAAATGTGTCTGAATATTGCAGAATGATAATAGTTCAAAATGATTTGTTGACTGTTTCTCAAGGTTACAGCTCTTCTATATTAGCTAAAATGCTTGTAATTATCACTGACTCAATAGCCTCAATATAGTTCAAACCAATCCAAGAAATGTTTGGGTGGGAAAATTGCTTCTTTTCATCACAATAGTGATAGAAAAGTGAGTACAGTGAAGTTTCTTCAGTTATCTTGCTAGAAATTCCAGTGTGCAACAATGGGAGTTGGACAAATATGTATGGTAGTACTGTGGAGTGCATCAAAAATCAACTAGCTAATATCCAAAAAGGAAGTATATCAACAAATCATTAAAACTCACATTAAAAAAATTATTTTACACTGGTACAACTAAATCATCTGAGATGCCCAGGACTCAGAGGTTTGGAAGTCATAACATTAGACTTGGCTGCTATGTTCAGTTGAAGAAGTTTATTACCTTAGAACAAACACAGACTTGTTCTAAACATAAGGCTCTTAAAGGAAAAAATAGTAAGAGTTGCCACTATGACACTCGATGGCTCTGTGTCCAGGTGGAGGCTAGTGATGAGTGGTATCACTCAGGGGTCTGCGTTTGGACCAATACTGTTCAATTTCTTTATCAATGACATAGAAAATGGGATCAAGTGCATCCTCAGCAAGTTTGCAGATGACACTAAGCTGAGTGGTGCAGTTGATACAACAGAAGGAAGGGATGCCATCCAAAGGGACCTGGGCAAGCTTGAGAAGTGGGCCCACATGGACTGAATGAGGTTCAACAAGTCAAAGTGCAAGGTGCTGCTCCTGGGTCGGGACAATCCCAGACATGAGTACATACTGGGAGAAGAACTCATTGAGAGCAGCAGAGAAAGACTTGGGAGTTCCAGTGGGCAAAAAGCTTGACATGAGCCAGTGGTGTGCACTTGCAGCCCAGAAGGCCAACTGCATCCTGGGCTGCATCAAAAGAGGAGTGACCAGCAGGTGGAGGGATGTGATTCTCTCCCTCTACTCTGCCCTTGTGAGGCCCCACATGGAGTATGGAGTACTGTGTACAGGTCTGGGGCCCCCAGCACAAGAAGGATATGGCACTGTTAGAACAGGTTCAGAGGAGGGCCAAGAAGTTGATCAGATGGCTGGAGCACCTCTCCTATGAAGAAAGACTGAGAGAGCTGTGGCTGTTCTGCCTAAAGAAGAGAAGTCTCCAGGGTGACTTTATTGTAGCTTTTCAATACATAAAAGGGTCTTATAAAAAAGGTGGAGAACAACTTTTTGCTCAGTCAGATAATGGCAGGAGAGGGGGAATGGTTTCAAACTAAGAGAGGGAATATTTAGATTAAAGGTTAGGAGGAAATTATTCATTCAGAGGGTAGGGAGACATTGGAACAGGTTGCCCAGGGAAGCTGTGGATGCCCCATTCCTGGAGGTTTTCAAGACCAGGTTGGACAAGGCTTTGGTCAACCTGATCTAGTGGGTGGCATCCCTGCCCATGGCAGGGAGTTTGGAACTGCATGATCTTTAAGGTCCCTTCCAACTAGAGTCATTCTATGATTCTATAATTCTATGATGTGGAAAGTTATTCAGATATCTAAATTGCATTAGCACAGTTAAAGAAAAAGACAGAACTTAGAATTATATTAATAATCATGTGGACTCATGTTTTCTTATGACAATTTACACATATTTATCTACATCTCTCTCTATATATACCTATATGCAAGTCCACAGAATACTCCACAGAAAAACATTCCAGGCAGAATATAATCCCTTTACTTCCCTTGTTTCAGTCCCTCCTTTGATTCACAGCAAGCAGAAAATAAATAAATAAATAAATAAATAAATAAATAAATAAATAAATAAATAAATAAATAAATGGTTCTATTTGGATTTCATCAAGATTTTGATTCATCCGTCTACTGAACCGGCACATCAACATCATGAAATAGAGCAAAGTGCCAAATGTCTTCAGACTACTGTCACCTATAGCTGGTAAAACCATGGAAAACAGCACAGCACAACCTGTTTGGCAGACTTAGTCAACAAATTTTTGGCTTCAACATGTACCCGACTCTACTGTTCTTGGAACTGAACTTGCCTATGCATTTGCATGAATTTTTTAATAACGAAACAGAATATAATTAGATGGAGGATAGATTTTTCCAGTGAGGAAGTCTGTGCTGTGTTACAGTCACCATGTTATTTAGACAGAGAATCTCCTTGAAATTATGATGTTATCTCAAACTGGAGTATGGAAAAAACACCAAGAATGGTACATGGAATGTTTTGCACCCTGTATCTTGCCCACTCACTTCTTTAAGACCAAGATATTGCAACACTTTCCAGACAATTCTGGATGTAACTGTAACAAAACAAACAAACAAACAACAACAACAAAAAACCACGTACTACTAACCAAACAAAAAAGGAATAATTCCTTTAATCTCCAAAAATTGTTCGTCTTCTGTGGCTTCTCTTACTAATGAAGTGATTTATCTGTGTGTTTTTATTACAGAAGTCTTGAAAAATGACTGGGTGCCATAATATTTAGTTTGTTTTCATTTATGGATTGATATATTATGTGATATATAAATTTTAGCTGAATTTTGCAAGCTAAGAATATTTCCGTTCTAAAACTATATTTCTTTAGAAATTCATTTCTTTGATGTTAACTCTGATAGTTTTACATTTTTTCAGACCCCTAAAATGCCCACAAAGTATTTTTCAGTTTGCTGTATCCAGGTATGTACCAGCTCCAAACCAGAAGACACGTTTTCATTTGTTATACAAACCCAGGCTAACACTGTTGAGGTATACCCCTGGCAGGCATCTAAGCACCACACATCCACTCACTCACTCTCCCCAGGTGGGATGGGGGAGGGAATCAAAAAGGTAAAAGTTTGAGAATGCATGTGTTGAGATAAAGACTGTTTACCAGGCAAAGCAAAAAATATGCACACACAAGCAAAGCAAAACAAGGATTTAATTTGCTACTTCCCACCAGTAGGCAGATGTTCAGCCACACCCCCAGGAAAGCAGGGCTCATCACGTGTAACATTTTCTTGGTTAGACAAACATCATCACTCTAAATGTCCCCCCCATTCCTCCTCCTTTCCCCCAGGTTTTATTGCTGAGCATGATGCCACATGGTGTGGGACAGCCCTTCGGCCAGCCTGGGCCAGCTGTCCTGTCTGCGTGTCTCCTCATAGCTCCTGGTGCACTCCCAGCCTCCTCACTATCAGAGAAGCACAAGGAGCAGGAAAAGCCTTGGCTCTGTGTAAGCACTGCTCGGCAACAACTAAAACATTTGTATGTTATCACCAGTATTTTCATCAAAAATACAAAACACAGCATTATA